>NC_137462.1:213055862-213622349 GCF_964235325.1 Thermobia domestica | reverse complement strand
TATGATAATTGAATTTCATATTCATGTCAAATATTATGCCTAGATCTTTAATCTTTTCAACTTTCTGCAGGGATATTCCATCTATGACATATTTGCTAACATAGTATTGCGTCTTATTGGTATATGAAATAAACTTAGTTTTATTACAGTTTATTTTCAGTAGATTATTTTTACACCATATACTAATACTATCCAAGTCTTTTTGAAGTAAGTAGTTATCGTATTCGCTATTCACTATTCTAAATAACTTCAAATCATCAGCATATAATAATATATTTGAGAATTTAACCTTTTCCGTCAGGTCATTAATAAATAATGAAAAAAGAAGTGGTCCTAAAGGAGATCCCTGAGGTATACCATTCTTTATACAGCCAATACTGGAAGTTACATGACCAATTTTCACTCTATATGTTCTGTTTGATAAATAACTTTGGAACCATCGAATATACTGAGAGGATAGACCAACATTGGATAATTTACGAACTAGAAGTCCATGTTCTATAGAGTCAAAAGCCTTTGACATATCAATATATATAGTGTCAACCTGTAGTCTATTTTTAAGAGCTAAGTACGTAAAATCTGTAAAGTGTACAAGATTCGTAACAATTGATCTGCCTTTATAAAACCCATGCTGAAATTCAGTCAGTTTATTTTTTATATTAAAGTATATATGGTTGTGTATTACTATTTCAAATATCTTACTAAATGCATTAACTAATGTGATTGGCCTATAATTTTTCATATTATTTTTATCTTCTGTTTTATGTACAGGTACAATATATACTTGTTTCCATGTCGATGGAAACTCTCCACATCTGAGTGATTCATTGAATATATTTGCTAGAATGGATGACAACTCAGTACCACATGCTTTTATTATATAGTACGGTATGTTATCTGGACCAGGAGAGGTACTTCCATTGATCTGTTTAATTGCACTAAGGACATCCGATTCAGAAATATTAGGTATATTAATTATATCTCCGCAACAAATAGGTAATGTAGAATACATGTTATGGCCATTTACATGACTTAGTCCCAAATTAAAATTTTCACTGAACATGTCTTTAAACAGCTCCACAACATCAGTCTGTGCAGTAGCGACTGTATCATTATATTTCATTTCATTAGGTAATTTTTTGTCATCTGAGTTTTTAAATACTTTCCAGAATACCTTATTGTCACTAACAATGCTGTTTTCTAAACTAAGATAATAGGCCTTTCTCGCTTCTAGATATTTCTTTTTTACAATTTTACGTAATGCAGAATACTTTTGGTACCACATACTGTCATTGGTTTGTCTTGCTTTGACGAAACATTTAGTTTTCTTATTTATTAAAGTTTTCAGTTCCCTATTCATCCAGGGGTCTTTAAACTTAGGTTTATTAATGACTACTTTCTTAGGTACACAAGTATCTAGAACATTATATATCCTATCATAAAAACTGTTGGTCATAGTATTAATATCAATTGTATCTATATTCAATTCATTAACTGCCTTGATACCCTGATATACACCTAAGAAGTCAGCATTCTTAAAATCAAAAACTTTTGTTTGGTTAGAGATATTGTCTTGATTGTTATTATTACTTTTAATTATTTCCCATTCAAAAACAAAAGGTGGATGGAAGCGGTCAATTTTTATTAAAGGTGGGACATCATACACAATGGAACTATTATCCATGTTGGTTAGCAACAGGTCTAGAACTTTATCTTTCCTATTAGGATCATACGACCTATTCAATTGTTTTAGATTAAGTATATTACTTAGTTCAATTACTTTGTCAGCTTTTTCATAGTGTAGTAGTTATATGTGATTATAGTTCCAGTAGCCCAATCTATTCCACCTACGTTAAAATCACCTAAAACTATGAGGTTACAATTTCTTGTTATTAGAAAAGTGGTTAACCATTCACAATAGTTAATAAAATTCTTTAATGGTAAGTCAGGGGGAATATAATGCAAGCACAATAATAATGGCTTGTTGTCAGGGATTAAAACTTTAACTATAATAATATCAAGAATATCATCTGGGGGAGTTATAATTTCATATGCATATTCCTTTTTTATGATAACTATACAGCCCCCACCCTTAGTCTTGTTTACTAGTGCCAAGTTTCTATCTTTACGTATAGTATTGTAATTATTTGATAATTGTACAAAGTGTTGATTTCTTTCTTTTAACCAAGTTTCAGTGATACAATAAATATCAAAGTCATTACAATTTACTTCATTTATAAATACCTTCTCTTTCGTATTAATTCCATTAGCATTTTGATAATATAATCGCAAGTGCGTCATACTTATTTTATATTAGTTTATGCTATTTATTTACCTTTACTATCCACCTTCTCAGCTCTTACTTCATGGCACACAATTTCTTCCTTTAGTCGACCCATAAATTTAGTAAATAAGACACCATCTGGCCAGACATTTGGATTATAGACACAATCAAAATCATTTTCTTCTACAGCTATATAAAACGAAGAATAACTACTGTGTTTTGTTTTTAACTGTACACATTTAGTAACATTAACATTAGCACTTTCCTTCACAAATGCAGAGAGATCTTTACACGAAACACTAGGATCGAGTCTCGTCACAAACAGTGCAGACGTACGAGGACCTTTTTTGTTTACTTTCAGTTTGCCCGTGGCATTCTTTCCTTGAATTAAAGTATTACGATTCCTGTTGTCAGAGTCAGATAAGGTTGTAGTTTTTGTTGCACTCGGAAGTTCTTGGTTGTTTCGCCTTAGGCGTTTGGTTACCAGCTTCCATTCACCAACACTTGTTTCCTGTTGTAAACTGTTAGAGGGTGCTTCATTGTCCTTGACCATGACATTCATAGAATCACCTTGCACCTTTTTTTGATCAGAGGGTATTGAACTATTTATCACTTCAGCAAATGTACGAGCTTTATTATTAGCTGATAGCAACTCATTTAATTTTATATTTTCCTGTTTCATCGATATCAGTTCAGCCTTCAAGGAATCATATTTTTCACTAATATCACTTAACATAACTGAAACCTCATATAGCTTATTTTTCACTTCGACACAACAAGTAGAGCAGTTCTGTTCTTTATGGCTTAAAATCGAATCTGATTTCTCTTCTATATCTTCAGCTTCACTTATCTCAGCATCGGAATTCAGATTTTGATCTTCTTTTCGAGGTCCAAACTGCTTCGTTGTGGTCGGAGTAATGGTCACATTCTCATCTCTATTCCTAATGCAATTCTGACATTTATACGTAGATTTACCATTGAAGAAATACATGTCATATTCAATACGTCCAAATTTTAGACAGTTCTTTACATGAAATCTAATTTTACACAAACAACATGCTAATATTAGTTGTTTACCGAAAAATGGTCTGAGGCATAGACCACATGTTTCTTCAGTCGGCGCCATCTTGAATAATAATAATAATAATATAATATAATAATAATAATAATAATAATAATAATAATAATCATCATCATCATCATCATCATCATCATCATCATCATTCAAATCGGATTATTTTGAGGGAATAGTTCCCCAGTTCCAAGAGGAATATGGAGGGAATATGTCCTCCTCATTCCCCCGGGATTTGCACCAGTGGTTTTTGGAATAACCTTGCATTTAGTTTTTATAATTTATAATAATGACTCAAATAATTTAGTGGCCATCTTCAGACTTCTACCTGAAGACTAATTGATTGTAAATATACTTAATCTATCTACTAAAATGTTTTAAAACTCATTTTCTCTCCATTACGATATCCATCACCAAATTTACAAATTATATTTCTTCCTAAAATAATTCTCTTATGACCATTTCAAGACAAAATACAGTAGTATTGCTTACATAACTCTCCTTTTCACCTTGGAATAAAATTGTTAGCATATCGTAAATAAAAATATAAAATTTGTATTATCCCCACTCTATCCTTGTAATTTCGTTGCACAAGACAAGAAAAACTTTCCAGGATCGAGAGGAGAAGACAAGGAATTCTTCACCAATCGAGACAAAAGTTAGGGATGAAACGAGAAAGCTTGTCTCTTGTCTAGTCTCGTAAGCAACAACATATACAAGAAAGTGTACTTTAGATAAGTTTTCTTCCCTTTAGCTTGTCGCAATTTTTTCAACCGATGTGATTTTCCTTCTGAATCAAAACTGTTTCCTTTCTCTTTAGTTGATCTGCTAAATTATTTTCATAATTTTAGAAACCAGTCCTGTCACATCATAAATGAAAATACGTCACTGGATCCTAACTTGTGTCAATCAAGCTGGGCAGGATATTTTCATGAAACGAGCTAGTCCAAAGATTGTTTTGCATAAATTGAAACCAGGGTCGGCCCTAGGCAATTTCCTGCAACCGTTTCTCCAGAAAGAACAAATTTTAAAGGCCAAAATTTTAAGTATGCTACCCCATCATGAACAACGAAGAGGAGGGAAAAAGCACTTGCTCATAGAAAGGCCTAAATACTATTAATACGATCTCGTTGTGTCTGTTTTATTTTCTTTAAATAATCTATTATAATAGTGAAAGATAGAACAAACACACCTGCAGAGGAGAAATTCCTTTTTATAGAATTCAATATCGAGCTTCAATCATAACATATCAGTTTGCAATTCCAGTGCATCTTTGTTTCTTGTTTTTAGCTCTGTTAATTTTTTTTAAAACTTGTTTCCACCTTAAATGATAAGGAACATATTTATGACAAAGACAAGACTAGTCATCATATAAAAACTGTGATAACTAGAGTTCGGATTTTTACGGCATTTGTACGTCAGAAATCTCATGTGGTGTGGTGTTGTCCCGTTTCAAATCCAGAACCTTTTACACTAAATGCGCATCCGTCACCACGGCCCAATCTTGAAATGAATTATACGCAGTATACAAATTTAAATACTAAAAGCAACTTAAGACGAAATGTATTGTTTTATATATATATTTATTTCATGCACGGAAAAGCAGTCCTATATCTTTTAAACAATACCAGCTGAACTAAGATTGAAGAATATTTCCACTAATGAACATTTTTAATTTGAAATAAAGTACTTATAAAAGATGTGCCTGCAGTTCAACTGTGTGTTGTTGCACAATGGGTTACAAGGTACATTTCGAAATGATCAGAAGTAAAATTTTGTCGGCGATCGGATAAAATATTCTTGTATGCAGAGAATGATCTCTCCACATCACATGAGGTAACAGGAGCGTATTTCAACAGGGGGATGTAGTTGGGGGAAATATTTTCTGGGGGAGGGGTTCTTGTTTCACCATTGAGAATCTCACACACTGCCAATAGGCTGTCCTAGCCCGGGTTTCTTTCCAGCACTGCATTTAGTTTCTTTCGAACTTTTTCTCCTACATCTCCACACACACCTTGCAGCAGTCTCTTTGCATTCTCTATGATTTCCATGGATTCCGGAAGAGGCCGCCCAACAGTCTCTAGCTTTTTAATGCTTGTAGGTAGCCAGCCAAAATTGCTGTCTATGTATGCGATATCACACGCTACTTTTGAGTCATTAAACAGTTTCCGAGCAATGCCAACCGACACAGCAGACTCCGATGGAAATGAATGAACAACAGGCTTAATTTTTTAAAAATGTTCATTGTAGAAATGTACTACTTGTATCCAAGTGCCCCTCGCGTTAGCACAGGCTCCGGAGGAAGTGGCACGTCTCGCAGTTGATGTCTGTAAACTTGAACACGCTGTGGCGCCTTAACAAACATTTTTTTCGTGGAATAAACTGGTTGATTTACTTTTAACATGTACGCTGCACTGTCTGTATAGAGAACAAGGACTTTTTCTTCCTGAACTCCTCCCGACCACAACACTTTAAGACCATCGTTTACAAAGCAAGCAATCGTGGAATGATTCGTGCGTTCCAGCAATTTACTCGCAATAAGATAGGATTTAGATGAAGCATCTTCACTTAACTTTACAATCACTAAATTTACTACATAACCTCCCAAAACGTCTGTTGTTTCGTCCACAGAAATCCAAATATATGAACTACCTATTTCTGCCCTAATGGTATCTATAGCTTCCCTATAACAAACTTCGAGATCACACTTTCGAAGAGTGGATTCGTCAGGAATTCGACGCCCGCAGTACTTCTCCAGAAAAGCACGGTATTTTGGCACTTGAACTTTGTTCCAAGGAATGTTTGCTGCTATCATTGCTTAGCATAATTCTTTGAAAAACTCACTAAAGTATCTTGATGCATTTGTGTCAAGGGTACTTTTTTTTTTTTTTTTTTTTTTTTTGCAGTTCGCAAATTTTTATTTCTTGCATGGAGTGCACTTCATACATATTGTTCTGAGATTTAATTAAACATCCAATTTTTAAATCACACACTTGGCACGACACCATTTTACCGTCCGTAGTAAACGCATCCACGACCACAATTTCGCGGATAAAGTTGAGGAACCGGAGCCATTTCTAACTTCGACGGTCAATACAGAATACGTGCGGTTTACAGCTGCAATACTAGAGTACTGTCCTCCTGTCATTCAGTTGAACAAGCGAAGTTCTTTGAAATCTTAGGTTACCTGCTATGATATTGCCATTGTCACCAGCTTCTTGGTACGAACTCTTGCAGTAAATTCCTGGAAGCACACTAGCATACAGTTTTAACTTGAATTGTAGGATTTGCTTTTATCTTCTTTTTTTCACGTCCGAACTCCGATAACAATCAAATAGACTTCATTTTAGGAATTTCCTAGCCAGTCGCCTGTCAGGCACGTGATATGTCTTCCTCCAGAGTTGAGAATAAAAGGCGCTGCTAATGTACCCCGGAGGGAGGAGTTTTACTTGTTTCTTCTTATATTCCTTTTGTTATCGGCAAAAATTCTGCGTTTGAATCTAGATGCAAGCCTTGCACAGTTGGAGAGTTTTTAAATTAAAATTTCAGTAAACGCAAAATTTTAAGACAGTTTTATGTAAAAGAAAATATGTAGAAACCATAGAAATATGTAATATTTATCAAAATATGTAAAAATATGTAATATGAAACTTGAGTTGAATCACCCTACTGGTGTGAATCACAAACATTTAAGGATTTGACGAACCTACATATGAAGGAAAAAATATGTAATTACATACAAATCCGGACATTAGTGCTAACTAACTTAATGGAACAGGTGTTCGCTACTGTTCTTGTATTTGACAATAATCAAGCAATTCATGCTGGGATTTGTTTGACCATTTGCTTTAGTACTGCTCTGTGACTAATGCGAACATGATTCATGAATGTAATAATTACCATCATCATGAAGACTGTTTCCAACAAGAAATATTTTAAATAATATAGTTATGCAAATTTTGCCGCTCCACAGTGGGAAAAATTGTAATTCTAGCGGGGGGAAAATCGTTGCGCTGTAGTAAAGCATGTTTTTGTATATTTTTGCATTTTTTGTATTGTTATAAGATGTTAGCGAATTAAATAATAAAACACCCATACTGTTACAGTATGTACATTTATTTGAGAGAAATAGGCTAGTAGCAAACTTTGCATCAATACGTATTTACGTCTTTGAAGCAGTATGAACCTTGTAACGAAGAAAACCAATACGTGTATATCTATTGATTTTACAGCAAAAACTAAAACTTAGCTGGTGGTATACATATAAAGTAATAAAATGAACATGATGTGAAATTAAGAATGAAAGCATAAATTATTACATGTATATCTATTTCTTTTAGAGAAAGAATTAACATTATGGTTTTGTATACGAATGTACCTCTTTTATATTATTGCACGTGTACCATGTTTACTAGAGACAAAAGTAAGCAAATATATTTGTAATAGTATGAACCTTTAATGATTTTTACGAAGAAAACACAAATGTTGGTACATGCATATCCACATTGATTTAGAGAAGAACGTAACATAGTAATTTGGTATATGTATGCTCTTTTGTAGTAGTATGAACCATTTTATGAACTTAAAGAAGAATTTTTCTACACGTATAGCCACTTACTTCAGAAAAACAGGATATTTGGTTTCTGTAGTATAATGATCCTTGCATAAAGTTAAAGAGAAAAACATAACTCTTGCGATACATGCATTGCAACTTTGTTCAGAGAAGGAAGTAACGTAATAGTGTGGTATGCGTGTACTTTTTCTAGTAGTATATAAATCCTTTTATGAAATTAACGAATTGACATGTAGTGTGGCATGAAGATAGGTTGAAACTCAACAAAATCTACACCTATATGTACTTACAAGAATTTTATCCAATATATTACAATTACAGCCATGTCATCTCGTACGTTTCTATGCGTTATATACCTATAAGACAGTACATATTACAACTCGTACCTATTCGCTCTCGAAGCTTGAATCCTGAGTTACTGTATCAGGCTCACGAGACAACAAGGGATCTAACAATAATTTTTCTTACATCTGGTGAAAGAGGCTCTGTATGACTGCCATAGATAGCAATAGTTTGTGAGATTGAAGAAATTACGGGATCTGAAGACTACAACAATGTATGCAACAGGTCCCTTAAAGTTTATTCTCGAGATATTTTGCGGTATTTTGTTCCCAAACTTCGTCTGCATTACTCCACTATTGAAATACCTCAAGACGTTTCATTGCCATATTTGTTTTTAAAAAATCATATAAAATGAATAAGCAAATCTTCGCAGCTAATTTTCTCACTACTAACTCTTTAAAGTATGTAAATCAAAATAAAATAAAAATCAAGACATCAGTTATAAACGTTTTCACACATTATGCACAACAAATATAAATACATTTTTGAGCTTTATTTAGTTCAAGGCATATTTCAAACAATCATAATTATAAAATAATAAGACTACCAATATGCAAAGAAGTACTTAAGTACCAAGTGCTTGATACATCCCTGAAATATTCAAAATTTCAACTGATCTGTCGAAGAGATGTTTTCGCAAGCGCGGAAATTTATAGCTTCATTTGCACACAAACAGAAAATGTATATATGATCAACATATAATGACTCGTACATTCCTCATTAGCACACTTATCACATTGTTTTCAATGACACTGCGTGGACTCACTATCTCCGATTCATTAGGTATTGTCATTTTAGGCATACATGTTGGTTGGTTTTTCGAATTTTCAGTCACTAACATGGCACTTTTTCCCACTGTGCGCCCCTCGAAACTTGTCGGCCCGTGCAAATGCAGGTGTTGCACATATAGTAGAGCCAGCCCTGATTGAAACTTAAAAATGAGTTGAGAAATATTATTTTTAAGTTGTGATAGATTATTTTGTGTCTATATTAATATTCGCCCAATACAATTATGTAATCTTTGAAGTTGTAGAAGAATTAGAAAATCAATGAACCAGGTGCAATATATAGCCCTAGTAATAATAATTAGCTTAGAGCTCTTTCGTGGCTAAGTAGTTAGCACTATTGCATAAGGTGCGGAAGACCCGCATTCAATTCCTGATGGAGCTCACGTGGTTTGCGTTCAAGGCTTAAGCTGAAGATCCACATCACAGATTGTATCAGTGTTGAAATGGAAAGAGAAACGCTCAAATAACATCATCCAGTAATTCCTGTGCATTTAAAGTGTCTGTCAATACTTCATTGTTAATTATTTGCCTTTGAGTGCTTTTTATATACGAGGGCTATCCAGAAAGTAGATTACGTTTTGGAATAAAAAATCAACAAAGTATAGGAAACAAATTTTATTATATACAGATGAAAGCCACACACAAATACTACTTTTCGACATAGTCACCATTCAAATTAAGGCATTTATCGTAGCGATGTACGAGCTTGGAAATTCCTTCGTCGAAAAATTCGGCCGCCTGCGACTTCAACCACTTCGTTACCTCTTCTTGCAGCTGTTCGTCGTCATCAAAACGCTGCATAGCCAGCCACTTCTTCATTGCTGGGAATAGGTGGAAGTCGCTGGGAATAGGTGGAACTTTCGATTTTCACGGACTTTAACATCGACTTTTTCGACAAGTTCGGCAGTCACTTTGCTGGGTCTCCCACTTCGATCTTCGTCGTGAACATTGGTTCGGCCATTTTTAAATCTTATGACCCACTGTCGCACTCCACCTTCAGTGATAATGTTGTCTCCATACACTTCACACAGCTGCCGATAGATTTCTATCGGTTTACAGTTTTTTGCTGTCAGAAACCTTATTACTGCACGCACCTCGCAGCTCGCGGGATTTTCAATTAACGCAGACATTTCAAACCGTCACAGTATCTTAACGGAGCACAGCACGAACCTCTCACTAGCACGGCTAGATGCCGACTGAGCTGCGCAACGCTCTGACCTCAAGATGGCCGCGCTAGCCCCGCCCCTAGCGGACACAGACGAAAACGTAATCTACTTTCTGGATAGCCCTCGTATATTCCTCTCCTTTCAAAGACAATTCTTCATTATTTACATGCAACATTGTAATCAGTAATCATTTACATTGATTTGACTTAAAGTAATGTTCTAATAAACACAGCACATTTGTATAAAAAATTCCAGCACACTTTAATTTCCAGTACCACTTTGTTCATCACGGACATACTGTAAGTGCATATTTTATGGACAAACAATAGTTCATTTGATCTTTTGCTTTCTTCATCGACATCTAAAAGTATTTATCCTTGCAAAGTTTGAGTTTCAAGTGTCTTAATTGTACTTTGCACTACGGACGATTCAGATAACTTTTGTATGTTTCCCCTGTTTATATCGTGACAGATGAGAGAAATGCTCAATGCGTTAGCTTCTAATTTGTTGCACTACCAGGCAGAAATTTTGCAATAATGTTTTTGCCTTGTCAATTTGGTTTTCATCATGGTTTATGGAACATTCTATATCCTGTAATAACATGTTTACAAAGATAACGTTTTGACAGTGTTTACACACTTCTTCTCTCTTGTTTACTTTCCTAATTTCTTAATTAGCATAGGACCTTTCCATTAGGTCTACGTCAGTGTCAAATTAACCACTATGATTTCACTGGCTGCGTTATTTTACGAGAATACTGATACAAATTTCTCTTTCATTATGCGTGACATCAATAGACGTACTGATAATAGGTATACATTCAAAATTCAAATATATTGCTACATGGGTCAATATCTTTCATTACTTTATTGTCTCTATGAAAACTGAAATGAAATGAAGTCTTTCAGCTTAAAGTCTTCGTTGTATCTAACACCAGGTTTATACATGTGCAATTACCATTGACGATTTACACGGTAAAAAATTGCTTTTAGGTATATTTTAGGTTTTCAATAATACAAACCAATTCACTACGGCCTATACATCATGTTACTAAAGACTGGTCATAGAGTTGACGACCAAGGTACCTTTTTACCATGACATTTTATTACAATTGGAAATAAAAGGTCTTAACGATACAAAAACTCGATCTTATGTTTTGAAAACATCACTAGCAGAAACACGAGACATTAGCAGATCATCTTTTCTGCCCTTTTCTCTATTAATAGTTCTTTCAAGTTCTCGTACGGAGTTCACAAATGACGTATCTAGTTATTACATAGCATTGGTCCTTAAATCTTATTTTTCTAAGCCCTCTTCTCTTACTTTCCATTGAAAATGGAGAAATATTTTGAATTTGATTTGAGTTTAGCATTCCTTTCAGCAGCACAATTATAAGAGATATGGATGCACAGCTTAATGTGGAACACAACCAAATGAGCTCCTTCCGGGAATAGAAACCGGGTCTTCAGCGCCAAAGACGAATACATTGTCCACACAGGCATGAGGAAGCTCTGAAAATGGAGAAAGAAAAGTAATGTTTGATTTAAAATTTATATAAAAAAAAAAATGGGAAAATGAACTGGATCTGGTATTTAGCTAGAATATCAGTAAGGAAATGAACTTAATTGTGTGAAATTTAACTTATTGTGTCTTTATAGTAAACGTGAAGGTTCACTTCGTAGACTGCAAAATTTCAATTCTCCATTTCATGACAGCATTACCGATTCAGCACTTGATAGAAAACTTGATATGGACACAATCAAAACCAGTTACCACCTTAGACAATCTATAGGAAAACCGACATTTAAGAAAGAAAAAAAAATACAACTGAAATTTGTTTTCTTTACATTGCTTTTTATCGTCATTATTGTTGATGATATACAATAAAAATCTTAATTTTTTATTTCCTATCCAGATAAAACAGGAACTATTATTATTATTATTATTATTATTATTATTATTATTATTATTATTATTATTATTATTAATAATAATAATAATAATAATAATAATAATAATAATAATAATAATAATAATAATAATAATAATAATAATGTTTTCCTACATTGCCGAAAATGTGATACAAAACTTACAAATATTACGAAAATGGAAATTTGTTTAGCAATTTGAGAAGTAAAAATCGAAATCTGAAAAAAAAAAAAAAAAGCCAACTTCAAAATTTGAAATGGAAAGTGGTATCTAACTGTTGGAATCGTTCGAAAGGACATTAAATGTCATGCAACTTTTAGAGGTCAAACTTTGTCATATCCTTTCCCATTTAGCCTCTAGACGCGTTGTTGCAGACTTGTATCTGACTACCCGTAGCAGGCCTTTATCTCATCTAATAATGCACATAGAGCCGTCAAAGAAACAATTGAACTACCAAATCGTATGTGTAGACGTCGATAAAAATAGTAGCGATACCAATGGCGTATCGTGAATCTCTCCAACGGGGGTCATCTGCAAAATTTGACATGGAAAAGGGCTTGGTTGTGCCTCCATTGAAACAAGCGCACAATGGAAGAAACGTCGAGAGGAAACACGTCATATTTCTTCATCGTTGGCAGCAACACGGTCGCATTACTAGGTGAAAGTCAGATGGCGCGAGGTTGTCCCCAATCACACTAGGCGAATGCCGGGAGGGTACGTGCAAACCATGCCCTGGCAAACAACCGCCGACGTCTTTGCAGGATTAACTCGGGGCCTAAGCCAAAGGTAGCCCAGACCCACAATGACGTGGACGCGCGATGTATCTTGTGTGCGTACGTACAATATGAAATATCTCCCAAATCCAGGAGCATGTGATGTGCGCTTGTTTGTCGTTTTTTTGAACAGCACACTCATTTATCGTTGCCAGTGATTGTGTGGTGATACTCTTGTAGATCCAGTAGCTAACACGTACACTCATGTCCAAAATTATTGTCGTATATCCATAAAATTGTTGTTCTAAGTATATAATCTGATAACGAATTCGCCCGGTATTTCTTATAATGTTAGTATGAGTATAATCGGCAAAGACATGTATGTGGCAAATTTCATGTCAAAAGAGCGCTAAAGAAGAACAATAAAACGAAAATAAAAATTTCTTGTCCACTTAGTAACATTTTGTTTTCCTCACTCTAATTTTCGTATTTATAATTCTTTTCCTATGAAACTTACCACAAATATACATTTCCCGATTATACACATAGTATCAGTGTTAGAAGTAGGGGGTCTACCCTGCAAGATCATTATCAAATTATATTCTTACAAGAAGACAGTTATAGATATGCGACAATCGTTTTGGACATGAGTGTACATGACCTTGCTCAAGACAGTCTATGCGGCCTCGTCGGCGGTCTCGAACAGGCTATTGCTGCTATGTCAGACAGAAGGCAGAAGGAGCGATGCTGTAGCCAGAACAGGTAACACAAGCGTGTAGAGTCCGAGATGGAAAAGGTGCCGTGCATTGAGTTCTACTATCACTGTGCATTACAAGCTCGTGACGGGACGAATACGAAACTTCCACAAGCAGTGAAACCTCTTTGATTGTGTTGATGTTTGAGTGATTGTAGTAGGAAGTGACGGTAGTAAATAACATTCATGCGGTATACGAATTTGGAGGCATTCCAAATGCTTATGATTTTAGGGGAATGTCGGGAAAATTATAGGGCTGCAGTTCGATTATACGCTGAACGCTATCCACAGCGACAAGCTATTTCCACAATCTGCTGCGGAGATTAGCAGCACGATTGCGGCAGACAGGCAACATGCGTGGACGCTATGGTGTCCGGAGGAGTCGTACAACATGAAGACGTTCCCATTGATGTACTTGCTGCTATTGCAGTAAATCCTCATGTATCTTCACGGCAGATCGCGCGAGATCGTGGTATCAGACAAGGTAATGTCCTGTGTATTCTGGGGAAATCACATTTTCACCCGTACTACCTCTCTCTGCATCAAGAACTAAGTGATGCGGACTGTAATTTACGGCTTCTGTTCTGCAACTGGGTGGTCAATCGCGTGAGAGAACATCCGAATTAGGCATGCGCGCGAGACCGAACGAGACGAGAACTGAAACAAGTCTCGTCTCGTCTCGCAAAATCAAAAGCTGTTCTCGTCTCGCAGACCTAAGATATCGCGTCTCGCAAAATTTTGGAAGTCTCGTCTCGCGGTCTCGCGCGAGACTTCTCGCGTTGGTCTCGCGGTCTCGCAAATCAATACTGGAATAATGTAGTCTTCATTCGATCCTTTTAAAATAATGTATACTCAAAGTTTACATAGTTTTGTTTCATAGTTGCATTGTTACACAATGCTTATCCACTCATTCCGATTCACAATGCTTGATTTTACACCCCACATTCTCGGTATTAAAAAATGCCAGTTTTCTGTAGTCTCTGTCTATTGTTGAGACATTAGGCTGTTTGAGAGATTAGGATATGAAAATTGTTGGCATCAAAATTTTCAATTTCGTTCTGATAAACTCTCCATCTCAGGCAACACAACCCAGGAGTAGTTTAGATTTCTGTGAGTGAGTTAGATTTTGTTTCATAGTTGCATTGTTACACAATGCTTATCCACTCATTCCGATTCACAATGCTTGATTTTACACCCCACATTCTCGGTATTAAAAAATGCCAGTTTTCTGTAGTCTCTGTCTATTGTTGAGACATTAGGCTGTTTGAGAGATTAGCATATGAACATTGTTGGCATCAAAATTTTCAATTTCGTTCTGATAAACTCTCCATCCCAGGCAACGCAACCCAGGAGTAGTTTAGATTTCTGTGAGTGAGTGAGTGTATGAAATATGGAAGTTCTCTTACGTTCTATTTTGCTAAAGACGGGACCTACAGTTGAACCTTGGATCCAGATCACTTCCGGGACACGATAACAAGGGGACAAACTTATCCACTCATCCACCGGGGACGCAACTTAAAACACTTATTCCGTTAAAATTAGTGTAATATACACGATGTAAACTAGTGGTGTCAATGAAATAGGATTTTTCATAAATCCGAAATCCAGATTTTTCATACATCTAAGATCCAGATTTGACATCCGAATTTTCGGTCCAAAATTCGGATTTGAAATCTAAACATAGGATATCGGCATTTCAATCCGGATTTGAAGTCCAAAAGTCGGATTTAAAACCCAAAATCCTGATTTCAAATTTACAATCCAATTTCGGATTTTAAATTTCAAATTCGAGTTGGAAATCCGGATTTCCTATCCGAAATCCGGCTTTGAAATCTATAATCTGGATTTTGGATTTAAAATCCAAAATTCGGTTTGAAATCTAAAATTCGTATTTGAAATATACAATTCGAATTTGGGTGCGTCATCCGAATTAGAGATCAGAAATGCAGAGTTAAAACCTATAATCCGGATATCGAAATCCGAAATCTGGAGTGTAGATTTCAAATCCAAAATTTGTTTCAAAGCCGAATTTTGTATTTCTGATCCGAAACCCGGATTATATATTTTAAATGGTGATTTCGGATTTGAAATCTAAAATTCGGATTTGAAATCCGGACCTCCAATCCGAAATCCACCTTTGAAACATAAAATTAAGAGCTGCAATCTAGAAACCTGATATCGAAATCCGAAATCCGTATTGTAGATTTCAACCCCGGATTTTATGCTTTAAGTCCGAATCCGGATATCTGAATTTCAAATCCGAATTGCAAATTTTAAAAAAAATCTTGAATCCGAATTTGTCCAAATCCAGATTTTTGACAGCATTACTGTAAATGGGTAAAAGTTCTGTAGGACAACTGATCGAATATTGTGAAATGCATAGCGTTAAACAGTTATTATTATTATTATTATTATTATTATTATTATTATTATTATTATTACTGTTCAAAAATTTTAATGTCAAAATAATATTCTTATTATAACGGCAGTATTGCAAGAGCTGATATTTTTCTTGCTCAGGTGTACTATTTTCCCTGTTTCTTGCCAAAACCTATCACTTTCTTATTTTTTTGAGCTAAAACTTACTCTATTCTCATTTTGTGCCAAAATTCGCTATTTTACTTTTAATTTTTTTCAACATAATGTTCTTTTTTGTACATAATATTGCAAAACCGGCGCAAATCTATATATATAAAAGAGAACGCACAAATCCTTTGTGAACTCATCACGCTAATACGGCTGAACCAATTTCTTTCATTTTTGGGGGGTTGTTAGGATTTGGACCCTAGATGGTTTTTATCATATCACTTTAATTTTTAATTACCAGTGTCTTGAGATAATTGACCATTCAAGTGTCCATACGTACAAATCCTTTGTTATTAGTTCATCATAGGTAAAAATAAACGTATTTATATGCAACCCGCATGACCATGTGACTCGGCGGGTTAACATAAATGATAGGCGCTATAATGTTAACATTTACTGCAATTTGAAAGCGAAAAAGTAAAAATTATCTAAGTAACAAAGTTTATTGCGTTCCGGGGTGACCGCAGCGAAGCGGGGCGGGTTAACATAAATGACAGGCGATATAATGTTAACATTTACTGCAATCTTCTATGGTTTTTATCATATCACTTGAAAGCGAAAAAGTAAAAATTATCTAAGTAACAACGTTTATTGCGTTCCGGGGTGACCGCAGCGAAGCGGGGTGAACGCTGCTAGTATTGTCTAATTTCAAACGCACATAAGATTTGAAAAGTGATTTATCCAAATTAGAATCAGTTTGTTTTCATTGTCGTAAAATTCAATAAACTATAAATAATAAGTTTTGGAAAGAATCCATTAAACTTTTGCGAATACAGTCTTCTGAAGTAGCGCCTAGAAGTTATGCAATCCACTTTACAGAAATAATAGTTTAATTGCATACCTTCTAGTCTTGATATACAAAAAAGAACCTTATAGATTATGCCCTTTCTGCACTCATCGATTCAATTTCGATTCGATTTGAGTATTGCCCGGTTGGCTCCACTCTTGTCTTGTTGTCTTGATGTGTGACCCGAATTAGTATGATACGACCCGTTTGAAAGCACTAGGCCCGAGTACTTGATCGCCACCCGTGCAGACCCCTAAACCGCAGACTACAAAAATACAAAATGTGTTATCTTACCTTTGGTTTAGAGAAAGTTATCATCTTCGGCTGCTTAGGATCAGTCTTCTTGTTAATCTTCTCAGGGTATAGTTCTTCAAATTGCTTCTTATGAACATGTTCCAGGTTTTTTTTTTTTTTTTTTTGTCCAGAAGTATTTCGAGAGTTTAATTTTTACATACTTTGGTTTACACTCTTTGCAAATAGCTACATTACTTTGGTTTGAAATATGAAAGTACTGGTCAAATTTACTTTTCCTTTTCGGAGTTTTGACACAAGATGTAGATGGCTCTACATGATCGTTTTCACCACCTAAAGATGAGCCATCGAAAGAGTCACTTTCAACTTCAGGTTCATAATTTGGATCCGCCACACTATCATCACTGTCCAGATTCAGATCATGTGTATGTTTCTTAGACAAATACCCTTCCATCACAAAAACAGAATTTCATTAGCACCAATTATACTCAATACAAACCGTCTTTCGCAAACTGAGGAATGGAATGAAATTCACGCAACGAACTAAGCTCATCTGAAATAATATTTCAAACTGTTCACTATTTTTCCCCCTCAAAATCAAAACAAAACCATAAAAGAGTAGTGGAGTACCGACAGCATTTTTCTCCCCCTCCTTTTCTGACGAATAAAAGCTAAGCAGATATCAGTTTTGGTTTTGGTGAGATGATCCGTCTTGCAGCCATAAATCCATTTATCCTAAATTTATGTTTACGGAAAGAAACAACTGCTTTATTTTGACTAAAAAATGTTCCTTCTTAAACAAGCCAATAGGCCCTTTTTCTGCCTTCATAAAACAAGTTACCGTAAGAAAACAATTTGGTGGGCGGGGGGAGCAAATCTGTTCTAATCCCAGAGGCTTTACATCGCATTGGAACTAAACACGTGTCTTTTTCCCTCATATATATATATATATATATATATATATATATATAATGCATTGAAAATAGGAAGAAGAAAGTCAGAGTGTCAGAGACAGACAGAAACAGAGAGAGAGAGAAAATATCCTCTGACCGACGCCTCGAATTTCCGCACTGAAGGAAAAATCAAAGCGAGCCGTATATTTTTGAACTAGGATATTTTTACCGAGGGTGCAATAACAGAAGACCGGAAACCGCAGCCGCGAATATGCAATGTTACCTAAGTTCATTGTTTTCGTCTACAAAATTTTCCGAAAAGACAGCTTCCAAATATGTCCTCAATAAAGAAATAAAAAAATGTATTGTACTGGTGTTTGCTATTCTGCTTTTATGATTTGTCAAGATGTTGTCTCATCATCAGGAGGAGGATGGATATACAAGACAAAACATGTCGTTCCCCCCCCTTTTTGCCTCCCCTTCCTCAAGAACTTTATGACCAAAGATCTTGGCTCACGACCCCAAGGAGAAAATAAAGAAAACAGTGTAAATAACACTAGTTAACAAATTTAACATTTTTGTTTGTTACATGAGAAAATTCACCTGATCTTAAAGGAACTTTTTGCGCTGAATTCGAATATGCACTCGGTTTCTCTCCATCACGTACAGTTTTCCCGTAACAGAGGGATTTTCGGGAAATTCTCTCAAAAATTTCCCTTTTTCAGATATTTTATTCCCCTAGCTCCTGTCCCCTTACATATAGTAACATAAAAATTATACCTAAGTATACCTTGATTTATATTTAATAAACCCTAAAAGTTTCGTAAAAATCGCTTTGTTCTTTCTAGAGAAATAAATATATCTGTATGTATACTGTGTGCACTGTTTATTGCACCTGATAGTAATACTTTCAGATCTCCTGAGTTGGGGTAAAAACGATTTGCTTTATTACTACAAACACAGACATAAAAATGAATATTTACAATAGTCAACAACACACTTGTATTGCTCTCTGTAAATTAGAAACGTGTATAAAAATAGAATGTACTTCCAACGTATATTTTTTTTAAACATACAATATATGTATATCTTAATACATATATATACAATTCTCCAAGTTTTTTCGTTTTGTTCATGAAATGGTTATCAATATTTGTTATCAAATGTAACAATGCAAAAGAAAGAAAGAATGGAATACAGACTCATTGTTAACAACAATGAACTAATGCAGTCTGAATTTTCCACTACGGTATCGTTTCCCCCCTCCCCCCGCGCATTTCTTTCTTTCTTGTGTTCTTGACACCTGGTGAGGGAGTTTTGTACATTTTTATATTGACGTGTGGTTTAACACTACTTCACTTTCAAAGTTGTCTTTGCTGCTAAGAGTGCTTTCATGTTTGATCTTAACGGCATTATACCCAACTAAGACCAGAAGTTTAGTTTGTGATCAGTACAATGGCGTCAAGAGGACGGCGTTCGTGTGTTAACTCACCAAATAGTTTTTGTTATGTGTGTGGCCAGTTTGTAGTTAAAGGACAGTGTAGATCCATTACGCCATCGGTGAAACTAGCATATTATATATATTTCGGATGTCGTGTGGGAGATCAGGACAAAACTTGGGCACCCAACATAATTTGTGCGTCGTGCTACGTCACTTTACTTGCATGGGCCAAAGGGAAACGGAGGTTCATGAAATTTGCTGTACCAATGGTGTGGAGAGAACCCACCAACCATCTGGATGATTGTTATTTTTGTCTCACAGTAGTTAAGGGACATTCTAAAAAAAGCAAATACACAATAAGTTATCCCAACGTTAAATCCGCAATTAGACCTATTCCGCACGGGGATGAACTTCCACTTCCCGAGCCCCCTACCAACTGGGAGGAGATATGGCCAAAAGACTCTGATGATGATCATGACCTTGATGAACCATCGACATCAACATGTACATCCAAGGATCCAACGTTCTTCCCTGACTGTGTTCGCGAGCCACATTTCATCCGGCAATGTGAACTTAATGACCTAGTCCGTGATTTGCACCTGACAAAACAAGAGGCGGAACTTCTGGGATCAAGGCTCCAGCAGTGGAACTTATTGGATGCAGAAACGAACATATCAGTGTACAGGAAAAGGCATGTTCAATTTTCAAGCTATTTCTCAATGCAAGATAATGTGTGCGTATGTACGGATATAAATGGGTTGATGGCGGAGCTAGGAATTCCTTACGTTCCAGAAGAATGGAGGTTATTTATCGACGCGTCAAAGGTCAGCCTTAAAGCTGTCCTTTTACATAATGGAAATAAAAAACCTTCTATACCACTTGCGCACTCAGTGAAGATTAAGGAATCCTATGACACCATGTCAACTTTGCTAAATCTTATAAATTACAAGGACCATTGTTGGCAAATATGTTGTGATCTCAAGGTAGTTGGTATTTTATTAGGACTGCAGTGCGGTTACACGAAGTACCAATGTTTTTTATGTTTATGGAATAGCCGAGCTGATGACAAACATTATGAAGTGAAGGAATGGGAACCTAGAGTGAATTACGTACCTGGAGAATGCAACGTCAAATACGCTCCTTTGGTAGATCCTAATAAGATATTACTACCGCCACTTCTTATCAAGTTAGGACTTATGAAAAACTTTGTCAAAGCCATGGGCACATCTGGTGAAGGTTTCAAGTATTTGCGAGATAAGTTCCCTAACCTGAGTGATGCTAAGATTTCAGCGGGAGTGTTTATTGGTCCCCAAATTAGGAAATTAATGCTTGATGATAGCTTTGACAGCAAGTTAAACAGTGCTGAGCTAGCTGCCTGGACAGCATTTAAGTGTGTTGTGCGCAACTTTCTGGGCAATAACAAAGCTGAGAGTTACACACAAATCGTACAGGACATGATACAGAAATACAAAGAGTTGGGTTGTAGGATGTCTTTAAAAATCCACTTTTTGCACTCCCACCTCAGCTTCTTTCCTGCTAACCTAGGTGCTCTCAGCGACGAACAGGAGGAAAGATTCCACCAAGATATAATGGCAATGGAGAAAAGGTACCAGGGACGATGGGATCCTTCAATGATGGGGGACTCTTGTTGGGGTCTTGTTAGAGAATGCAACATTTCTTACAAAAGAAGGAAGTAGTGTACGTTTTTGTAACCCAATGGAAGTTTCATATATTGTGATAGTTTTGATTGTCTTTTCATGACCTTTTGGTACATTTGTATTATTGTTTATTGTAAATTGTCACACTTGTAAATTATATTGTATTATATTTTATATATGTGTTTGTGGTAATAAAGCAAAACGTTTTACCTCAACTTAAGAGATCTGAAAGCATTACTATAAGGTGCAATAAACAGTACACACAGTATACATACAAACATATTTATTTCTCTAGAAAGAATAAAGCGATTATTACGAAAGTTGGAGGGTTTGTTAAATATGAATGAAAGTATACTTAGGTATAATTTCTATGTTAGTATATGCAAGGGGACAAGATCTTGGGGTGTAAAATAAACGAAAAGGGAAATTTTTGAGGGATTTTCCCGAAAATCCCTCTGTTACGGGAAAATCGTACGTGATGGAGAAAAACCGAGTGCATATTCGAATTCAGCGCAAAATGTTCCTTTAAGAACAGGTATTTCCTTTTATGTAACAAAACCTTTGTTAACTAGTGTAATGGAAGAATCTATTTTATTGCATTTTGGGAAAGTAGTGACAAAGAAAAACTAACACAATCTTTATTTCTTGAATCTTTTGTCATGAGGAAATCTCCTAAAATAACTAGATTTTGATTAACCTTGTTAACTTAAACCTATCATGAAATCAGTAATTGTGACAACCTGACCAAACCATTTCAAGAAACAAGAACTAACTAAGCAACTATCAGTGTTGCCGAAAAGTCATAACACTTACCCCGTTAACTAGATACTTTGAAACTACCAAAATAACAGTAAAACATAAAAAATCAATACAAATTTCATAATACAAAGGAAAATTGTATTTTTTTTATTTCCACTAGTCGACATAATTTATAGTAAATATTCAAATAAATGCTAGCCCAAAAGTTTAGAAATAAACTATTAGTTACTGACTTGCCTTCGTCTGCGATTGTCTCTACGATTTCAGGTGATGATATTGTGTGGAAGGGATGTTTCGATGAGAACCATGCACTTCTAAGGTATCAATTTTGTAGAACATTAACATCTTTGGGGAGTTCATAATTATGACGCATTGTTTCTTACTGCAAAGTACAGCACGAGCGCACAATATTGATTTACCTTTTCTGGACCCATACTGTTCGAGGGTTGGGGACGAGCAAGTTCAAACAAATTTTCTTTAAATTTGGCTTCACTCGAAATAAAAATATTTTATATCCACTCGAGAACTCGGTTCAAAAAATCTCCAATTCGACTCGATATTTGCTCAAGTTTCGAGTAGTGTCGGGTCCAAACGAGTTTAATTCTATAGAATTAGTAGTTTTTATATTATCTAGTGATGCTCACGAGATGCGACAAGAGGAAAAATTAGTCTATCTTGAGATGTCGTTAATGTATTATCTCGAAACAAATGTGAACTGTTTCTTGAATATCACCAGTCCTGGTCACGAGGCGAGACAGATTTGAGTTTGTCTCGCCCAGTCTCTATCTCTCGCCTCAAAAACAAGATTAAACAAAACAAAATACGGAAATTTAGCTGTTTGTTTAGGCAAATAGTAAACATTTTCACTTTTGGTATGACCAGGCCTAAATTCAATTCATTTTTGGTGTTTATTTAGCGTGGTAATGGTACAGGAGGAGTTATATAAAGAATAAACACGCGAAATCAGTGGACAATTTACTGAAGATATTTTCAGCGAAACAATTGTTGTTGTTCTCCTTCTTTTGCGAAAGCTTCATCCTCAACCATATAAGTGTCTACACGTTCAGCCGAATCTTTATCGAATTCACCGTCTGAACCGTCTGAATTCTTGTCAGCTTGTCAGAATTTCTCTCGAAACTGTTTTCGTATTGAAAAAATGGATGATAAGTTCCGAAGGCTTTTGGCAACAACAGATCCTTTCATTTCTTCTTTGGGCAAATCATTTCATAAGAAAATGAAGAATTTGTCATCTGAAGCTGTAAACCTTTTAATTATTTCCAACACAAAAGCTGACAAAAATTTAGACGACTCAAACGAAGGTGATGAAGGAAATAACTTCCATGGAGATTCGGCTGAACATGTAGACAATACCTATAGACTTATTTCATGTGGAAACGACAAATTATGCCAAAATCTTCGTGCGGTCGCATTCGAGATTTGAGTGTTTGTCTGAACACTTATCAATATGTGATAGGAAGGAAAATGGAATGGTTTGTAATGCACGCCATTCATGTTGAAGATACGGCCATAGTTGAATCTTAAGTTATGTTCATTTTCTTGGAGCTCTATCGAAAGTGAAAAAATAAATAAATAAATTCAAAATTGCACTATAGATATGTGGACAGTCTTTTTTTTTTTAACCACGTAGTAGTGACCCAAATACACATTTTGGGTTACGAAATATTTGGATCTTTTTAGTCCAAGTCGATGAATTAAGCCAAAATTATATTTTCGGAAGAAATATTGAAACTTTTGTTGTGTCAAAGGGAACGTAATTTTAAGAGAATAACAAGTATCATCTGTACTTTCTATAGAAAAAAAAATCATCTCTTGTGTTTCTAATTCCTATTAGTGCTAGTGGTATAAAGTATATAGTGCATAGAGAACGGATGCTGAGCTATGTCTCCTCTAACTTCTGATCGGAAATGACTAAAACGCTCAAATTTGTGTTTCTGAACCTCACTAAAGTATCTGTTTTCATGTTGTCACTTTATATTGTTGTTGTTGCTCCAAACTTCAAAAAAAGAGAAAGAAGAAAGAAAGAAAGAAAGAAAGAAAGAAAGAAAGAAAAGAAAAGAAAAGAAAGCAATACATATCAATATCCAAAACAGATGTGACCATTACAGCCTTTTGAAGCTCCAACGTTACATCAAGATTGTTGTGTTGTCTGCATTCCAGGGTCTGAAACCGCTACAAACAAAATCAAATTTTGCAAGCAATTACAAACAATCGTGAACTGAGTCTACTAAAAGGAGTGAAAACAGAAAAACACGACTCTCGTTTGTGATTGCATTCCTTTTTACACCCGGACTTTGTTTACAAGAATGTTTTTGTGGAATTTTACAGCTGCTAAGGAACGTGAAGCAGCAAGGAACGTGCAGCCACGTAAACACATACCGGGACAGAAGTAAGTCGAAATACAAATTGAAATTTTCACCACTTGTGGAGGAAGTATATTTCTTGCTGGAATCAAAATATTGTTAGTATTCCACTGTTCCTTTTTGTTCCACACGGTTTAGAACTTTATATATATATATTTCTGGTTATTATCATTCACATAATCGACCGTCTTGCTCGATTTTTCACTTTCAGGTGAAATGACTCTATAGGGTTGAGGACTAAGCTTTCGAAAAATAAGGGGGAGAAGAACAATTGTTTAACTGAAAAATTAAAATGACTTCATTAAGTTATATTTTCATTAATAAATGACTGGTAGATTGACTCTGTCCTAGCTATTGAAGTAGACAAAGTATCTTTTCCTCTCGAATCTCAAACTTTTTCAGACTCAGTCTGCTACATGGATCCGCCATTTTGAGTTTTTAAATTTTAATGCCAAATTAGTAAGTTTGTAATCAACAAAGTCAAATGCACCAATGTACCAAGTCCAATTCGCCAATTTTACTTTTTCCAAATTTGGTCCACCATTTCTTTTTATTTGATGTCAAATTGATAATTAACAAGATCAAAAGCCTCATTATAGCAATTTTTTGTCCATTTTTACTGATTTTGAATTATGACCACGTTTCAAGCATTTGATCCATAGTTTATCGATCTCTGTGCGTCGCCCTTTTGGACCGTCGCTCTCCTGGCTGTCGCTTTCTTTGTGCGTCGCCTTTTGACCTGTCGATCTCTTGGCTAACGCTCTCCTGGTCGTCGCTCTTTTGCCATCACTCTCTTTGCTGGCGCTCTACTGTCGGTACACCCATGTTTATTACAAAACTCGATCCTGACATTATTAACTATCTTCTCTTCAATATGTATGATGGTACTTGCAAAAGAATACCATATCAATATCACAAAAGTAAACTATGCGAGACCGCGAGAAGTCTCGCGAGACTTGCTGAAGTCTCGTCTCGCGTTCTCGTCTCGCAAAAGATATCAGGTCTCGTCTTGTAAAATATTATAAGCCTCGTCTCGCGTTCTCGTCTCGTTTGCGAGACGAGACGAGACGAGACTTCTCGCGTCTCGCACCCATGTCTAATCCGAATTTCATTCACTTCATTTTATGGACTGATGAAGCGACATTCTGCAGTGATGGCAACGTGAATCTCCACAATGCACATTACTGAGCAGCGGAGAACCCTCACTGAATGAGAGAAGTCAATCGGCAATACCGATGGCGCATTAATGTGTGGGGTGGCATTGTAGGGACTCAGGTCATTGGGCCATGTTTTTTTGCTGGTCATTTAACAGGTGTAATGTTTCGTGATTTCTTGCGACACCATCTACAGCCGCTATTGGAAAACGTACCGCTCCATATACATCAGACGCTGTGGTTTCAATTAGATGGCTGACCAGCCCATAATGCTGCCATGTGTAGGGAAGAGCTAAATGTTCTATTTCCGCAACGCTGGATCGGAAGATGTTCCAATCCAGTTTCCTCCGCGGTCGCCTGACCTTACTTGTATGGACTATTCTTTCCGGCGTCGAATTAAGGATCTTGTGTATGTCAACCGACCAACTACAATTTGCAACATGCAAGACCGCATTACAACCTCATTCCGGACCATCAACGTGGCCGAGTTGAAAGCTGTTGCTCACAATTACGTACAGCGAATAAATCGCTGTATTGCTGTTCGGGGACATCACTTTGAACATTTTTGAATGCCGACTACACTCCGCAGAAGGTAAGCTGATTCTTTAGCTCTTTACTCATCTTTCTCCAATGGTTTGATTGCAGCGCCTCAGTTTTCTGTCCCCATGTTTTGTTCCATGCTTTGGCAACAGCACATTCGGTTCGTCTTTCTTCGTTGCAACCAATAGTTTCTTCTTCAGTTTTGTTATAGCATCGTACATTGTCCATCATTATAGTTCTCCCCATCCAACGCGCTTCTGTCGCAGCCATACGGAAACCATTCTCTTCAAATATTGCGTATATCATTGATTCCCTATTTAGAGCTTCATTCAACAGCAGCAAATGTACCTCTGCTTACTGTTACAGTATGCACCCTCCCCCCGTCGTGGTCTCTTGCTGACGCCATTGTTGTCGCCACTTACACGGTGTGATTCCGCGTATGTACAATTGTACGTCCCGTTCGTTTCAGACCAGTATTTACTCTTCCCTTTGGATCCGCATGCAGAAACACTCGCATCATCTGACTTTGACCTCGCAATGCAATCGTGTTGCTGCCACAGAGGAAGAAATATGCCAACGTGTTTCCTCTCGACGTTTTTCCCATTGTGCGCTTGTTTCAATGGAAGCACATCAAACCTCTGTTTCCATCTCAAATTTTGCAGATGACCCCCGTTGGACATATTCATGATACGCCACTGGTGTCGCTACTATTTTTATTGACGTCTACACATACGATTTGGTAGTTCAATTGTTTGCTTGACGGCTCTATGTGCATTATTAGCTGAGATAAAGGCTTGCTACGGGTAGTCAGATACAAGTCTGCAACAACGCCTTTAGAGGCTAAATGGAAAGGATATGACAAAGTTTGACCTCTAAAAGTTGCATGACATTTAATGTCCTTTCGAACGATTAAAACAATTATACCACTTTCCATTTCAAATTTTGAAGTTGCCTCCCATTGGAGGTATTCACGAGACGCCATTGGTCTCGCTACTATTTTTATTGCATTCTACACATACGATTTGGTAATGCAATTTTTCGTTTGAAGGCTCTACGTGCAGTATTAGCTGCGATATAGGCCTGGTACTTTCTTATTGAATCACTATATATATATAGGGTATTAATGAACTATACCGACAAACTGTAAGAGGTGATTCCTCACATCAAAATAAGAGAAAAAGTTCATATGGACCTATGGCGAAAAGTGCTTAGTTTCAGAGCTAGGGCTGTCCAAATTCGTGAAAAAGCTAAATTTCATCAGACCCTATTTCGAATTCCAGAAACTGTAGATAGTGGTCCTTATCAGCGTAAAGGAAGCCACGCATGCACAATCCAAAAATGTATATTTCATCAATTTTCAATAGGTGTACAGGGTATTCCCTACAGTGTGTAATTCTCAGATATGCTTTCAATAGAGTTTTCAGGTATACCTTGATTTCAAGGAGGGTCCAAAGTAGGCAAGATATAAGTCTTGACAACAATGGATATCCAATGCTTCGGAGGGAAGTCGGAATTGTTAGGAACTGGCAACTCCATGTTTTGTGTGTGTGTGTGTGTTCAGAATAACGTGCAATGTGATGTATTCATCACGGTATATTTCACGTTTCCTTCACTTATAAGCGTGAAAGAAACCATCGCAACATACGTTTTCCCAAGTACGAGAAACAGTGCTGCTGACGATCCTCAACATTTCCGACATCGCGCCAAAGGATTCCGTGTTCATTGCTATCAAGACTTATCGTTTGCCTACTTTGGACCAATTATAAAGTCAGAGCATGTCTCCAAATTCGGTTGATGGCATGTCTTTGAATTTCACCCTGTATGGAATACTCTGTACACCCATTGGATATTAATGAAACGTGTATTTTTGGTCTGCGTATGCATGCTGATACTTTCTTTACGCTAATAAGGACCATCATCCACAGTTTCTCGGATTCGAAATAGGGTCTCTTGAAATTTGGCTTTTTCGTGATTTTGGACAGCCCTAGCTCTGAAACTATGCACTTTTCCCCACAGGTCCATACGAATTTTCCTCTTATTTTGATGTGAGTGATCATCTCTTACAGTTTGTCGGTCTAGTTCATTAACACCCTGACATAGGATAGAGACGTCTCAAAAGTCCCCTGACATAGGGTAACTCTGCTATCAGAGTTACAACAAAATGTAGAGGGAAAACCGTCACTAAATATGACATTTTCAATCTAAAGTGACGGAATTTTTTAAATCGGACGAGCCGTTTGGGTTGTACACTCTTTATGCGCTCAGTGTTCAATGAAAATGCAACGTTGCCATTTACCTGGACCCACAATATAAGTGAATGAAGTTACTTTCTTTTACGCTAACATGTCGAGGAACTGTCTCCATTTCAAACAGTAACTTCAATCACTTATGTTGTGGGTCTAGGTAAATGGCAACATTGCATTTTCATTTAACATTGGGCGCATAAAGAGTGTACAACCCAAACGGCTCATCCAATTAAAAAAAAAAAATCCTTCACTTTAGATTGAAAACATCATATTTGGAGATGATTTTTCATCTTACATTTTGCTGTAACTCTGATAATAACAGTTACCCTGTCAGGGGACTTTTGAGACACCCTGTGTGTGTACGGTATATATATATATATATATATATATATATATATATATATATATATATATATATATATATATGTGTGTGTGTGTGTGTGTGTGTGTATTTGGTCTAGGAATTAATTCGTGCGGTTGGTACGCACACATTGAAGCTGTAGTACAAACACAAAATACATAAATACCTTAAGAAAAATATTGTCCATCGCTAGCTACCAATTTCGCCCATCTGTCAGGCAATGTACGGATTCCGTGGCGAAAGAAGTCCTCATCCTTGGAAGCGATCCAGTCAGAGACCCATGTTTCGATATCTTCTGAAGAAGTAAACCGCTGTCCAATCAAATCGTTGTTCATGCAATCGGACAAGTAGTAGTCCGAAGGAGCAACGTCTGGTGAATACGGCGGGTGGGGTAAAACTTCCCATCCGACATTTTCTAAATAGGTTTTGACCGGTTTTGCGACATGTGGGCGAGCGTTATCATGTTGAACAATAAGTTTATCATGTCTGTTCTCCCATTCTGGTCGTGTTCTGGCCAGAGCTTGCTTCAAACGCATTAATTGTCGTCGATAACGTTCTCCATTCATAGTTTCACCCGGTTGCAGCAGCTCATAGTACACCACACCTTTCATATCCCACCATATGCACAGCATAACCTTTGCACAGTGAATATCTCGTTTTGGTTATGATGGACCTGGTTCACCTGGTTTCACCCAGGCCTTTTTTCGTTTAGGGTTCTCGTGATGGATCCACTTCTCATCACCCGTAATAATTCGTTGCAGAAACCCCTTTCTGCTCTGTCGTTGAAGCAGCAATTCGCAAATGGTTTTTCGTCTTTCAACGTCTCTGTCTTTCAATTCATGTGGAACCCAATGTGACATCTTTTGAATCATTCCCATGGCTTTCAAGCGTTTGGAGACTGTTGTTTGATCAACGCCTAATGCTGCTGCAAGTTGTTCCTGCGTTTGACACGAATCCTGCTCGAGCAATGCTGTCAATTCTTCGTCTTGATTTTTTTTTTTTTTTGGCTGTCCAGCTCGCTCTTGGTCTGCCAAGCCGAAATCACCACTTCTAAACCGTGCAAACCACTTCTGACACGTTCGCTCAGCTAGAGCATGGTCACCATACACTTCCACCAAAATACGATGACTTTCAGTCGCACTTTTCTGCATGTTAAAGTAATGCAGCAGGACACCCCGCAAAAACACTTTATCAGGCACAAATTGCGCCATGTTCACTTAACTACAAACTGGTGTTGTTGACGCTTTAATCCACTGCCCTATACTACGAACGATACGCGATGACAGGGGTTTGCAACACATGTGTGGATACACGGAACTGTGGGACGCTCCGTTCGTTGCGCCATCTCTTGTCCACCCGCACGAATTAATTCCTAGACCAAATATATTGTCTAAATCCAATAATTTTTTCTTACTTCCTTTTATAGCAACAATCCATGTTTATGGCGTTTATACTCCGAGGTTAAGGGAGATGGCTTCTCTCTTTTTGTACCGATTGCTTATTCTGTCTAAAAATGAAATAAAGATAAGAAAATTGGCATATTCTATTCTTACTAAATTCTTTTAGCTACTAACAAATCATAAAATGTAAAACGGACAAAACTGTTTGTATCATTAAAACAAAAAAGAAAAAATGTGTTTCTTTAGACCAATTTAAAGCATAGAAAAGAGTGAGAAAATTCTACAAAGGTTGGGGAAAATTACTTTATTTTGCTTGATCTTAGAATGCTCCTCGGATAATTTTAGCTATCTTTTCTATGTATTTCATATAGCCTCGCTACTGAAAGCGACGCTGAGCTCAAACTTTTTTTATATCTAAGATATCAGTGGATGAAAATTCGATCTCTCGGGAAATTAGTTATCCCACTCAAGTACGGAAGATCGGGCAATTAAGAGCTGCTGTTATTGTTATTCAGGGCTAGGTAGAAATATTAAAATCTTATATTTTTAGCAGATGCCAAATTCATGCCATTTAACAACAATAAGAGCATTGTTATCATGCTTATCTCAATTCTCTTTACTAGAAGAGTGACAATATGTAACCTTTCTCGGTAAATTAATCTAGCTATCCCGCCGCTGCTGAAGTAAACAGAGCATTAGATCAAGCATGTTCCAATACTGTTAGAGATAATATATTCATCTTTATATCGACAATTTAAAATTAATGGTGTAAACTCTGTTATGTTAAGATATTGTAGAAGGTTGTACAGTTGAGGAACTTCCGAGGTTCGGACGAAATATTCTGGGTCATTTTTAATGAAACAAATGAAACAACAAAATAACCGGTTGATTTGTTTGTTCATTTATTTTTGAAGTATTGCTTCCCTTTTGAGCACTGAGGTTATTTGAGATGTGGACTTCTAGATATCGTAATGCATTCAAATTTCAATGGTCCCCAACAACGAGTCGAACCTGGGATCACGTGCACCAAAAGCTATGTTTAATTTGAATTTATAACAGTTGCGTATTGACTATATCTCGAATCTTATTGACAATGTTTGGTCTCAATCTACTCTGGTTTTTAATATCATACAATTACTTTCGTCTTCGGCACAGAGCGGATTCAAGTCCCATATACTGCTGCTGCTGAACACGGACGTTAAACTGAATCTACCAAAATGAAACAAATAAATAAGTTACGTTTTACTAAATTAATTAACACATTAAATTTACTGAGACTATTTAACCATTGCTTCAAAAATATCATATGTGAATGATTATATAGAAATGAAAAGTCTTTTTTTATTTTTCTAAATTGCTAGCAGTGTTCTGTTTTAGCAAATGATTTTATGGGAATGAATATGATATCGTGCGAATTAAGAATTACATAATTAATGCAACATTTCATGGTCACGAGAAATTATATCACAAAGTTCCGTTGTAACATGAAGGTTAGATTTGTCAGCACGAAGGTCATTAAACATAAATATGAAAGTTCTATCTTTACTCTTTTATGTTTAGCAACAATTCAATAGTAGTTATTGAAAAGTGATGAAAGAGCGTACGTACCGACTACACTTACTACAAAATGATTTATCTACAATGTCTTGTCTAGATCGAAGGGCCCAAATGCTTCAATATTCAAGTGTGTAGCAACGTTTCGCTCTTGTTTGCGTTACACTGTAGAGTCAATCCATTCTAAGTGATCAAGTACGCCGCTCGACCATCTCCAAAAAATCTATTTTTTTCATATATGTTTATGCTATATCAGGATACTTCAAAAATACAATTAATTATTTTTTACAACATCCCATGGCGACGCAGCGGCTGCCGCCATTTTGCGTTTTTTCGATTTTATGCGTTTGCGTTGTTTTGAATATCTCAACATGTATTTGTCCTACCAAATAGAAAGTTGCTGGACGTCTCCAACTCGTGCAGAGCTAAAACTTTGATCTCTTAACATTTTTGCCTAAAACCAGTTGAAAGGGATGAAATCAGGGTCTACAGTAACAACATTTTTGGACATAGAAGACATGTTTGGGAAGGGGAAACAACTGATGTAGAGATCTGAATTTGTGTGTGTATGTAGTCCTGAATCATAAGTTAATACACAAAAATTTACAGATCTGTAGCTGCTCCCAAAGGCCAAGTCAATGCTTACAGCGAGTTAGTGTTCACTGACTTGCGAATGTAGATCAAACGAAAGGGCAATAGTCTCCTGCATGGGTTGACAGTTAAAACAAGAATAAACATGATTGATATCATTGATATAGCAAGCAGCAAGAGCAAGGAGTACTTACGAACTTTTTTTTTTGTCAAGTGTGGATTATAACTTTCCTCGCCTTCTGCTGAAAGTGGCATTCTTCACTAGTGCTGCTGTGGGTCTGATAAGACAGTGTCACAACTAGAGGAAAGAAACGAGGTTGAGAGCCTTGACTGGACTAACCATTCATCCTACTTTATTTTACTTCACAACAACAAATTTCGAGTTGAATTTATGAACAAAACACCTCCTAGAGTGTGACGTCATTACTTAATACTTTCACCACCCCCCTTCTGCTCAAAAACACAAAACGCGCTTTGTTGTGTGTTATGGTACACTAACGAAATAACAATTCCCAAAATTTCAATTTTTTTATCCAGGCCCATTGGAGATACAGAAAAGTGAAACATGCCAAATAGACAGAATTTCCCAACTTTACAATTTGCTTTCAGGCCTTTGGGAGCAGCTACAGATCTGTAAATTTTTGTGTATTAACTTATGATCCAGGACTACATACACACACAAATTCAGATCCCTACATCTGTTGTTTCCCCTTCCCAAACATGTCTTCTATGTCCAAAAATGTTGCTACTGTAGACCCTGATTTCATCCCTTTCAACTGGTTTTAAGCAAAAATGTTAAGAGATCAAAGTTTTAGCTCTGCACGAGTTGGAGACGTCCAGCAATTTTCAATTTGGTAGGACAAATACATGCTGAGATATTCAAAACAACGTAAACGTCTAAAATCGTAAAACGCAAAATGGCGGCAGCCGCTGCGTCGCCATGGGATGTTGTAAAAAAATAATTAATTGTATTTTTGAAGTATCCTGATATAGCAAAAACATTCTTTAAAACATTAGATTTTTATTAAAAGGTAGAGCGGCAATTTTTCTTTTTTCTCGATCACTTTGCATGAATTGACCCTATAGGCCTTGTACGTCTATAATGAACCTTGTGCGTGGAGTATCCTTGGTTCTTGTACTTTCATTATACTAAATAATACTTAACATATTTTCATTTTTGTATTCATCTAATTATTTGGTTTAAAGAACATAACCAACTACTAAAAAAAACTTAAATTTCAAGCAATTACGATTCTTTGTTGGTTTAGGGTTTAACGTACTGTACTTTGAAGTACTGAGGCCATATGAGATGTGGACCTACAACTTAACGTGAGGTCCGAACCATATGAGCTCCCACCGGGAATCGAATCAGGGACTCCCAATACGAGGAGGCGTACGCTAAACATATAGAACCTTATGCAGAGTCGTTCTGACGTATAATTAGCGTCATTCTGAAAGCCTGACTAATGCAGGCAACATATGTTTGTCGAACGCTTTAGTATTGCACTAATCAAGCGTCAGAACGACTCTGCATAAGGCCCATAGTCACAAAGGAGCTTTACCCAGTTACGAAGAAAAAAGTAATCGAGTAAATTTATCTTGCGAAACAAAAATGTATTGAGTTGGTATGATTCAAATGTTTGATTTTACTTTTAGTTAGTTGAGTTTGGCTGGAAACAACCTTCTGTAACGCAACTAATGGATGAATCGAGAACACGTGTACGACGCCACGGATTATATATCTGTTCAGAAAACGGGCTGGGGTGCTAAGTCAGTCAGGAGGTAGTGTGTTGAACAAGAACAGTGAAACTGCACCATAGAGAATACACAATTATTGCAAGTAATTTTCTTTTTAAAGTTCAATTTGTACAATCTGCACATCCAGTCACGGCAAATGCATCAGGAGTGGTGAATTAATGCATCTTACGCTGTTGGTTTGTGAAATGTCTTGCAATGAAAAATGGAATCCAGATTGGCGACCAGCAATATCTTCTGATGGGCACCTTGTGATCACCAATTAAGTGGATTTCTGGAAAAGTATTCGTTCAATTGCAATCGCAATGTAAGACAAATTCTGACCAAAGCATATATTAACTAATAAATAATAGCGTAACAGTTTCGGCAACTTATCTTTGCCTTCATCAGACAGATGATGTGTCTGATGAAAGCAAAGATAATTTGCCGAAACTGTAACGCTATTGTTTATTAGTTAATATATGCTTTGGTTAGAATTTGTATTTTATTGTATAGAAGACGTTCCAAAACTAAGATCAGTGGTATTCAGATTCTGCTGTTCCGCGTGTCACTCCCCGGAATTAGTAAAAATGAAAAAGTTGAACCAATCGGCTCCACATGAGTTGACATTGGCCAACAAGAATCACCGTCTGAAGATGTGGAGGAGTGTGTGGAATAACCAGGGGGGGGGATTCTATATATGATTGTCACTTGTCACTTCTGAATAAAAATGGATCTATTACGACAATCTAAACGATTGGATCATAATTAACAACGATGATGGGGCTATAATTAAAGGAGGAACGGTTTCTATTAACAGAGAAGTGTTGTTGCAGGTATGTTTAGGGTAATATGTCCTGCTTGTCTTTTATGCCAGCCCGATGCAAAAGTGCAACAAGCAACTATAACTTCTCAATGCTTCAGTTACATTGACTCAAAGTGATACAAGTGGGATCCAGGCAGGCCCGTATCCAGGGGGGTCTAGGGGGGGCCGGGCCCCCCCTAAATTTTTGCTGGCCCCTGAAAATGTTTACAGTAGGCTTGCAAAAGAACTATAATATGGTGATGAACTATCATATGGTTGGATCGGGCCCCCCCTAACTTCAGCCGGGCCCCCCCTACATTTTTGGGCTGGCTACGGGCCTGGATCCAGGGGATCATTTAATAACCGTTTGTGTCAACATAACTCAAGATTTGCGTTTCAGTTGGATGTGACGACTGTTTTTTTCTTTTTCATATCTTGCTTTGCCTTGCGCGCCGCTAATTTGCGAAAGCTTATATGGAATGAGGCTAAAGGAATGGGGAGCTTATATGGAATGAGAAATGAGGCTAGGTCATTATATTCTAATTACAAAAGATAATTCTGTTACCATCGTACTCAGGTCGAAGTGGAAAATGGGATGTAACTTCGTTTTCTAAGGGTAAGTCTACTTTCGTGGGGGACATTTTGAAATATAATTTATCAAACCAAATAATATGTATAGCTCTTTGACTTTATCTTTGTTCAGTTAGTGAAACGACACACAAATACTTTTTAAATGCATGTCGTGGACCATGTGTGTGGGTTTTCCCGGGATTCTGCCGTTTTCTCTCACTTTTGTCATTTCATCATTATCACCAAATTCATCATCATTGTCTCCTTTAGCCTCGGTGCATAACAGTAGTATGCTAAAAGAAACATTTCACGCATGTAGATGAAGGGGGTGATAATCGCAAAATTTGCCCCAGGCACCAAATGTCTAGTTTCGTCACTGATTTGCCTACCACAATTTTAAAGCGTGAAATCAAGACATTTTTCTGAAATTTTAAGAATACCTGACAATTATCGGCAACTAATTTTAACGTGGAATTGACTTACAAGAGAAAGGCTTAAAATTTAAAGTATGCTGGGACCGCAAATCAGTGTCCTGTTGGAATTCAGTTCCTGTTTCTGTGCAACGTTTGTCTCTTAAGAACATTTGTCCTTGTCCATCACTTTATTATTATTATTCCTATAATAATAATAATAATAATAATAATAATAATAATAATAATAATAATAATAATAATAATAATAATAATAATATAGTGCAGTTTTACAATACGGATCCACAGATTGTACAAGGTCCAAAAAATTTAGGGAAGTCTTTAATTTGCCCATTTTATGTCGATAACAGAATCCAACGAACCCCTTCAGGGCTTCTAAGCCCTTTCTACTACTGCTATCCCTACTCCTACCCGTACTTCAACTACTACTTATACTATGGATCCATGTAGTAAAACTACACGATTATTATTATTATTATTATTATTATTATTATTATTACTATTATTATTATTATTATTATTATTAACAGTATTTGTAATGACAGTTTGTACTTCTGGAGAACATTCAAACAATCACATAACAAACAAATACCAAAACAAATAAAATATAATAATACATCACTGTCAAGAAATTTTGGACAGCAGAATGTTTTAAAGTTGTATTTCATAATTCTTTTAATTCTGATTCCAACCAAAATAAAAAATGTAAGGCTCTGAAACTGACAGAATATAATGATAATTATGTACCCATTTGTACTCCATATATCACGCAAAAAGAAATAATTGAAACAATCAGTAAAATTAAGGGAAGTACTGCACCTGGGCCTGATAACATTCCATATTATATCATTAAAGCCTGTAGTAATGGAATAGCGTCAAATTTAGCTATTATATGTAACGCATCGTTAAAGAATGGAGTATTTCCTTCAAAATGGAAGCAAATATATGTTGTGCCAATATACAAATCTGGCGATAGATATGATTTTAAAAATTATAGGCCTATTAGTTATGTATTGTTAATTGTTCTTTAATTGGTAAATGCATTCTCTAAGATTTTTGAATTAATCGTACACCAACATTTATATTTAATGTAAAGAATATTTTAAGTAATACGCAACATGGTTTTTATAAAGGTAGATCGATTGCAACGAATCTCATTCATTTTACAGATTTTACGTACTTTGCACTAAAAAGTAATTTACAGGTTGATGTTATATATATTGATATGTCAAAGGCCTTTGACTCTATTGATCATAAATTACTTCTGAATAAATTATCAAACATTGGCCTATCACTGTCTTATATTAAATGGTTTGAAAGTTACTTATCAAATAGAACTTTTAAAGTAAAAATTGGTAAGATAACATCTAGTCAAGGTCAAATATGCAAGGGAATACCTCAAGGGTCTCCCCTGGGTCCGCTTCTTTTTTCTCTATTCATCAATGACCTACCAGAAAAAGTAAGGTACTCAAAAATGCTATTATACGCAGATGACATAAAGCTCTTTAGAATAGTTAATAATGAGTATAATAATTATCTCCTGCAGAAAGACTTAGATGCAGTAAACGATTGGTGCGAGAATAATTTATTAACAATTAACTGGAAAAAAGTAGATATATGACATTTACTAATAAAACTCAATACTTTGTCAGTAAATATGAAATTCATGGAGTAAGAATATACAAAGTAGAACAAATTAAAGATCCTGGTATTATTTATGACAGACAATTGAAATTTAGTAATCACATAAATGATTTAGTACAATCAACGAGAAAAACATTAGGTTTTATTTTTAACCAATGGCCTGATTTTTAAAATGGTAGTTCTTATGTATACTTATATAAGACACTTGTTAGATCCAAACTTGCATTTGGTTCAGTCGTTTGGAACAGTTTGTCTAATATACTTATTAACAAACTTCAAGCAGTACAAAAATATTTTATACGACTAATATGTTATAAAATGAAAAAGGACTACTATTCACACGAGTATGAATATTGGTTAACTTTTTGGGGACTTCAATCTCTAGCAGAAAGAAGAAATATTATGGATAAATACTTTATTCAAATGGTATTGGATAATAAATATAGTAGCGATTACTGCTTGGAAAATATAGGAATAAGAGTGCCGTGTTATAGTGTAAGAAGTCAGTCGACATTGGTAGCACTAAATTCAAAACGTGAAATATTGAGAAGAGTGACAATGTCTTATAAAGCTTAAAATGAACATATGTTGGGAAAAACAATAGAGCAATTATTTTATTTAATTATATTTTTTTCCCAAAGATTAGACTGTTTTAACTTCATAACAAGGGTCGTGATTTTATTATTATTATATATCTTCAGAATATCTTTAGTTATAACATTTTATTCAAAGAACCAATATTTTATGTGAAAATGTGACAATAGGTAACCAGGATCTTTTACATAGAGGATACGAAATTTTAAGCAAAGTTGACTCATTATTTAAACGATAGTTAAATGAAGCTTTAATTTCCATAGCTCTGTTAATAGTATTTTATGATATTGACTGTATCTATTTTAATTTTATTTTATAATCAGCTTTAATCTTGTAATGTGAATATATTAAACTTCTGACAGGGGTCTTAACCTACTAATATTCATTCTATATCATAAATCTTCTGGTTTGCTTTAAAAGATTGTATAATAATTCTTGACATAGTGCTGTACTTTTGCTAATGAGCTGTTCACGGCACTGATAATAAAATTATTATTATTATTATTATTATTATTATTATTATTATTATTATTATTATTATTATTATTATTATTATTATTATTATTATTATTACAGTTTACCAGAAACTATTTATTTCACTCTGACAAACCAAATCTACAACTTGTGATATTTATTTACTTCTATCATTCCATCCGGCAAATTAGTGTGATCTGTACAAGAGGAAATGTTTTCCTTGTTGGTAAAATTTGAGATGACTGCTGCCATGCTACAACTTTGAGCTTCGCCTTATCTCAAGCAGATGCAGACATGTCGGAAGGTTTGATTCTTGTACAGTCATTAATTCAAACGCTGCCGAAGATGAGGTCTGGAGAATATGATTCTCAACGAATAATATTCGAACAAAGGGTCTTTCCTAGTAAGATAGTGAAATCGGCCCTTGATCCAAATTGGGTAGTTATTGACCCAAAAGGTTACCCTTGACCTAAAACTACTTCAAAAATATTTTGACCCCCTCCCCTCCCCTTAACGAATTATCGTATCATACATGCTCAAAATTGAATATTTTTTAATTTTGGTGGGGATGGTCGAAAAGTTTTGAAAGTTTCACAAATTGTAGATACTATCTAGATGTAAATGTATATTTTTCAAAACCATCGATGCGTATTTTCTTAATTTTTTTGCGTGTTGAAAATTTCAAAAAAATTGTAGAAAAATTTTTTGTTGGGGACACGCCGCTGATTTTTTGCTTTAAAAAAATGATATACTCTTAGGTACAACATATATTTTTTCGGGACCTGAAATTGATGGCAACATTGTCAAAATGAAATAAAACTGAAAACAAACGTGTTTTTCGCACAGTTTTTCCACCATTTTAGGGCCCTCAAGGTGAGGGCCCCTTCAAACAATCCTTTGCCAAAGTTCACAATTTTCATTTCTCTTGCGTCCCTTCCTCTTCTGTCGTTCTTCGGCTGCTTTGATTGTGTCCATTTCGGAATAGAAACACCAAATATATCTCCATAACAGTGCTTTCACTTCAATCGACTCTTGCACAACAAAGTTACACAGCTCGCGGTAGAGAGCGCTACCGATAGAGAACGCCACTGTGTGTGGCCAGTGAAGCAAGCATTGATAGATACGAGGAACCGACGCGAGGTGTGTGTAACTTCGTTGTGCAAGAGTCGATTGCAGTGGAAGCACTGTTACGGAGATATATATTTGGTGTTTCTATTCCGAAACGGCCACAATCGAAACAACCGAAGAACGACAGAATCGGAAGGGACGCAAGAGAAAGGAAAATTGTGAACTCTGGCAAAAGATTGTTTGAAGAGGTCCTCAGTGACAAAACTGCGCGAAAAACACGTTTGTTTTCAATTTTATTTCTTTTTGACAATGTTGCCATCACTTTCAGGCCCTGAAAAAAATCATGTTGTACCTAAGGGTATAACAAATTTTTTAATCAGCGACGTGTCCACTCCCAAATTTTTTCTACATTTTTTTTTTTTGAAATTTTCAACACGCAAAAAAAAAAATAAAGAAAATACGCATCGATGGTTTTTAAAAAAATACACATTTACACCTAGATAGTATCTACAATCTATGGAACTTTCAAAACTTTTCGACCATCCCCACCAAAATTTTAAAAAAAAATATTCAATTTTCACCGTGAATGATACGATAATTCGGTAAGTGGAGAGGGTAAGGAGTCAAAAGTTTTTTGAGGTACTTTTGGATTATATAGCAAAATCATTAGATCAATCACCGTTCTACATTCAAGAAGTGAAAACTTTTTAAATTACAACATTGTTGAGCCTATGGCCCAGCATTATGGAAATGATCTGGTAACATTCAAATGTGAAGTCAAAATCCTCCCAAACACAAATAAGTTGTACGAAGACGAGAAGAAAACCAAAGTTGGCTACTTGGAGAACATCATTATCTTATTTGTGTCAACAAAACGTAGTCCTAGAAACCTACAAGCTAGGTATCATCTCTGTGAATATATCAGTTTCTACTGCTACGTGTGAAAGGTCATTCTGATGTTTGAAAACATTAAAGACATATACGCAATTTAATGACCGAGGATAAGTTGAAAAACTTAGGATTACTTTATATTGAGAAGAAAATTGCTAAATCGTTAGATCTGGAGAAAGTTACTGGTAAGTTTGCTGCTGACCACAAGAATAGAAAGATCGTCTTTTAAGTAGAAGCATGAACGTACAAGTTATTTTCTTTACTTGTAAAAGTGTATATCTCTGCTTCCACTTAATTGAACGAGTCACTCATATTTTAAATGCCGTGATTAAATAACTACTTACCTGTCAGAAATCAATTGCATTAATGTATCCTAGTTATTTGAGGTAGTAAATTCTTACATATTCACTGTTTTGAAAAGGGTAAAAGAGTAAAATCGTGAACAACAAACATGAGCACATTCACCTTCGACACCACAAACACAAACACACACACACACACACACACATATATATATATATATATATATATATATATATATATATATATATATATATATATATATATAGATATATATAGATATAGATATAGATATAGATAGATAGATAGATAGATAGATAGATAGATAGAATGATAATATTGGTCATGACAAGCAATCGATCGAGATATCGATGAAAAGACTACTTCATTTTCTACACGTTGTTTCGAAGATACATATCTCGACAACTAATGAAGACGTTGGAGTCATTCAAAATCGTATTGCAGGTAGATAGCACACGTGATAGACATTAGGGTCCGTTCACATATTACGTAACGCTATATTTGATCAATTTTACCCCCTCCCTCTCTCTTGTCACACTTCGTAATGCAAGGCTGAACCTCTCCCCCTTTGTTACTTAACGCTCTTTGATTTTTGTTTTTTCACCAATTTTGCTTATTTTGGGAGTTATCATAATAAAAAAAAAATACTGACAAAACTTTTCATTACAAAATGCTTGTATTTTGAATATATTTGTAGTGTTTTTTCGTCAACAAATCAAAGTATTATAAAATGGTAGTACCATAATAATATTTAAACCCCAAGGTTGATTAGTTAACCAGTCTTAATTTTTCGAAATTCCATACTGTCGTTTTCCCAAGGAGATCAAACCCAACATCTTAAGTCGCCGATGATTGGCAAGAAGGAAGTGCTGCAGGAAGATGCAGGTGAAACAGGATCTAGAGAATTGACATTGGCCTCTTTTTTTTCTGGAATCCAGGATGCTTCCTGTATTTGAAGTTTCCCAGTGTCGACGGTACAAAGAAGTTCTCTTCCCCGCAGATCACAGATTCGACTTGGCTGCACACGTGAAGGAGTAGGGACATCTCGTTTGTGAACAAGCTTTCGGCCATTTTCTTTAATTTAAGTTTATCCATTTTCAAATTCTTCTTGTCCTAAATCAGTGCCAGAATGCAAATAAACTCGATTTCTCCTGGAAAATTCAAATCTATAGATAAAAAAATCAGTATGAGATGAATACCCGACGAATTCAGTTTTTAATATCTTATTTTGCTTTTATAGTTTTGTCACGGAAAATATTATTTCATGACAGAGTTTCTTCTGTTTCACATGCAAAATCCCTTGAAGAATAGAGTGGGTAATGATTCAAATTAGTTTTAAATCTAATTTCAGCAATAGTTTTACGAGTGGGAACGTGAGGGCATTTTTAAGCTGTAGTTACGATCGCTAACAACTAACTCCAGGAAAGCTTGTACCGTAAATGCATTGCGGCGATAGTCACAAAACAGAGCTTTATTGTATCGTAATACACGCAGGGATCGTCACCAGTCATGCTGGTGCAGGCACGTAGCCAGGGGGGTCCGGGGGGTCCGGACCCCCCCTTCCAGACCAGAAATGAAAAAAAAATAGGGAAGGATGAAACAAAATGAAATGAGAAAAAGAAGGATCAGCGTTAAAAATAAACCACAGGAAGCTTTTGGTTACTCTTTCTTATGAGGAGATTTGTATTACTTGCAATACATGGTTGCGAGGTTAGCGATATATCCTGGGAGAGTCAGGGATTTGAAAATTTCTAGAAAAGTTGCGGAATTCTCAGGATTTCTGCTACTACTATCCATTTCATAAAGATAGGCCCCTGACTTCGAGGTGCTGCTGTGACGTCCAGTCAAAACTTATACTGCATTGTCGTACCTCGTTGGAATTGTTGGAATGTTGTCTTTTCAATACTTAAGACATACAAATTTTCTTTGTACTGTATAATGAGAAAAAAATAGAAATTAATGAAAAAGTGCGTATTTTTTCGTATTTTTTTGGTAAATCAATGTTTGTAGGACTATATCTCGGAAAGGAGTTAATATGAAATAATTTCCTGTGCAAGATATGTAGATGCATATATTACCTGCAAGTTCTGAAAATTTCATTACTCAACACGTAGTAATTTTCTTGTTATTCAGCAAAAAGTGAGACATCATTATCTGTGAATTGCGGCGGTGTATTAACAATCTGAAAAAACTTTTAGAAAGATCTTAAAGTAGCTTTTTCAACCAAACTGTTTTGACTTGTTTTAAAAGATAAACAATCACAAATATGACATTATGATTTTCTCTGCTTTGCGCCCTTCGCTATCGCAGTTTATACGGAGTGCTACGTTGCCACATTTTCCTGACGCGTATACACTCTCAGCCGGACGGGTATTTAAACTTGTTACTTACTGTCCGTCACTTTTTAGAGATATTTTAAAAATGTAATGTCTCCACAGATTTTAAACCAATTTCTTAGAAATTAACAGGATATACAGTAAATGTACCAAGTGTTCAAAATTAGAAAAGCGAACTCTTATCTTGTTTGGATTTGCATGTGATGGTCCTCGAAAATTTGTTGATTTTTGTCAGTTCTTCACTTATTGCACGCAGTACAAAATACACTTGCACAGAAACAAAAACACGCACAAAGTTTATTATACGATACAACCTTAGTTGATATGTAATATTGAGTTTACACTTCACAGAAAATCTGTTTTAAGATCTAAGAGCTCCAAGCTACATTAGAATCTGCCTTTGAATAGGAATGACGCGGTTTTTTTTTTCGGTGCAGCCTCAGGTTTACTTGAAACAGAGTTACTATCTTGTTCACTCCCGGATACGCCACTGACCACAGAATAATCAATGTCCTTACTATTAATTACTAACTCATAACCGTCTGAGTCAGAGTCATTAATCAGTTCTGCAATTTCATTATCGCTAAACATTTTGCCTCTTCTTTTTGTAATACCGCCGCTCGTGAAGGAATATCCACTTTTTTTTTTTTTTTTTTAATCAAAAAGCACAAGATATACTCACGAAAATATAAATGCCCGTTCGTCCGTCTCATTGCAATGAACCAATATGATATGAATATGTGTGTAAGTTTTTGACGCCTACGAACGGAAGGGAAGTATTGAAGACTTAATCAGTGCGACGTGATGAGACGCAAATACAGCCCTCGTCACCTACTCATTGCATTGTTTTCTTTCGTTGAAAGAAAACAAAGGACCCATTCTGTGTTACTGTACATTCGGCAAGGGAATTGATCGCAGAACTTGGGTGAACACGTGATTGCCAAGGCACATTTCTTTTTAACCTTTAACATGTTCGTAAGCTGGAGAGTGTGTATACTGATAGATCTTGAGGTAGAAATGGAGCAATTGTTTATAAATATTAGGGAAGATAGCAGGAGCAGCGATGAGTCAACAAAGTTATGACGAAAGTGAATGAAGTAAATAGATTAAGAGATGAGCTTTTGGATGCGTTACTTCAACGTTTTATTTCGATTACATTGAGATGTGTACACTCATGTCCAAAATTATTGTCGCATATCTATAACTGTCTTCTTGTAAGAATATAATTTGATAATGATTTTGCAGGGTACTTTTAATACTGATACTATATGTAGAGTCGGGAAATGTATATTTGTGGTAAATTTCATAGGAAAAGAATACGAAAATTAGCATGAGTAAAACAAAATGTTGCTAAATGGATAAGAAAATTTTAGTTTCGTTTTATTGTTCTTATTTACTGCTCTTTTGACATGAAATTTTCCACATAGCCTACATGTCTTTGCCGATTATACACATACTAACATTATAAGAAATACCAGGCGAATTCGTTATCAAATTATATTCCTACAATAACATATTTATAGACATGCGACAATAATTTTAGACATGAGTGTACATGCATTAATGTTTTTATGATGTTGTGAAAGGTTATAATAAATACTTTTTCCTATTACATTCTTATGAAGTAGGCTTCGCGCTACAAGCTTCCTGAACGCGACAACACTGCACGACAGCGTTGCCGCACTTCCATTTACTGTATGCTGTTTCTTCATATAAGCGCGGGGAATTTAAAGATTGGGTTGCAACATGGCTCACCGCTTAACGCAGAGAACATGTTGAAGTAAACATATTTTTTTAAAAAATAAATACTCTACCAACTAAACCCTTTTTTGTTAATAGTTCCAAATATTTGGAACACTAGACTTCCAAATTTTCGAACAGTATTTTGTACGTTTCTCTACCTACCATGATAAAGGAGATCAGAGCTTCGCACATTTGTTTTAATTACACAAAAAATATCAAGTGATGAAAATTGAACTTTTCACAACTTACAGTTAATGGATGCATCTACATGTTGTACACAGGAAATTATTTCACGTGATCTCTTTTCTGAGATATAGCTCTATAAACATTGATCTACCAAAAAAGTACGAAAAAATACGCACTTTTTCATTAATTTTTATTTTTTTCTCACTACATAGTACAAAGAAAATTTTTATGTCTTAAGTATTAAAAAGACAACATTCCAGCAATTCCAACGAGGTACGACAATGCAATATAAGTTTTGACTGGACGTCACGGCAGCACCGCGAAGTCAGGGGCCTATCTTTATGAAATGGATAGTAGTGAGGGAATTTTAAGCTTGCGAAAGCATAATGCCGTTGTGTAACAGCGTGGACATTTTTATCATAATTTTTCGTCATTGCATCATTGCAATATCAAACATGTTATTTCAAAAACAATTTTCTACTGCTCCTTTAACCTGTCATTTGAAACACTGTAGTTGACGGTATAATAAGAACAAAAATATATGTGGAAAGGAAGTCCTGTTAACATTTGATTCAACAGAAAAAGGAACGCAGATATTGTAATATATTTTACAAGACATTGTTGAGTATGTACTTTTTATAATAGTGAATATGTACTTTTATAATAGTTGAGGTCATAATGAAAAGAAAATTGTTAAACAGAGGAAGAATGTAAATATTGTATAATTTTTTTCCATACTTTTTTTATTTTACTCGAGTTCTTTTTTCATAGTTTATTAAAATACTTACAAACATATCCTCACAAACCAATATAGGTTGATAGTAAAGTAGTTTAGATTGATCGAGCTCCAGAGCCTTCAGAATTTCATGTCACGCCCCCCACCCCCCACCCCCGTTACGAAATCCTGGCTAAACGAACCGTTTCAGTAAAATTGTTTAGAATGATCGAGCCCTTGGTGTAATGGCCACAGTATTTCATGTCACGGACCCCCCCCCCCTTCACGAAATTCTGGCTACGTGCCTGGCTGGTGTATAGTAGCGTCTTCAAATCCCTTCTGCATGATTCAATTTATACAGGCTGTATGTTCTCAATTTTCCAAAACAATATAAATATTTATTTATAAAAATGAAAAGAACTGAATAGAATTACTTGTTTAAAAGATTGCATATAAACCTAAGAATAAAACGAAATATTACAGGAAAAAAAACACGTTACGTAACGAAGACATTAACCGCCTCTTCCCTCAGGTCATACATTGTAACGCAAGGCTAAATCTCCTCTCTCCCTTTGCTGCGTTACGTAACATATGGACGAAAAAAATGAAATCTTTAAGTTTTACGTCCCACGGTTATGCCGGTTAGGCTAAAGGAGACGGTGATGATGAGTGATGAATGAATTGGTGGAATGAAGAAAGTGGGAGGAAACGGGAGAACCCCGAGAAAACCCACGCACACGGTGTTTGTCCACCACAAAGTTTACTTGGCGGGGGCTGGGATCGAACCCGGGACCCCAAACACCAGAGGTGAACGCTCTACCACTGAGCCACCGCGGCCCCCCATATGGACGAACCCTTAGATACGTATCACATTCATTACACTTACAGAACCCAGTATCCCGGACAAAATCCCGGAATTCATATTCAAATTTCCATATGCCCATTCAAATATCTGTCTACCCATTGAATTGAAACAATTGAAAGTTGTTTGTTTTCACTAATTTGTTTGGCTTCTTTCTTTCATTCTTGGCTGGGCCATTCGTTATGTATGTATGTATATGTTTGTCTGGGTATATCAAACGGTTAGGCATGTAGCCAGGATTTCGTACCGGGGGGAGGGGGGAGGAAGTGACAAGAAATTATGAAGGCCCAGGAGCTCGATCAGTCTAAACTACTTTACTATCAACATTTATTGGTTTGTTAGGACAATAAAAAGAGGATATCTTGGTAAGTATTTTAAGAACAAACTATAAAGAAATCTCCAGTAAAATAATAATAATAATAATAATAAAACTTATTGAAAAAGATTTTATAATGTATTTCCGTTCTTCCTCTGTTTGTTCAAATATAACAATTTTCCTTCATTATGACCTCAACTATTATAAAAAGTACATATTCACTATTATAAAAAGTACATACTTAATAATGTCTTGTAAAATATTTTACAATATCTGCGTTCCTTTCTCTGTAGAATCAAATGTTAACATAACTTTCTTTCCATATAAATTTTTGTTTTTATTATTCCGTCAACTAGTGTCTATTCCAAATAACAGGTAAAGGAGCAGTAGAAAATTGTTTTTGAAATATCATGTTTGACACTGCAAGGATGCGATGACGAAAAATTATGATAAAAAATGTCCACGCTGTTACACAACGGCACTATGTTTTCGGAAGCTTGAAATCTTCCTGCCTAGTAGCAGAAATTCTGAGAATTAAGTAACATTTCTAGAAATTTCAAATTCCCTGGCTCTTCCAGGATATTATGCTCACCTCGCCACCACGTATTGCAAGTATTACAAATCTCCTCATAAGAAAAAGTAACCAAAAGCTTCCTATAGTTTTTTTTAACGCTGATCCTTCTTTTTCTAATTTCATTTTGTTTCGTCCTTCCTTACTTTTTTTCATTTGTGGTCTCGAAGGGGGGGGGGTCCGGACCCCCTGGACCCTCCTTGGCTACGTGCCTGTATAAACTCGAAATATTTTAACAATCGATTCTTGCGAACGGGCTGACTAGCACCACTATATATATATATATATATATATATATATATATATATATATATATATATATATATATATATATATATATATATATATATATATAGGGTGAATGTGCCACTAGTCAGCCCCTCACCGGTAGTCAGCCACTTACGCATTTTCGAAACAAAAATAAGAAAACGTTACATTTTGACCCTTATCAATATGAATCAATATGAAGCTTAGCTTTTAGACATTTATCCTCTACACAGCCGATCACATGTCACACCGAAATGTCACCTAGTGTCGCAGCAATAGGTGGACAAAGAAGACGCTATGTTGTAATGCGTGAATCTGCTACGTAAAAAATAACAGACGAGAGTTTTTGTTACAAGTGTGTATTTGTTATCTAATGCAAAAATAATAAATATTCTTTTTATTTTTTAATTTGTATATATTAAGGAAATGAAAACAGAAAAAATATTTTTTGTAGATTTTGAGCATTTCGTTTGTATAGGGGGGGCCGAGTACTGGAATTGAAAAATGAGTGATTTTCTAAAGGTCAGCCCCCGGGGCTGAGTACTGGAATTATCGCATGTGTGTGCAATTTCGTCCATCACATGCCCAGACCAAGTATTCACTTCCCTTCTGTTAATAATATAGCCTACAGCATGACTCACAAATCTTTGTTTTTCCAGTAGTCGGCCCCGGTAGAAATGCAAAGGCCGAGTACTGGTGCCTCGAACGCCAAAAGTCAGCCCTGTTGGTAATTTTACTGCAATTTTAAATATCAACATCCAATTTGCTAAAACCAGGTTCCCACTTACTCATTTCATGTAAGTAAATATAAATTAATTAAAAAGGAAGAAAAATGGAAGTTCAGAAATGAAAACGGTGGTCAATTCACCAATACTTAGAAGAGTCTCTCTACAATGCACTGAGGGCTGTAGAAAATGGAATGATTATACGTGAAGCTAGCAGAACATTCAATGTTTCTCGCAACACACTGCAAGATAGGATTCATGGTCGAGTACATGAAAAAAAAATGAAAATGGGACCAGATCCAGTGTTAACACCACCAGAAGAAAATAAACTAGTTCAGTGAATTACTGAAATAGCCAAAGTTGCATTTGGGCAAAATAAAATGGATATATTGAATACAGTATACAATATTGTAAAAAGTGACAATAGAAAGAAACCTTTCAAAGAGAGTTATCTAGGAGAGAAATGGCATAAATTGTTCTCACCAGAAAACCCAGAATTAGTTTGCAGAGTTCCCGAAGGCAAGAGCAACAGTCATCGAAGAATTTATTCGAAAGTGGTTGAAAGAACTCGAGTAGTATCTCCAACGCATTAACGCATCCGATATTCTTCAAGATCCCACCCGAATCTTTAATCGTGGTGAAGCTAGGTTTAGCCTTTGCCTCGAAACTGGTTATCGCATCGAAAGGTTTGAAAAATGTTTATGAAGTCCAACGTGCAATTGACAAAGAAACAATCACTGTTCTTCTGGTTTTCTCTGCAAACGGCGAAACTGTATTTCCAATGGTTATTTTCCCGTATGTTAGACCACCGCGTGACATCATAGAAAGTATGCCAAAGGTCTGGTTTTGGGGAAGATCAGAAACAGGCCTGGATGAGGATTGATACTTTTTATGAGTATATTGTAAATGGTATAAACAAATGGCTGGAAGAAATAACGTTAAAAGACCAATAATTTTATTTGCTGAAGGGCATCGCACACATCCAACTATGGAACTTAATGTGTTTTGCATCGAAAACTGAATAATTCTATATCCCTTACCACCTAATACAATACACATTCTTCAGCCAGCAGATGTTAGTGTCTTCAAATCCCTCAAGATAGAATGGAAGAAGACAGTTCATGGCTGGCAAAGCCAACCCAAAAACATAAATAAGTGTGTAACAAAATCTCACTCCTCTTCACTCTTGTCAACGGTATTACTACCATTCTTTTCTCTCTGATTCAATTAGAAATGGTTTCAGGAAATGTGGCTTGTGCCCTTTCAATGCAAATGCTGTAGACTACTCTAAATTAAAAATAGCTTAGTGAAAAGACGTTTGGAAAAAGATTGCAGTGTATCGGCTGACATTAATTCACAACACTTTCAATCAGCTGAATCAGTGATTTCATATGTAAGAGAAAAACTGGTAGAGAAAGGTGTAGATGTTGAAACAGTGTTAAGTGATATCGAGGAGGAAACTTTGATTCATAATCATTCTATTGAAAGAATGGGGAATTTATCAACTGTTAGTAACATCAAAGAAAAGCAGCGCCGAATTTCAACTCTGCTCATCTGCGAGTTGATTTCCTCGCAGATTCCTTCTCTATTTCCTTGTCAAGCAGATCGTACTGAAATATTGGTCCATAATGTAATGGAAGATGGTACGATGTTTTGAAAGATGGTACATTACTTCAAGTTAAAAGCACCAACGTTAATATTGAGAACACAGTCATAGATAAAGCTCCCGAAAAAAAGTACAAATAACAGTAGACAAGTCTCACCAAATTTTGAAAATAATTTATTTTGGTCAGGACCAACTGCGAAGACTTCAAAGAGGAAACGGAGCAAAATAAATTACCAAGTGCCATATCGTCAGATGAATGGAGAAATAAAATGATAGCCAAGATCTTAGAACGGAAGATAGCAATTGAAGATATTTTTTTTTCTTTTTGCGTTTTCTAACTTTTAACTGGAGTGATCAAATAATATTGTGATATACTGGTCATGAAATTTGGCTATGATCTAACAACTTTAGTTCTATTTGAAATGTTTTAGCTTCATGGTTGCTTATATTTTTACGAAGGGTCCGGTCAATGCAATTTTGTTCTTGTTTTTCCGAGAAATAAATAATGTGTTTTTTTGTTAAACAATTATAATGTAATCTGTTATATTTGTAGTGTCATGTAGCAAAATAAAAAAACGCTCCATGATATTACATCTGTTTTTATTATTAGTTTCGAATTTTGTTGGCTGACTTTAGGTTCGTTAATGGCTGAGTTCTAGAATGTAGTGGCTGAGTACTGGTATTTTTCGGCATTTTTAGGAAATGTATAAATATTGTTAAAATCCTAAAAATGACATTAAAAACATTCTTTTCATTGTAAACTAGACTAAATAATGAATACATATATCATGAAGAAGTCTCATTCTGTTCAAAATTAAAATCAAAAATGACATTCAAACTTAAAATTTGAGTTAGGAGGCTGAGTACTGGCACATTCACCCTATATAGATAGATAGATAGATAGATAGATAAATTTTATTAATAAATTAAATTAATAATATATATAAATTTTCTTGGGCCTTCCATTGGCCCGCTGAAAAAAATTCTAGCTCTCTATATTAACTTGCGTCAATTTATGCAAATATGCGTCATAGTTTGTGAAAATTGATACAGTAGTTACAATTGCTTCTTCCAGTTTTTGTGTTATTCTGTAGTGCGTAATATTTTGTGAAATTGGAACGGAATGCGGTCCTACAAATTTTGTGTTGCGTTGGCGCAAAACAAGATAGCAAAATAACAGTGTTATATTTAGAAGTTCGTGTGTTAGTTCAGCCGCACGTTCTGCTTCTACTGATGAACAACAGCCGGTGAGCGTAAAAATGGCGTCAGCCACATGTGTTAGGCAATTTAGGATGATGTTAGTTGTTTTGTTATTCCTTAGTTTAAGTCCAGTATTTGGAAGAAAAAGTTTAATACAGTTGGACGAAAATAATTGGAGTGACATGTTGTCAGGCGAATGGATGGTGGAATTGTTAGTATTTTTTAAATTAAAACTTTGTGTTTGAAGTGTTTCTTGAATTTATAATGATTTGTCAATTGTAGCTGGTCAAATAGTTTTCTGTAGTGATAAAGAGAATGATTGACGATTGTAAGATATGATAATATTTGTGTCACTTACTATGAAGTAAGTATTTGCAATGGGCAAATATTAGAATGTAAATTTTTTATCGATTCGAGTTTGATGATGAAGAGTGCAATACAGTCAGGTAACCTTTTCCAAAGGGAAGCGCTCAAGCGTAACAATACAATTGTGGTTGGAGTATTAGTCAATTAAAGTTTCTGTATTATCATATATATCTAAAAAGTAATGTGTAAGAAGTTTAACAGTAAAGTGAATTGAGGGATGGTTTCCTCTGAGAAAATCTACATACAAGCCTTGTACTCCCAACGTGCTAACAGGCACTGAGCGAAGCTAAGTTACGTATGTGCTAGGGTAGTTTATGTGGGAAACCCGGTGAAGTTTTACTATACGGATCCACAGATTGTAAAATGCACAGATAAATTTGGACAAGTCTTTAATTTGGCTATATTATGTCGAGAACATAACCCAGCCAACCCCTGCGAGGCTTGCAACCCGTTCCTCCTCCTCCTCCTACTACTACTAAGGGATCCGCGGAGGCTCAGTGGTAGAGCGTTCACCTCTGGTGCTTGGCGTCCCTGGTTCGATCCGAGCTCGCGCCAAGTGAACTTTGTTGTGGACAAACACTTGTGTGTGTGTGTGTGTGTGTGTGTGGAGGGGGTTTCTCGGTGTTTTCCTGAGTCCTCCCACTTTCTTCATTCCACCATTTCATTCATTTCTCATCATCACCCTCTCCTTTGGCACGATCGTGGGACGTAAAACTTAAAGATTTCATTTCATTTCTTCCTCCTACTACTCCTACTTACACTATGGATCCGTATAGTAAAACTGCACGGAAAACGTTACACTGAAAATAAAGTGTATGCATGAAGTCTTGGAGATCTTATCTGGAGGAACAAATTCACAGAAAGCTAGTTAATTCGAGAGTTTTACCGGTAACTGAAGTTCATGATCAGAAAGTTACGTACCATAACTCAAGTAGTTTCTACGAAAGTTTGCACCCTTTGTAAACATTAAATTCTGGAGCGTGGAAATGTTGAAAACTATAGAAAAAAAAGAGTTAATAAAGGATATATTTAAATAAAATTATTAAGTTATCGGGGAAATAGATTAAATTGTACGAAATTTAAGCATCAGACAAGCGAAAAAGGTACAATCCGCGGCAAAAAACCTGCAACATGAGCATATAAGTTTATTCTGAAACGACGAAGTCTTTTGCTCCAAAATAAGTCTGCACGGGAGGAGGCCGAGGTTTATCCTGGTGTGATTCGTTACACTTAGACGTTATGTTCATTCCCTGTGCTGTTAGGCGTAGTTTCACAATAAACTTACATCCTCATGTTGCAGGTTTTTTGCCGCGGATTGTACAAAGGTTATCATTGTACAGCGACTAATTACAGAGAAAAATGAAGTTCGATCGTGGTCTATATAAAGGCGTATCGTGCGGCCATATTAACTTAGCTGACAATAGAGCATAATAGATTAGTTTCAAGGCCACTGTCTTACTAACCAGCGTAGGAAGTATATGCTGCAACTGGGAAGAGAAAGGTGCCGAATGATTCTGACAACATATTACAGCATCCCACAAGTTGGGTGCTCAGTGTTATCCTATTTTAGGGGATGGGGGCATACATTTGTAACTATTACGGAAGAAGTATGTGGGTTGAATTGACAATCGGATTGTATAAGTCGATCTTAATGTTTATATGTATAATAACGTAATGGTACGAAATGCGAAGTGTGCTCTTTACCGCGTAGAACTGCTTAAGAAACGCATGATGAAATACATATGCTATGTCAAGGCAGTCTATACTGCCTGTTGTGCTTCTGCGTGACTGGGTTAAATAGGATTCGTTCTTTTTAGTTGCCACCTAGTACAAGTTGGTTTGTGATTTATGCCATATGTCCACATGCTGTATTTTTACTTGGCCCTCCTAAAGTCAATTTGAACCCATTATTGTAACTCCTTCCTGACAGTGATATGGTAAGGAAAAAAGTTGATAATTCCATTGAAACATTGGTTTTGTTATTTCTGAATATGAGTATGAATAGTATTTATGAATATGAATATTTACAACACTGAACAGTTCAAAAGTAATGCAATATGCGAAGTAATGCAATATGCACAATTATTGAAATATGAAGAAATCAGCGTTATCAAATATTTGTTAATTATCGCTGGGGGTGGGGAAATGAAAGATGATTAATTGTAAGTGAAGTATTTTGGCAGAACCATAAGTAATTAGATATCGTTGAAAACAACTTTATGTTCCTCCGGGGGGCCTTCAGCAGAATCTTAGCCTTAAAAAGTTATTTATAATATTGTGCTAACAAATGAAACTAACGGGGAAACAATAAGAATTAAAATAAAATGGCAGGATCAGGAGCCATTTATTCTCTTTTAAAACATCAAACTAGTATATAGTATAGACAAGGGTTGGAATTTTACTCATTGTGTATTTTTGGGTAAAACTCACCAAACAAAGCCACTTCCAACAATATATTTCAAAGCTTAGATTGAAATGTTAACCTTAATGTAATCATATTTAGTTGCTTCAATCTTGTTTCTCAGTATAGACCTAGTTTCGGAATTGACTTTAAATATGTATTTATCAAAAGACCTGAGAACATTTTCTGCATAATGGAACAAACTTACAAATAGTACCATAGACATGTGTTCATGTTCGTAATGTACGGAAAAAGTGAAATTTGGGATAAATAGGGATATTTCTCTCTTTTGAAAATACAGCACCCTGGAGAGGTCCCGGCCACACATATTCGAATGTAATCTTCCGTAAAAAAAAAAAAAAAAAAAAAAAAAAGCCCTATACGTAATATGTATGCAGATTTTTGTTGCAATCATGTTTATGAAAAACAAGGCTTTTTAAGAAAAGCCCAGCCCAGTGGGTTTTATTAGGTAAAATTCGGTTTTATTTAAATTTTGCCCTTACATTTAAAGCTGTATTCCTACTTCAGATATCCTTTAAGGGGATGATTAGTATGAACGCAGTAGTTGCTTAACTGAAACTCAATATTTTCCTTAAAAGACGCAAGAATCTGAAAGGGTTAATTGAATTTGAAAAAAAAAAAAAAAAAAAAAAAAAAACCGAAATGATTTTTTTAAAATTATAATTTCGTTCTCAGTTGCCAGTTTGCTTTCATACAATGTATTTTACGATTAAAGGATTTGCTATACTACATTTAACATTTGATGATAGTACCATACGTTACATATTCCACTCAGTCGCGGATTTAGGATATGATAAAAGGAGGAGCTAAACCGTAGTTTGTAGCTGTATCCAGTGTAAAGCAGAATCGAATCCCATTTTATCCAGTGTATACCTGAGCGTCAAGGCGGGGCTATAGCCCTATAACCCTTCGGTTCCGCCACTAATTCCACTAGATGTGCAAGAAGTCGGGAGTTTCCTGATCTCCGTTTTAGTGTAGCTATTTTTTGTTTTTGTGTGTAATTATCCAGTCGTAGTGTTGGGAAAATAAAAGTAGATCTCGAGTTTTTTTTTTTTTTTAAGTGAAGCATTTCATGTCTTTGATTCAAACTATGGTATTACAAAAAAAAAAAAAAAAAAAAAAAAAAAAATCTGATTTGTGTATTTGTAGTTATCATAAGAGAAGATTTTGCGTCTTCTTTTAATGCAACTCTTTTTCCTTTGTATGTGTGTAATTACCCAAAAGTAAGGTTGAAAAGTCCTTTTTTAAGTGAAGCATTTTCGATTTGTAATTAACTGGTACGTGAAGAACTTCTTATATATGCATTAGTACGCGTGTATGTACGACAAAAACAAAGGGAACGTAGTCGTATTGCTTTTTGTCCCATCTGTACAAGCAATAGGATCTTGCACGAACTAAATCCGTTATGCATTATTCCAAAATGTATTTTTTTTTTCTATAGTATTTGTTCTGGAGATCTTTTGATAATACATATTTAAAGCCAATTTTGAAGCTAGATGTGTACTGAGAAACACGATTGAAAAAACTATAATCACATCCAGGTTCTCATTGGGTCATTCCATGTGAATTCAACCGAGCCCAAAACTTCATGGATTAGATTTCGATGAAATTTCGAAAAAATAGTCGTCTCAGAATTTGATGATACTTTGTGTACATGTAGGCCTCTATGAGAGGTTATCATGCACCAAATGTAACCTTGTAGTTTCAGAGTACAGGGTGATAAAAAAAAATTGACAAATTTGATCTTTTTTGGAGAATGTTGTTAGCTTCAGTTGGTCATATCTCCCGTAAATGTTGAGCTAGAGAGAAAATAATATACCATTTTGAAGAGGAAAGAATAGGCTACAAGGTATGTCAGGAACATTTGTTTGAAAATCAAATATGATTTTCCGGGAAAAGTTTTTATCAGTGATATCTCACAAAGTGCTCATTTGATTTCCTTGAAATTGGGTAGCAACGTAACCCCATATGTCCGGCGTAAGTGTGCCAAATGTTAACTTGGGCCAAGAATGGGCCTGGAATCTACAGTGGTTTTCTTGTGACCATTTCGGGAGAGAGACCTGGGATGCCAATGTAGCAACTTGCCAATTTGTCAATACTGGTGAAGTAAAGCGTAAGAAATATTTAGCTATTACTGACCTGCAGGAAGTGATCAATTGTCAATGGTGTCTGTGTTAAAGCAGTCGATTGGGATCTTCCATCTCTTTGTTGCTGAGCGTTATGTACGGCCAGTTGCGGTTATGGGATCAACAAAAGAGATGTCGTCACAAGCAAGCAGTGAGAGCACATCTGGATACAAAGGAAGGTGCTGGTCCGAATCACCTAAGCAGCAATGCAGCTTTTGGATGAACGCAGTTACAGGTAATGTTGCACCTGGATCCATTACAGAGACTTGTCCAGTCTAGAGCTAAGAGCTTACTGGCATGCAGTGTCAATGTCTTCTGCTTTTATACAGGTAACGGACCTTCCAGAATGTTCACATTTTTAGGTCAATGCAGTGTACTACGATTGATAGTGGAATGTTCCAAAGATCCCCACAGGATTAGTGAATTACAGATTGCACCAGAGAAACATTACTGCTAGGTCAGTTACATCTCACTTCACCAGTACTGACAAATTGGCAAGTTACCACATTGGCACCCCAGTTTTATCTCCCGACATGGTCACACGAAAATCATTATAAACTCCAATCCATTCTTGGCCCAAGTTGACATTGGCACACTTATGCCGGACGTATGGGGTTTCCTTACTATCCAATTTCAAGAAAATCAAATGGGCACTTTGAAATGTTACTGATACAAACTTTTCCCGGAAAATGATTTGATTTTCAGATCAATGTTCCTGACAATCGTGTAGCCTGTTCTTTCCTCTTCAAAATGGTATATTATTTTTCTCTCTAGCTCAATATTTACGGGAGATATGTCCAATTGAAGCTAACATTCTACAAAATACATCAAATTTGTCCATTTTTTACCACCTGTACTCGGAAACTACAGGGGGTACAGGGTCATCCATGATCATCTGCATCTGCATTTGGTGCATGATCATCTCTCATAGGAGTCTACATGTACACAAAGTTTCATCAAATTCTGACACGACTATTTTTTTTTTTCTGAAAATTTGGTTGATTTAACATGAAATAGTTCCGTTTCAATCCAAGGTTTGAAGCATATTTTGATTTTTTTTTTTTTTTTAGATGGATTTACCCTCCCCCAAAAGTAGTGGGTTTTTTGGAGGCTGAGGAAAATTGCATCAACCCAGGTTGCAATATCTAAAATCAGGGTTGGCAAAAACCATGTTTTTTACTGAAAAAACCCAAAAATCAAGTTTTTTGGTTCAAACAGTTTTTTTTTTTTTGTTTGTTTGTTTGTTTAAATAATTTGCTCTATGTATTTATATCACATATGGACAGAAATAAGTTTGTTTCGCCTTGGTGTTATTATGCATCAACCAGGTTATGCTGGAAGGGGTCACATAAACTTAAAGCGGAATCCAAACGGCTTTACGGCTTACATCCGAGAGAAATTGTCCTCCATTTGAACTCGAAACCGGGACTAATTGGGCATCTGCCGACTCACTCACGAAGGACGATTCCTGATGAAAATACGGTGTACTGATCTTTACATACTTGTTAATATAATTATCAAGAGTTATTTCAGAAGGACAAAAAGATATACAGTTGCAGAAGTGAAACCATTATACAGAATTACAAATGGACAATTTCTAAATACTGCAGAGTACAGAAGAACTAATTTAGTCCAAATAAGTTCACTACGACTTTTATTAGTCCAAGTTAAAGAAATACGATGACTTAATTTTCAAATCAGTAAGAAAAGTGAATAAAGATATGAATTATTTGAGTCCACGTAATAAAAAGTTATGTATTTAAAATGTGTGTGTGTATGAAGTAACGATGTTCGAGCCCTCCTTGAACCTTATTAGTTCCCCTCTGACTATAAAATCTGAATTCAACACTGCTAAGTACCTATAGTTAAATGCAATTTTCTAACCACTTTAGTTCCAACCGAGGATCGAACTCCGAACCCTCTTGATACAAGGCTTAACCATTGCCCTACCGGGGAAATCATCATTCGACATTTAAGATAAAAATTCCTGTGTGTGCGTGTCTGTTTGTTCCCTGATAATAGTGACGTATTTAGGGAGGTCCAATCCTCTCTCCGAAACTATATATATATATATATATATATATACAGTTTAACTTTAGGCGAAATTTATGTATTTTATATATTTTTTGTGCCACAAGTTCTGGACCTCCTTTTTTTAAATGTCTGTCAAATATCAGTTACTTTTGTGAAGAGAAAGAAGTGTCATGTTGATAAAAGTCGATGTATTAGTCCGTAATGCTTAAGATACATTGTTTGGGATTGAAATATGTTAACGATTGGAAATTAATTCAAAATTCAGCTCTTGATACTTCCAGTTAAATTGCATAATTAACATTTAATACTAATTCCTAGTGTTTTTTACTCAGTTGCTTGACTCAGAACTATATCATATAAAATGAAGGAGGGTTTTTTTTTTTGGATGTAAGAAGGGAATGTTGGGAAAGGAAGGGGTAAAATGCTGTAATCTTGATTTCTTAATATATGCACATGATCTAAAGTATCTTAAAGTAAGTGATAAACTTCCTTTTCCTTCCATATTTCTACGCTACCCCTAAACATGTGGCATCGTTTCAAGTCCAAACGTGAAGGGACGTCATCACCCTATATCATCAAACGGAAAAAGCGGAAAATTCATTTTCTTGTAGCATTTTCATTCGTGGAGACAAGAGAAAAAATCACTTTGAAACGAACATGTAAGTTCTAGAGGATGATAATTTTTTGTGCGCGCGCGTGACAGCGTTTGTGCCGAAAGGATTCAGTAAAACCGCTTTATTCCATCTCTGACTCCTGACTTGAGGTATTATCCTAGTATTTGCCTGGCGTGTTTTGAAGTAAGTTTTTTTAAGCTTCTGTCAAAACCACTGAACCTTGAATCCTGAGTGTAATAGGCTGTACTTCCTCCATTCAAGAAATCGAAATATACACGAGTGCAAAGTGTTTCCCACGAAACGGGATGGGTCTTCAGGATTTCCTTTGTGCGACAGGGAAATTCCATAGTTTCGTTTCAAAGATGTACAATAGAACATGAATGCTTAAGTGATATTTTAAGTAGGAATACGGCTTTAAATGTACGTACAAAATTCAATAAAATCCACTAGGCTTTATATATATATATATATAAAAGAAACCTAGGTTTTTCACAATCTTGATATAGACACGCATCAACAGGATGAGAGGCAGAACTATCCATTAGAAATCTCTGCCATTATAGATTACAGCTACCTGTGACCGGTCATAACCCTTCGTCTTCTGTGTATCAGGGAATTCACATTAATATCCCAAAAGCTAAAGTTTGCCATGATTAAACATTACGTCTACTACTAAGGTTTCTGCTTGCTGCGACCACCCTTATCTACCTCTGTTAACTTAGTGACCCCATTAGCATAGCTGTGGTTGGATGGATGGATTCGATGTTAACGTCCCTTTCAGCAGCAAGGCTATTTGAGAAGTATACTTATATCTTAACGTGGGATCCAAACCACATGAGCTCCTTCCGGGAATCGAACCGGGTTTTCCGTGCCGAAGGTGCATAGCCTAACCATACAACCACGAGAGAGATACTAGCAAATCTAAAACATGTACTTTTATACTCACTGTACTCATTCAAAATATTGAGTTCCTTGTACCGTATTTCGAATCAATATGCATTTCCATTAGAAGCCAGAGAATGTTTCGAACAAGCAGAATGTTTGGAATGTTTGTTCATTTTTTAATTTTTAATTTAATTTAATTTAATTTTATTTTTTTTTAGAAAGTTGGAGATTATTGACCTCACTTATATATTGAGTAGATTATTTCCTTTGTTATACGTAAATATTTTTTGAATCTTTATGACTTACTCTCTCATTTGATACCCAACAGAAAATACGGGGACATGTACCAATTATCGGTCATGAGCTATAAGACTTAATCAAATTCTAAGATACCGTTTACTTTCTACATAGAAATAGACACACAGTCTGACATGCACGTAGTAACTTCCTTCGGGAGGAAAAGATCATTAAAGTTATGAAGCTTCTTAACCAACATACTTTTCTTATATCCTAAATATCATGTGAAGATTCCTTTGGATCTTTTGGCATCTCTTAAATGTTCATTTAATCTGATTGCATTTTAAACAGGCGATACACGAATTATTACATGAAGAATCAACTCCATACACACACTACTTGATAATAAATTAGTATAGTTGGTTTTATCATTTTCATTTCTCTCTCTCTCTTTTTAACATAACTTTCGTGTCTCCAATTAAATAGAGAGCAACTAATTGAGGAAAAAAATTATACTAGGGGTCCTTTTTAATAAGTTTTTTAATGAAGAGGGAACTACATTTATCTAATTGATAAAAGGAAAGTGAGACAATATAGATCATGTCATATGTAATAAAATTATGCATAGTAGAATTTTAAATAGTATATTGGTTTATATGTTACATATCTGCTTGCCACTGGTGTGAGGTTTCCTCTTATTGTGAAGGCTCTTTTTAATAATGTGGAAATTAAATTCCAATTATAATGATCATTATAAAGTAATAATAAAAATAGTCACCATCTTCTTCAGTAGACATGAAAGGCGGGACATTCAGCCACGTCGGGGACGCGACACGTTTTCTCCGAAATCGGGATGGATGATGGTTCTGTAATGAAAGAGCGTGCGAAAGTCCGAAATATAAGGAACCTAATGTCTTATAGGAGCAGTGAGTACAGCTGGTTTATTTTTCTGGGATATAATGAACATTCCAGCCTATTTTCTTGAAACTGACATAATTGTTTGACAATGATTTTTCAGGGAAAAATGATAGATCATCGTAAGTTAACAACACTGATAATGAGACGAATGGCAGTTGATTCTTCCTCCACAACAGATGCTATCGATTCTGGCAATTGATGTATTTTTGAGGCATAAAAGAACATTCGGATAAAACTAAAAACACTTGTGTATATGAGGTTGAAATCTTAAACTAAAACATTTCATTTTAACAAAGAACTTAAAACGAATGATAAAATACACGGAGGCGCGCCACTATTTAAAGATGTCGTCCAAACTAGCAGATAGGTTACAGGCTGCTCCGAGTTATTTTAATAAATATAAACAAGAAAAGCGTTTAAGTATAGGAAAAATGCAAATGGCTTATCAAGAGAAAGCAGTGTTAAGACAATTAAGACCTTAATAGCTTATTTTCATAATAGAATGTGTACATTATTTATTAATTTTTATTTACTTATTTTGTACGACTGAAGTTACTATTTGTATATTCGCAGCTGTAAAATATCAGAATGCACATGAAGAAATAGAACTTAAGTGGAGTAAGTATAACCTGTATTTGTGAATTTGTTGAATGATTTAGGTAAAAGATAAAAAAACAAATAATTCCATATGGATAAATATACATACCATCGCCATCACTTAAACTTTCAATTGATAATGTTGACAGAAGTTATTGTAATGTCATCTGTAATCATAACATTTTAAAAATAGCAATGATCGGTCGCTCTTGGATGAAGACAGGAATAATATATAGCATTGACTATTTTGCCCTGTATGAGGGTGGTTGTGAGAGAGGCGAGTAGTCGACGTTGCAGTGACAGGATTACGTGCTCTTCTGCAGAAGAAATATTGCGGAAAGCAAGTGAAACAACGTTCCTCTTCAATGAATAAACACTCGTGCACGCAGTGATACAATATTGAGTACGCGGTTTGTTTTTGAAAGCTGCAAAGGAATATAAAAATTCTTTAGTAACGGCGCGGAAGCCATTTTAGCAATCGTGGGAAAGAATGCTCTTCAATGTCTATAATCTAGTTATAACAATGTTGTGGCGTCTTAGGTTCTTCCGATAAGTCACGAAGCACTTTTGAATAGTGTTTCTTTACGTTGTAAAAACGAGCGAAAACTTTGTTGTAATTTTCATCGCTGTAATTCCAATCAACTGGAATAATTCTTAAGTTTCGAAGAAAATAAAGCCTTGTTTAATGAGAAGATGCACGTATCAATATGCATCGCGACTATACTTAAACATTACGTTGTCTGTCAGCACAACTTGCACATACAGTTATATATATATATAATCAACGTCAAAACTAAACAAGCCATTCTCTTGGGATAAAATATTTAACGAAATGTGAGTTGCTATCAGGTAATTAGTCGTCTTCTGACAGCCAACTACATTCTATATGTTTCCATCTTACTCCATGGTTTTATTAGATTTATTCGTGTAATACTATTACTGCTACTAGGAGGAGGAAAATTAAGTGGACGCATTGAATGTCAAGAAATGAAAATGTGTTAGGTCAGTGTTCGGTCCTTGTTTTCTCCGGTTAACTGTGACTGTATGTTAACCATCATCTACACATGATGTAGTCCAAACACAATAGGTGACAGCTGCTATACAGGCTATGTGATTTAACACGTAGAGCTCTGCTCTCAAGACAGAAAATATGTAGTCGAGCTGAGTAGCGAAGTTGTTAACGCACTACTACAAGCCAAAGACCTAAGGTAAGAACCATGTTTTCATACTCAGACCTCTTATAGATTTAAATTCGTTTTGTCGTTTCCTTGGAGTTGTAATTGTGCAAATTCACTTACCGTGACAAATCGAAAGTATGTGACTGCGATGCAGTAACTTTTCAAGCATCTAGTTACCTTCCATTCCAGAACGTAATGTAAAATGTATTGTGTGTGGGTTCATTTAAGCTGTATTTTACATGTTTTTGTAATACTATAAAAAGCGCAATTAAAATTAAAAACAATTAAATTTTAGTTTATCGTCCTATTATGCCCTTTAGGCTAAAGGAGACGGACGATTAATGAAAGTGAATGGTTATAATATTAGTATTTGACTAAAACAATTTGTCAGTCGAGATTACTTCACATTCTCTTTGACAATTTGATCTGCACGATTCATGGCTAATCTGGAAGCAACAAAATTTTACTAACTTCAAAGTAAAATTACAGACATATATGGTATAGAATATGAGAGTCAATAATTGTTTTTAACGAAATTCAATATGTTTAATGTTCAAGGTAAATTAGAAACTTGAAATTTATAACGAATTTATTATAATTTGCTTTTAATTATTCCAGAAACATAAATATTAGCAACTGACAAGCAAAAATTGGAAATAATAACGTCAGAAATACTGCACCAGTACCATGGCGACACAGTATCCCGAGATATTTCTAGCTTGGTTATGAGAATTTACCAAATGAAGCAGTATGAGCCTTGACTTGATTTTGGGGACAGTGTTAGGTACTTTCAGGACTTTATTCTATGAATTAATTTTCTGTCAGGAACGTAGCATATTAAATTGAATGGTTTATAATTGTTCGTTGTTTGCGTTACTAGCGAAAATAATCAAATCAAGCTTGTTGTGACAGATTTCTAGGAGACTGACTTCCAGTTAAAATTGACATTTCCCTGATGCAATATTTTGAGCTTTTCAGCAAGAAAACGCCGGAGTTCTCCCATTTCCTCCTACATTCTCATTCCACCTTATTTGTATTAATCATCGTCTCATTTAGCCTACAGGACATAACCGTGGCAAGTTTCATTTACCTAATAATAAACGTGCTTAACGTCATTTTCTTTGCCATGCTTGTTCACACGGCGATTTTCAGATTGATATCTATTGCTGCATTTAGCTGTCCTTGTATTAAAAGAACGTGTAAAACGAACCTACCCGATCTTTTGTTAATTATCTGTTCCTAGTTGTGAAGTTGATTTCACAACGTAATTAAGTTGTTAGAATTTTTTCCTTTGTGATGAAGTAGGATATCTATACGAAAGATATTAAAATTTCTCGTGTTTCAGTTAAAAATCAATTTTTGAGTGAGATTTTATTATATGTATAAATTGAATATAGTCCTCCATATTTAGAAGAACATGCTTGAGTTTGTTTCTGAAGATGCAAAATGCTACTTTCGTAAGAAATAAATTGTATGTTCCGTCTTTTCAGTTATGCTCCATGGTGTCCAGCGTGTAAGGCGTTGCAACCTATATGGGAAGAGTTTTCCTCTTGGAGTGATGATTTAGATATAAATGTTGCACAAGTAGACGTAACAGCTTCCCCTGGGTTGAGTGGAAGGTTTATGGTCACAGCGCTTCCAACTATCTTCCAGTAAGTATTTTTGTCAGGTACCTTTAATCAACTGTTCAATAAATGCTGGCCCATGTATAATTTTTGTAATATTTTATCATATTGTTTATTTATTTGAAGGAATTATTATTATTATTAAGAGTCACTAATTTAACTTTCGGGTGGGAAAACTAGGAGTGGAAGGTTAAAACCATGCTTGAAAGCACTCATGTCAGTCTTTTTCGGTATGTTCGAAACATTTTGCCGGTTATTACCTTTTCTGCTGTCAAACCGTCGCCATAAATATTGTTTCACTTTGAAAATAATAAGTTGCATGTAGTCAGATCTGGACTAGATGCATATGTTCTGGGTGTATGATTCGTCCAGAAATTTCATTTCCGCATCACATTGTGTGTGCAAGGATGTTATGGTGCAGATGATCTCGAATTATTATTATTATTATTATTATTATTATTATTATTATTATTATTATTATTATTATTATTATTATTATTTTTTTTTTTTTTTTCACCATGGATTTTAAAAAAGTTTTAGCAGGCAAACCGTTACATGCTAATCAGCATTAACCATCTTTCTATCATCCAGAGGAACCATGGCATTATATCCACTTTTTCGAAAGAAAGTGGTCACAGTGCACTGGCCTATAATGTTCGCACACATGCATGTAGAATCGTCTTCATCTGAAAGTGTCATAACTGCTGATTAACGTTTCGTTTCGGAGTCATGTGGTAAATCCATGTCCTTCATCAGTGAATTATCAGCTGTACGTCGCGATGTCCCAATTTAAAATTATCTTATATAGAAGCACTATGCCAGCTGAGCTTACCGAATTACCAGGTGCACGTCGTGATGCCCCACTGTAAAATGTGCTTATTTAGAGGCATGTTTATGTAGCAATGTATTCCGTTACCGTTGTCATGACACCGAATATATCATCCACCGAGACAAACTTCTATGTTTATCGCATGGAAATATTTGTACATCATAGATTGTACTGAGATGATATGATATACTGTGTACTGGTATTTCGTTCATGGATCAGTGCAAAGCACGTTCTTAACAGCCGCCCATTTCCATCAGACATGGTCGTGACAGGCTGACGGTTTCGCTTCGTCTTTCAAAGACTTCCTGCTCTCCCAATACCAGTACACTAGCGTTTCTGATTTGTCCAAGTCTTGAAATCCTTTCTATGAACGTTTCACTTATTGTGCATTAGTTAAACCACTCTCGGTTTATTAAAGATAATATCCTTTCAGGAAATCTTAATGGATTTCGATAAGACATTCAAGTCGTAGCTTCTCCGATTGTACACGTTCAGAAGGAATCGGAATGTTTGTTCAGCCTCACCCATAACTGATCAGCAGGAAAGGAAGTTAAGATGTTACCTTGTTCACATCGGGTTTGTTGTTAATGAGATTTGAAGACAACCTTCTACATTAGGTTTGAGAGTTTTCTGTAGCCTTATGGGTAGCCTTTTCACTGCAAGTGCACATACGTACAGGTTCAAATCTGCTGGGAGTGCAACACCTTGGATATAAGCACAGGTAGTCCTACTTTATTGTAATCCAGATCCTACTTTATTGTAATTTCTGGTCTTCACAGCTTCTGTCTTGCATTAAGCATTAAAACAAAACAAAATCGTAAACACAAACTAAGCTTTTTTATGGCATATGCCATCGCGTCCGCGAATTTTCATTGGGTTATTCCGTTTCCTCTCATTGTCTCCATTTGACGAATTCCTCCATCGCCACTTTTATTTTTGATGTCGGTCTGTTTCGGCGTAAAGAGTATAATCACGGAACGTTAAACTGAAAATCAAATTTCAAACTAGGAATTTAACTAATATTCACTTGGACTTACCTTAGTATAAGGCTGCTGTTTAGTACTTGCCGAAATTTTCAATGAAAACTTCCATCTTCTTAGGAATTTAAGTATAATCGTAGTGTCAAGCACTAACAATATATCATTTGAGGGTAGATCTCTTCCGTATGGTACTAAAGTACTCCTTTATAATTCTTTATTTTCTAAAAGTACATCTTGCTTTATCTACTCTTGTAGCGCTGTCTTGCTAATGAAAGAATAAACTTTTGACGTCTAAAATAAAACTTTTGCAAACAACCAAAACATAAGAAACATCATTATACATCAGAAGTATCTTATTTCGAGTTTGAGGTATACGTGAGCCACACTCCTGTTGTGATATCAAATTTTAATTCAAACCAGTATAATACTATAGGAAGGACAGATATTCGCAAATTATGACATGTATATTGTTGACCGTGAGTTTTGTGGGAGAAACAAAACTTCTGTAAAAGCAATGAAGAATACTAATTGTGTGTCTAATTCTGTATGTTAAATTAGTACTTGTAAGATTTTTTAATCGTTTGGATTTACAGTGTTCTAAATGGCGAGTTCCGTCAGTATCGTGGGTCACGGGACAAAGATGACTTCATTTCCTTTGTGGAGGAGAAGAAGTGGAAATCCATTGAAGCCATTCCAGGATGGAAATCGCCTTCCTCAATTCAGATGTCGGTTGTCAGTTACTTTTTCAAATTGTCGATGGTACTTCGGGTAAGATTTTTTATACACTTACGAACAGTCGAACAGACGTAACAGTTTTTGTGATGGGTTGAATTGTTAAGCAAAGTCTAACAATTCTGAATCAGGGTGTCTATCGGTCACGAAAGTCACGGAATCAGAAAACGGTCATGAAAGTCACGAAATTTAGCTTTTGGGTCACGATTTTTTTTAACTGTGCAAATGTAAGTACAGATTGGAAAATTTTGTTCTATAAAACATCCAAATTCAACACCAAAAATGTCTATGGTCGGCTTTAGACGCTACCAAATCGCAAGCAAAGTACGTTTGTATCGCATGGATGAAAATTCGGTCTAATTCGCATCCAAATTCTCTCTTGAAAATGTTAGGAAATTTTATGATTTGGTAAAGAAAAGGTCACGAAAAAGTCACGAAATTTCATTGTGGAATTTTAGTAGACACCCTGTGAATCAGTAATTGTATTTTATTGTTCTTCAGGATATGAAAACTGTAGAAATGGTATCATGATTTTAGTTTTTATTGCTCATCTGTACTACACAGCACAAAATAATTCGTAACGGCTTGCGTTGTTAGATATTTGTTTTGTATGTAAGTTTTTTACATTACACGTTTGAGTTTCCTGACGATTGCAATTAGAGGACATTTAAAAGTGCCTTGTTTAACTGTTTGAGAAAACAAATAAATAAATAAATAAATAAAAACTTTTAGAATGCAAATAAATAGAAAAATAACTTGCTAGTCTCCAAATGATAACTATCGATATGAGAGGAGAGCAATTCCTCATGAAAGTTTTCACGGAGATAAATATATAATAATCAAGATAATTTGTTTCATCTGTATTGTCTGTTGAAAACGTAAAGAATATGCATTCATGTAGTCCCTGAATAATCAAAAAAATTAAAGTAGGATGCATTCATTTACTCCCTCCTAAATACATGTTCCGCTACTTAGCAAAGTAATAATAAGCGCCACTCTAAACATAGGGTTTTGACTTTTATTCACTTGCCCTTGCATGATAGATTTATCCAAATATATTAACTACTGAAAATATGACACGTTTAAAAGTAAAATGTTTCAAAATTGCATTACGCGACAGTTTTTAATATATAGTCAGTGCTTTGTTGAATCTCATTTCTTTCTCACGAAGAACTCCCTCGTGACTAAGCGGATAGCATACGGTCCTTTGGCGTGAGAGACACGGGTTCGATTCCCAGCGGGAGCTAATATGGTTCGTATCCCGTATTAAGCTGTAGGTCTACGTTTCATATATCCTCGGTGCTGAAAGGGACTGTAAACTCAAAATCAAATCTTTCTCACACACTTGCAGCTTTTTAGAGGTACTTAAAAACTAGGTTTTGAAGGATATTAAGTGACAAATTGCCCCAAGTTTGATGGCAGATTTCCGGCGTCAGAATTGCGAAGTATCCATGTCTCTTAAATGTCAGAAAATAGAGGTTTTCCATTCGGTTCAAGCCAAGGCTTTGGCCCATCCAATCATTAAAATGTAGCACATCTTCATCACTATGCCAAACTACAGATCTCTTGTTCTGATACGGAACCCAATCTTGCAGAAGAATGATGCTCCAGTCTTTTCAAAGTACGACTCCAGCACATCATTCAGCAACTCAAAATAGTTTGACTGTTTCATAGTCTGGTTTCTGGAGAGGATAACTGATCAACTTATACCACAGTAGCTAACGGAACTAAACACCATAACGTTTCCAAGATGTTTTACACATGTGTACTGAGAGCATGAAAACTGTACTAAGGGAACAATACACCCGTTTCGCACACTGCCCGTCTCAAAAGAAATCGTTTCATCAATCCATAGCAGTTTCTTCCAGGCCTCGACGTGCAATCACTGTATTTTTGTACGAAGCTTGTCTGTGAGGAGAGGTTTAAGTCAAGCTGTGTTACTGCATAAGCGTAAGTCGTTATGGGATACTCTGCTGCTGTACCGCTCGAAGTAACACACTAGCAAGTAACTTTGTTCTCTCTTTTTTAGTCATTTTTTCAGCTGGCTAGCAATTAATGCTGTTTGGTAACGTGCTTTTTTGATGGCATTCAACGTTCTTCGAGATATTTTTCTTGGCCTCCTAGACTGGTTTTTAATTTGGATCATTGTGACCTCTTCCCGTACAAGTGTTTGGCTAAACGTTGAACTACACCGAGCTTCACACCCGTTGACACACAGATATGTTAACCGGAGTCGTTTGGCATAGTGTTGCAATCCAGTTCTCTTGGAGGTGACATAGCGTAGTGGGACATGTCATATACTCTGATGTACGATTTTTCATGATGTGCTGTGTATCCAACTGCACCGGATGCAAAACCCGTTTGATTTTAAGCCCACGTTAATAGAGGTTATTCATATCTCCATGTTGCATAAAGTCGCAAAACACAAAAATTCAAAAGAATACACTTTTTATTTTTTTATTTTTTATCCCTGCTTTGTATAAAGCAAACACTTGTTCAATATCACCATGGTCGCAAAGTAATAAGTTTAATATTCACAATGCAACTAAGAAACGCACAAAGCTCATAAAAAGATGCACCCTGGTGGTAACAGACAAATGAAGATGCTATCAGACTAGCAAACAAAACTTATTTTGGTTGTAACAAAAAGATTGACTCTGTATTTTTGGTGCTAATATTTTTCGCGTATAATAAAATTGTATTGGATAGGAATGTGTTTCTAAAGAGGAAAAGAAAAGATCTTAAAAATGTTCTTTACATTAAAAATCTTCGCTACGCTAACCCTTCCTGCCCCTTCCAATAGTTTGAATTTGAATGGTAAACTTAGACAATGAAGAATATATAAAAAAGAAGAAAGTGAGTCAGTTAACATCTTTAAATAAAATAATAGGTGTTTTAACTTTGTAGAGGCAATAGACATGGCATGTAAATACACAAAATGATCGTTCCGTTGAGGATGGATGTGTTATAAACACAGCACCTGGACAACTTGTCAAATAATGATGCAATATGGAATTGAAAACTTAGGTGGATTTTTTTTTTTTTTTTTCGTGAAGAAAGATGGATTGTCTCCCTAAAGAGTTAATACCTTTAATATAATTTAGAAATTTGAGTGTCCAACAATTAAGGTGCCTTATATAACGCATCCAGATTTCTGGTGTATAACAAAAGATGTGGAAATAGTTACTTGTTTATTTAGTAGCATTTTGCAGGTGTTATCCGGCTCACTATCAAGTTTTTGATATTCTTCGTTGTCGTCGGAGTTGTTCATTAAATAAATAAGTAAATAAAAATAAGCCTAGTTGAAAATTCTAAACAAAGAATTGTACTTTTTCTCCTTCATAATTTGACTCAAGCAAAATTCCAATAGAATTGTGTGTTTATACATCATCATCGATTTTGAAGAGAAGGACTAACCTGTTTAACTCTTTCACTGCGTATGTCGACGTAATTTAAAAGTACATTTCAATCTCCTACCTTGATTACTTTTTCATCTTCGTCGCCAGTTACGAAGATAAATACCTTACATGTAATTTCCCAATTAACAATTAGTATTCTTGCAAAGTGTCCAAGTTCAGGGTGAGACGTAACTTCTACTCAACCATTAAAGAGTTCCACTGAATCAGATACTTCATTCCATAGAGCTCAATTGTTAAAAATCATGTCCACTAATGATGCGCAAACTAGGCTCGCAGGTCAATTTTGTCCCCCCGAAAGGTTGTATTAGGTCCTCGACATGATTTCTAATCTGACGAATGTAAAGAAGAATAGGGTTCTTCGAAAGAGACCAACACATGAGTATTGAGGAGGTGGACAAACACCACGTTCGTTTGTTTTCTCGGGGTTTTCCCGTTTACTCCCACTTTATCCACCATTGCATTCATTTCTCAACATCACCTCTCATTTAGCCTAGCCGGCTTAACTATGGGACTGATTTCATTTCATTTTCATGAGCATTGAGCATTTAACTTCTGCGGATCAGTTCATCTCAGTTCGGGCCAGATTATAAGCAACTTCAATCATTAATAGGCCCTAGTATCAGGGTTGGCAAAAACCGTGGTTTTTATTGAAAAAAACAGGTTTTTTGGTTTAAACCAGGTTTTTTTGGTTTAAATAATTTACTCTATGTATTTATATTAGATGTGGACAGAAATTTGTTTGTTTTCGCCTTGGTGTTATTATGCAACAACAAGGTTATGCTGGAAAGGGGCGGAATCCAAATCGCTTCTCGGCTTACATCCAAGAGAAATTGTCCATTTGGACACAAAACCTGAACTAATTGGTCACAAATGCGATGAGTCTGCCGACACACTCACGAAGGACTCCTGATAAAAAATACGTTGTACTGATCTTTACATAGGCCTACTTGTTAATATAATTGTCAAGAGACATTTCAGAAGGACAAAAAGATAACAGCTACACAAGTACGAGGGTCACTACGAAAGTTAGATACGCGTTGTTGTGGCACAGTATTTGAATTCCAACAATTGCGTTCGGTAGTGGTATCCAGAGCGAAGAAGCGAAGCAAATTTCAACTCGCCTCGCTTATCGGCATAGCCGTATCGCCTTCACTTGTTTGTTGATGTAATCAGTATTCTGCTGTCTAGAATGGAGCTCGAAAGGGAACATTTTCGGGCAATGATCCTTTACGATTTCAAAAGTGGTTTGAACGAGACAAGCCTTGACCCTTTGGAGGGGGCATTTGGGGACCTTGCTTCTTCTTGTGCTACAATTTTTTGGTGGTTTGGTGAATTCAGAAGAGGCCGGACATCGCTTAAAAGTGAAGAGAGAGCTGGACGTCCGGCAGCAGCTGTGTCAGATGAAAACATTGCCGCTGTGAAACAGATGATTCGAGAAAATCCTCGAACAACTTTCAAGGACATTGAATCTACAGTGAACATTGGATCGCCAGCACTAACAAAAATTCTTCATGATCATCTTCGGCTCAGGAAGGTTTCATCTCGTTGGATGCCTCACACTTTGACTGAACAGCAGAAGCACATGCGTGTGGAATGGTGTGAAGAAATGATTGCAAAATTTGATGGAGGAAATTCTCGACGCGTCTCTGACATTGTTACTGGTGATGAGACTTGGATATAAACGCCAGTCTACTGTTTGTATCTTTCCAGACGAAAATCCACCCACGAAAGTGAAGCGAGCGCGAAGTGTGGGAAAGAAGATGGTCGCAACTTTCTTCTCCAAATATGGCCATGTTGCAACTGTTCCACTTGAAGAACAAAGGACTGTTACTGCTTAGTGGTACACCACTGTTTGCCTAACAAAAGTGTTCCAGAAGCTTCTGGAACGGCGTCCAAGAACTGGATTGCGTGGGATCCTGCTTCATCATGACAACGCGTCCGCACACAGCGAACATCACAATTCAGTTTTTAAAATCTACGGAGGTCAAACATGACTCATCCGCCGTATAGCCCTGACCTGGCCCCGTGTGATTTTTTTTCTGTTCCCCAGGATAAAAGATCGCATGCGTGGGAAGAGATTTTGCAGCCCTGAAGAAGCTGTAGTGGCTTACGAGAATGAACTTTCAACACTTGAAGAAAAAGACTGGCAACACTGCTTCCAAGAGTGGTTTTCGAGGATGTAAAAGTGTGTACAGTGTAATGGTGAATACTTTGAGTAAATGTAAGTGTTAAATTGATTTTAAGTATGTAAGTTATTTCACATCTCAAAACTTTCGTAGTGACCCTCGTAAAAACATTATACAGAATTATATATAAATCGGGAAACTCCCACCTTAACCATTGGGAAAATCCTATTACTACTTTAAATGTATTTGTATGTAAAATTTTAAGATCAACGTATCATAATCACTACGCTAAAACTGAGGTATTAAATTACAAATTTGGTATGTAGATATCATGAATAAAATTAAAACAAGGTCAAATTCAAGCTGATGTTGGAAGCTACGTAGGCAGTTGATAAATTTTTCCAATTTCTATCAGTATATTTAAGCAACCTTGGCTTCTTTATAAAACAACAGGCATTCAGGCAAGTAGAAATATACAATTTGGTTTCGTTTCGTATGTTTAGACTTAACATCCTTATGAAGCAAGGTTATCACGGAGAAGACTTTCGCTTAAAGGGAGACCTCGAATCGATACTTGGTTTACACTTGAAAGATGGGTTGAGGTTCGACCGAAAATTGAACACGGACCCCTTGCTTGAAAGGTGAAAAGCAGATAAACGTAATGCGGACGGTTTGATATGTGGAGATGTCACTATGAAGTTGACACGATTTACAGCATTTTTCGTTTATTTATTTATTTATTTTTTAATTTTTGGTTTAAACCATTTTTTTAAACAGCTGGTTTAAACCAGTCAACCGTGCTTAGTATTACAATAGTTTTGTAAAATGTACCATTGTTGTTTTATTTCAATAAATTAGATAGGCCCGCGTAAAGTTTTTTCCTCTTCTTCTAAAGCTTGCCTGTCAGTGATCTACACCATGTATTAGTTACTACTTCTATCATGTATTCAAACTACGACCTTCGTTGCTCAATATTATCAGTCATTTTCCTTAGAAACTACTGAACTTGAAACATGTCACACCCTGCAAGTGTATGTTCTTGTGCCGTAATTATACTTCAGAAAGCTGCTTCACTAAACTACTCAACATAAACTAAAAGAAAAATCTTTAAATATGTTTCTTGCGCGTTCCCGATTATTCTAGTACATGTAGTCTATAATACTAACTTTCTCTACACATGCAAACCTTCTCTTCGTGTCTAGCTACTCCTATGTTCCCTCTATTTCACATTACAGTTGCTACCGTCCCCAGTACTGCTTTTCCTCTTTTATTTTCTTTATTTTTGTGATACCTCATCAATCTTAAGTCTTCCATCATAGTTTTCTTATCTGAACATAACTTGGTACTGTGGCTCAGTGGAGATCGCTGATCTGTAGTAATAGGCGTCCGTCTTGGGATTCTCATGTCGCCACTTACTTTCATAATTCTTCACTTCCCATTAATCATCCGCCTAGTATTTGGCGTATTGTGAGACATAAAACTGAATGATTCCATTCATATTTTCCAGCATTAACCTGCTTCTTCTCACTAGTATTCTTTTTCACTCTTTTCAACATTATGATGATGGAAGTTCAGTCTTGCAAGTGAAGTTCTTCAGTGTAGTGTATTTTTGTGTGTTTTGAACGCAAGGAACACACATTACACTTAATAGAAATGACAGACCTTCCAAGAGGAGATTAGTTTCTTCTAACGTGGGCGTAAAGTGAAATTAACGAAATTTTGGAATTAGGTAGGTATAATTAACACTTTTGAAAATGGCATTCCGTAGTTCTGAGGTCTATAAAATTCGAATTTAATAAATTGAAATCTCATATGGAACAGAATGAATTTCGATCATCCTGTTTCCCAAATTTTCATATAGACTGAACAGAATTGTTCCAAAATACAACTTAAAACGAAGTTTCAACCTTCAATTAACACAGAAAACTTAACAACATATAAATGATATTTTGTGGATCAAACTCACTGTGGTGTTCACGAAATTAAACATGAATGCAGTAGGGACGTAATATTGGTATGATCAAGCTCACTATAAGAAATAGAATCAGGAAATATATTTAAGATTTCAAACAAGAAAGTGCAGCTATTTTGGGTGTTGTAAAACTTTTATTTTAGCGTAAATACTACATAAATGGCATACGTATTTTTTTATACATCACTGTTGAAGGTAGATGTGATGTAATATGATTTTTTTGAGTTTAACATTCCTTTCAGCAGCTGTAAGACGAGGACGTACAGCTTAACGTGGGATATCCGAACTACATAAGATCTCGCCTGGTCTCCCACGCCAACTATTGAAAATAGAAAGGAACATTTGAATCGTTTACATTCGGACTAAGAACCAAAATCTTAATACGGACGGAAGCAATTTAGACAGATATTGGGACACTACTATGAGCAGCTTTTTTAGTAAAAATCTTTACAATATGCAATTCTACAACAGTTCTTATCATTGAAAGAACTGCATACAACTTTTAGTGTGTGCCGTTTAATCTTATGATTTGTCAACACAAAATTGGAATGGACATGTTTCAACAACTTACATGTCTAATTTTAGTAATGATAGGGTTAATTGAAAATTTAAATGAGTTTGTATTTACTCAAGAATATTTTAACCAGTAAGAGATACATTGGAAATTATAATAATAATTGTTAGAAGTGTGTCCCTTTTTATTCATAGAATATTGTAGTATGTAAAATGTAACTCGGTTACTTGATGCTCTGAATAAGATATTGGTTTCATTAATTGAAATCGTTAGTGAAAATTTCAAAACTTGGAATATGGAAAATTAATTATTTCTATTAAATACTATATGAATACCTTTTACTTTGATTTTCGTATGCCTACGTCGGTATTTCTTCGTTACATAATTATTTTAATAGTTTTCAAAAAATAGATTCTAATTTTAATAGTAGTTTTCACATTACTATGTGCAATTTTTTTTTTTGTAAATTTGGTTACTTTATTTCTTCTTGAAACGAACTAATGGTATACCTTATTTTGTTTCACACAGTCTGTCCATACAAAACTTATGGAAGATTATGGGTTGCCAACTTGGGGATCGTACCTCATATTTGCAATGGCTACCATTATAGTTGGAGCTCTACTGGGGTTGGTAAGTATTGGGTTTATGATTTATTTTGTGTATGTTAGGATTTAACTACATGTATGTTGTAAGTTAATCGTCTTTTTCGGATACTTGAAGATAGTAACACTTGGTTTTACGCAAATAATAGTGACAGCTTTTATTTACTTAATAACTGAGTTTATTTGTTTCACATTCTGAGGATAGCAACTAACTTCCTTGTTAATTAATGTTAACTAATTAATATTTTTACGCACTTGTAAGACTTAATGCTAACTATCATAAACTAAGTATACTATAGTTTAAGGAACTATGGGTTCTTTATGTATACCCTAAATAACTTACGAGAGACTTAGTTTATTGGTTTCAGTTATTTTTGGTTTCAATAAAGATTTGAAATAGTTGAAGGAAGTAAAACTGGTGGATACATTCCTACCCGTGGAGAAAAATTTGTTGCTTTTAAAAGTGAGGTGAATATTAAGATTTTTTTTTTTTTTTTTTTTTTGATATTTATATTTACTTATATCCCAACTTCGAGATATTTTTTCTTGGATGGATGTGTTTAAATATAGTTCCATTAAATCCATCCAGGGGTCACAAGGAAAATGATCTCGAAGTCGGGATATTGGATTCAGCGTCCTCAAATTAGTATTAAAAAGCACAATTAGAAATTTATCCAAGCGTGGGCACTTTTCACCGTTGACATGAGTGACAGTTCTTTGCTAAAAGGTAAACACTTAGAACTTGTAATTAATCTTGATTATAATCTGTAGTGTATAGGGAACCGAAGGCTTGGGAGAACAATTACAGGGTGTCCACATTCTGGAAAGTCAGGTGAAATGGCAGATTGGTCAGGGAAAAATCGATTTACGTCCATCGTTCAATTATTGAATTTATGAAGTAGTGTTAATTTCTTTACTGTTACTGGATTACTGGATGCAAAATGAAGTGTTCCCAATGATGATATTTAGAGAGACAGTGTTCTGTGAAATAGTTGTTCAAACTAATTTTCTGCGAGAAAAACCTCTATAACTGCGTCGTGGCATATTTGTTCAAAAGAGTAGACGCTGTTCTAGAAGACTTGCATGATGCCATGAGAATATCTGGACAAGTGGCTGAGAATGCAAAGAAATAGTATCTCCAGCTCAGATTTAAGGATTTAAGGAACACTTCAGTGATTTCATAGCCAAGGACAGAGTTTTTTTTTTTTTTTTTTTTTTTTTTTTTTTTTTTTTTTTTTTTTTAAAGGACATAAGAAGGACTGTGTTGACTTATGGTCTGTTATGAAGCTGTATTTTATATTCTCTCACGGAAACGCATTTGTTGAAAGTGGTTTTTCAATAAACAAAAATCTCATTGTTGAGAACTTAATCTCTGGTGGCTTAACAGATCATATATGATTCTGTGATGAGAATAGGTGGATCATGAGGATTAACAATTCCAAGAGATATGATAAATTCAGTGAGAAGTTCAGTGAGACAATATCAGGTGTATTTAGAAAAGAAAGGAGAAATGAATGCTAGAGAGAAGAAGAGGAGAGAGAAATGGAAGATTCAGCAACAACTGAAGGAGCTGGAGGAAGAAAAGAAGAAAATTAAATTACTGAGATGACAAGAAGGATATTGAGATCAATGAGAGGAAAACTATGTGAGAAAGGATGAAAACAAGTTGTTAAATGGGTTGCATTTAACAACTGCACAGGCAAGGGTATGTGGTACATAATGTTTTTCTTTTTGATCAGTAAAATCATGTACGAACTGTTTATTATTATAAGCAATATTATAATGCTGTGTAATTTTTATTATAATGTGTATTTTTATCATATCTTAAGTACTCTGTATACTGCACACTTTCGTTTGTAACTTTACATTTTGTGTAATATGTAATCAATATGTCCTAATGCATATATTTGTAAATTTACATTCTTTTGGACTAAAGAAAATTGAAAAAAGAAAGGAACGGAAGCGGAGAGAGAACAAGGCCAACTATGGAAAGGGTAGAGGCTTGGATTTCTTTCTTTCTTTTTTTTTTTTTTTATATATTTTAAAATTATTCAGTGGTCAGGGAAATCTAGAACTTTCGTCATGGAAAGTCAGGGATTTTTTCGCCAAATTGTGTGCGCACCCTGAATTAGTCATCATAATTGTTGTAGGCGCGACTTTACGAACTGGTGTTGACTGGTTAGTGGCTGTAGATACCAGTAAACTTGTTGAGATGTAAGCAGGATTGTGAAAATGAAAAACACAGTTTAAAAATAGTTTTATTGGGCAAAATTGGATTTTAGTAAAATTTGTACGTTCATTTAAAGTCGTATTCCTACTTAAAATACCATATAATCGTTCATATTCTATTGTACACATGAATCTACGGAATTCCCGTATTACACAAAGGAAATGTATGAAGCCTCCTCCTCCGAATTTCGTGTGACATACATACTTTCCACCATTGGCACTCGCGTATACAGCTGACTTTCTGTAAATCGAAGTCCAAAGTTCACGAAAAACTCGAATTATCCAAACGTTGAGGTATCTAAAAACGTGCATTTTTAAATACCTAAAACGAAGCTTAAAAAACTACTGTATGTGAAATACAATAGCTGGACTTTATGTTTGAGACATTATATTACGAGTGCCAGTTCCGCAAGCAAACGAACAACTTTTAGTGGTATATAAATAGTGCACATGCGTAAACACATTAAAGTATAGTAATATATACACTGAATTCACATACAAAGTCAAATACACGAGTAACAACCTTATTTATCTGTTATCACGTAAAGAACTTCATGACTTTAGTTAGCTTTGCTTTGATTTGATTGCTTTTATCCGGCTAACGAAATCTTCGGTAATTAAACCTTCTTAAATTTTCAACCATTTCGGAAACTTCAGGTGAGCTTAGTATTCTCTCTTTCTATACTTCATCGCCTATCTCGTTTTCATCTTTTTCATCATCGGATGGATTGTGTTTGTCCCTGACTCTTCCCTACGGCTGCCTGTGGATAACAGAAAATCAGTCGAAACTACATTTTTCTCTTTGCAATTTGTCCAACACTTAAAATTCTTGTACTGTAATTACTTCGAATCATCCAAACATGAGGTTAAAATATTCGATTTACCTGCGATTTTTTAGTTGAGTTGATTTTGAGTTTAACGTCCCGTTCAGCAGCGAGGCTATATGAGACGTGGACCTACTGATAGTATTGTTTTCAATAGTGATGGGCAAATTCCCGGGAAAATCCCCAAAAATGGGAATTTTCCGGCAATTTATCTACAATCACAAAGAAAATTGCATTCTGTTACTACATTGTTTTCAAAGTCAAATTCGTTTTTTTCTTATCACAGTATATTATTATTGTTGTCTCCAGAGGATTCTTTAAAATGTATATTCTGAACGGTATTATGTTATTTTATTAATTTTTATGATATTGAGAGAGTACGCATAAATGTATATTTACTTACAGTATGTTCTATGCAAGTAAATATGTGAAAAAAATGGTATAGTAAGTCCACATACTTTTACACCACTAAACAGTTTAAGAATAAACTTGACTCTACTACTGATATAAACATATTAAAATTTTAAATGTTATAAACAAATTAGATTGGGTAACTGCCAGAAGACACATGTCTCACCATTTTATCAACATTTGCGCATACGTATTTATGTTCACAATATTTGCAAGACTGACTTATCTTTATAATTTTGCACGTAGCATTGCCACACACGATCTTTCTTCCTACGTATTTCTCGAAATTTCATGCGTTAATTCACATGTAAGAGAAGTCCGAGTACTTCTTCAGAAATTCGAGTCCGAGTACCTCTTCAGAAATTCGAGTCAGAGACAGGAGACAGACTGACGTCTGTCACTAACGGTGATTCGGGGTGTATTAATAGTACTTCGTCTCTATTTCTGCATAATTTCTACATTTCTTTACAAACTGGTTCCTTTTCATCATTTGTAAATTAGTACTTTGCTACTTTTTAGTGCAAATGGAAAAGGAACTTAAAAAATCATACTAATTATATAAAGTGCAGTCCACGAATTTTATTTTTTTAACCTCCAAATTATTTAAAACCTAGATGTAAATCATAATAAATGAAAAAAAAAATAATTAGTCATATGGTATTTATAATTTCGAAGATAAAGTAAAGAAATGGAAATAAAATCTTTATATGCCAGGGAACATTCTCATTTTTTTATTTTCCTTCCTACTGGGAATATTGCCACTGCCTATCACTAGTTTTCAACACAGTTTTCAAAAGGAATAAAATCTTGTTCGTATTTATCCAATATTTTGAATTATCCAAGTTCGAATTAACGATTTCCAAAAATAAGGAAGTAGACAATATGTTCGAGTAATAACAAGGTGGATAATTCTCTATAATATAGAATAGAAATAAAATCCCCGGGCCAGCCGTTCTGATTGAAGATTCCTTTAGTTTCCCACATAATACCCTAGGCAAATACTGGGATAGTACTTCAAGGTCAGGAGACAGATATATAAACCGAAAAGAAAAGCAGCAATTGAAAGACGATTCAATTCTTTAGAGGTGATATGATCCAAATTTCAAAACTGGCTGGATGTGAAGAAAGCACTAAAATTAGTGAAGATGTAACATTTCTTCAAACGAAGCAGTAATTCAGAAAGAAGACTGGTGACGTGGACTCTGAAATCGTAAAACTAGCTAAACCAGTGTAATAACACTTTCAGTTTTTGTTGTGTCTGATTCAAATTATAGTATTAAAAACATACCATATGTAATGTTGAGAAAATAGATTTTTATCTTTAGCAATATCTTTTACTGAATAAATCTTGGATTTGCACAACTGACACATGGAGAAAAACATTTTATTATTTGTTTGTACTAATACGCGAGTACGTACTACGAAAACAGGAAAGGTAGTCGCATTGCTTTTTATTCCAAATTACAGTTGAATACCGTCACAGCGAATTTGATTTAGCGCGAACAAAATTCGTTATACATTATTTCAAACTTTTTTTTTAATTATTCTGCTCTGGTGATGATATTTTGATAAATATATATTTTAAGCCAATTCTTAAATTAGGCGTGTACTGAGAAACACGATTGAAGAAAATAATTATAATCACGTCAATGTTTCGTTTTAATCTAATCAACAGGAAGATGAAGGATTAATATAAGAGCGATATATAGATGTACTTTCCCAGTGTTCTTTCTTATTTGACATTGAAAGCGCTTAGGAGGCAAGTACGTGAATTCATCCAACCTTTTAAAATTGATAAAAAATTAATCACAATCTTTGTATCAAATGACCCAAAATTAAAGGATTTATAAAGTTTTAAAATTTTCAAACACTGTCCATTTTGAAACCGTATAATAGATCGAATTCGATGTTTGTAATATGCATGAACTGACCAAATTTGGGTTTAATGCATTCGCTTTTTAGGGGAGTTACTGTATCCACTATATACAAGAAATAGATTCTACTATTATAGAAATAGATGGAGATTTCCACAATAGATATATTAAAAATCCCACACAAGCTTGCAACAAACCAGAAATTATAAGGGATCGCTGGCAAGAGGATCTGGTAAAATGGGGGTTGTGATAGGAATTAGGTTGAAAACCACTGTTGTAGGGCTTACCAGTGGGACATTAAATTAAAGATTTCATTTGGAAAGATGTTTCTATTGGCTGGTAATTGGTTGTTCTAGTCTTTGTGCAGTCGCCCATTTATTATATCCTTGAAAAATAAAATTCTAGTTAACTGGTAGTATTTTATTTTTCGTGTTCTTTCATGTTACTTTTCATGTACATCTAACTGGATATGTTAAATCACCAATATTTCGGCTACGTCTGGGTATCCACTTATAGGGTAAAAGCTAGAATTAGGTTGCGATGACACTCTTGATTACTACACCAGTTGGATAGACGAAGTATCTTTTTACAAAACTAAATATTTTTTATGTCTCATATTTTTGCACCAGAGATCTCGTCGATTAGTTTTGTCACACGAGAGAAAAGAGTTGATTTTAGTTTAACGTCCCTTTCAGCAGCGAGGCTATGAGAGACGTGGACCTACTGATTAACATGGAATCCGAACCACATGGGCTCCTGCCGGGAATCGAACCCGGGTCTCCCACGTCAAAGGCACGTGCGCTAATCGTTAGCCACGAGGGAACTCACAAGAGAAAGGAAAAAAAAGAGAGAGAGAGAGATAAAATTTAATAATTTAATAACTAACATATTATATTAGTATCCTGTTTTAGAAATCAAGTTGTGGTACGTTTGTGATTTTGTATTCAGTGATTTCGTTAGCTTCGTTGTGCTCATAAAAGTTACCCGTATTGTGTGCTTCATTGGTTATTCTTGAACAGACAGTAAAGTGTTTTTTACAAAATATTAGTAAAATTCATCCGTGTTAACATGAAAGTTTTGAAGTGTTGTAGGAAGTGCAAATATGATTTCGTATAGAACTAAAGCGAACTGTATCTTATAATTTTCTTAAATCTTTTATTAAGACAAAACTTCGTCTATTTTGATGATACATTAATCAAGAAAATCATTGGTACTTCATTCTAAATTTCATCCTGTAAATGGATGCTGGATGTATTGAAGTATTGATGATGTAACTATCGCGTTATAGCAGTATTAGTGAGTAATAAGTATTTCCTTAGCATATTATCCAATTTTATTCATTAAAGAAGGTAAATAAAGCTCACTTCCCAATGTTTTATGTTCAATAGTAATTTGAAACTTTTTGTTTTCTTCCCATTACTTTAGGTTATAGTCTAATTCGCCATTTCTACTGGATAGGTTTCCCTTATTTTACACAACTTGCGTAGTTTTGTCGGACTGAGACAAAGCCTGTTATGTTTAGCATATTCAGATGTATTTCTCCGCCATTTGGGTTGCTGAAAATGGGTATTCGTTACAAGATTTTGGTTCCTCGAAAACTTCATAATTGTGTTCCCCAAATCTTCAGATTTCTTCTAACTCGAAATTTCAAAGGATGTTTTCCTCTCCTTCGCCCACTACTGCATTGCATTTTTCTGTGCCAATTACATTGTTCTTTTAAAGTATTTTAAATAATACTTCTTCGGTATGTTCGTATATTTCCTAGTTTTTAAAATTTTGCAGCATGACGTGGGCACGTATTCTTGCTTTTAAGATTTTTTTTTTTAACTGAAATTATCCACTTACTTTACCTTTACTGGAAGTTTTTATTTCGTCCTTTTCGTTAATCAGAATGATAGCTAGTCTAACTGTTCCATCTGTTCATGCTGTGAATATTACTCTGTGGTTTTTGCTGCAACCGCCACCCCCCCGTCTGGCCATTTTATCTTTTGTTCATTGGTTTGGTAATATGCTAGTATTTATCCTTTCTACTTCCTTCTACAAGTTTAGCGGTCTGCAAGAATATGGCACCCAATGTTCCATTTTTTCATATAATTCACTTAATAACTAAAGATTCTCTGATTTCCGTTCCTCGCCTTCGGAGAAACTTTACCCTTTATAACAACAGTACCATGTTAGTATTATACGTTACTTAATCGTTCGATTTTTTAAGTATTGGAATGCGTTAAGGTGGCGAGTTTCCAGTTATTTTCATCCTTAACAGTTATTAAAGACATATGATATTTTTTGCCGTCTGCTGTCTAATTCTGAACTTGGCGGATATTAATGATCTTCCGTCTGAAAAGGGCATTGGTAGAACTGCTTATCCTCTACCAATGGAACATGCATTGTCTAGTTCCTCTGCTAAGTTATGCGCCTTGGTAACCTTTCCGATATTACATATTGTTGGCATAACACCTAATATCATTGGTGGACGAAATCTCTCCTATTTTATTTTGAATACTTTCGAAGGGCAATTTAACATTGAGAAAGTTAATAATGATTTTTAAAAAATCTCCATGGCACTATTCGTCCACTTTCTATAGTATTTTCGCACCTGCTGATGTGAACTTTTTCTCTAATAATAATAATAAGAATAAGAATAGTGATAATGGAAACAAGTGTTCTTTCCATTTTCCCCATATTTTCCTGTACATGCCCAAATTATGACCAGTATTTCAAGAACGCTGCGCACCTATAATTCATTCTGGTATAGAGCCAGTTACAGTTAAGCATTAGCTTATGTATTTTGTTAGTATTATAGTAATAAAAGTGGAACATAAACGCACAGTAGAAAATAACGTGGAAAGAACTTATACTCGCATAGGTTATTGGTAGAAGTCTCTGCATGCGATTATCAACAGCGCTGTACTGTGGATGCAGTAGCGCTGAGTGTAGCTTGAGGAAACTGAGTGCGTTGAAAAAAGACATTTCCTTGATGGAACAGGTTACCCAACATGATCTTCACGCCGTGCGTCGTCTCCTCCTTCCCCTTTGTACTATATTACCAGCAAACCTGAATCCTATTTGACTCACGTGTGACTCGATTGAACGGCGTCTAGTCTGATTTGCAATTTCGTTCGCATAACAAATCTTTACCGACTACCCACAAGTTGAAAGTAGCATTGGACGCCATTTCCAATAATGACGTTCTCTGCGAACGTCTTTGATGTAAGATAGTTCGTCTGCATTGAAGTTGGATGTTGATATACGGCGTGCTGAGATGATCTTTTGGCACTTCTTTGGTAGAGCGTTCTACTCTAGTGGTAAAATGTACCAAAGTATCGCAGTACATATGAGTTAGTGGTGGAGAACATTGTGTCCGTGGGTTTCCTCGAGGTTCTCCCACATTATCATTCCAACAAGTATTCCATATTTGTTATTAATCATCTGTCTCCTTAGCATACAGGTCATAAACGTGTTACGATGAACTAGCCTTTTGACATTCCTTGTGCATTCTCTTCATGGTGTAGGACTGTGTGTGTGCGTGAAATTTGATTCACATGGAACCATGATTTATGGTTTTTGCTAACGTATATTTATAAAGAATTAGTAATACTTCAATTTAAGCTAACCATAGGAAATAATTGTTTCTGTTTTCGCAGGTATTAGTATGCATTATTGACTTCATTTACCCGCCAAAACCATTGCCAAAGGCAACTATACAAACTAGAAAAGAAGAAGGGCACAAAGGGGATGGAGATACAGATAACGTTGAGCAGGAAGAAGAAGGGGTAAGTCTTTTGAAGTTTTGGTGTAAACTAGCAGTAGTTACTTTCGGAAGAAGGAAAGAAATAAATGATTTATTATTGAGTTCTCTTTTTCGGGAATTAGCATTAGCATTTTTAAAAGATTGTCTTGTTAGTAGTTAAAAGCAAATGTTAATTAATAAATTTGTAAGACCTTTCTGAGTAAAGATTAATCATTAAAGGACGAATAATAAATCAAGCTGTGATATTCTATTTCGGATGATACATGATGGAACTCTCACATTAATGTATGTCATTCATGAGCAATACACTGTACTTAAGGAATGCTGAGTGGTTAGTCACTGATTGTAAACAAATATCCATTATATTTTGTTGGCACGAGTGTGCTTGCAATTGAAAAGACTATATGTTAAAGATTAAAACTAAATTTCATGATAATAACTGTAGAGTGAGAAGTTGTCTGTGGAATTCAAAATACGAAATGCATTTGAGCTTAGCAACTTGTAATTTATTATATCATTATTGATAATTTATTACATAATGATTGCATGAGAATATATTATATTTCCATTCTTCCTTCAAAGGTCCACAATTTTTTTTCGTAATATTTCCACAGCAATTCAGTCTTTAACAAATACAGTAAATCAGTAATCTCAAAATTCCTGAATCGTCTTTAGACGAAGATAGCTGAGCTAAACTGGTAAAGCACGCGTTGAACAAAGAAAGAAGTTCTTTGCATAATTTGAACAGCTGGGAGCAGAGTCTTCCCTTAGTCTTATCTACATTGATATCCGTTGGAGACACATTCCACACTTAAATGAGATATTTCGTGACATGTCTTCTAGTGAACAGACTTTAGAAAGTAGTGAATAAATATGCAGTCTTGGATAAATCTGTATGTGATAGTGACTGACCATATCAAATTCGTGTTAAAAGTATTGTGTACATTTATCTGTATAACTGTTATCAAACATTTCGTAATTACTGTTTTTAAACATTTTATTTTTACTTTAAATTAGAAAGAAAAAATGAGTTTAAAAGTGTTAAAGGAAAAAGGTAATTCAGTTTCTTTGTCCGATAAGAAATCAGGATGTAAGGTGAACCGGACGACTGATAAGATAATAGGAGATAATCTCTAAGTCATGCAGTTAAGCATTATAGTTAAGTCGTATTATCTCCCAAGCAACTATAACCCAGTGTTTCTAAGAAAATTTTGACTAGACCACAGTGTTCCTTAAGGACATACCAGCATAGTGCAGTGAAAATGAATAATGAAAACCAGAGGAAGGGTTTCTGCTCTTGAACAAGTATACGATATATATTAAATCGTTCTCTTTATCAACAGCTCACATTAAGCATATTCTCATGTTCTGCTAATGATAAGGATGCAACTAAACTTTTCTCATGTACTACATGGAATAATCTTCCATTCGTATGTTGTAGTTTTATTCGTTCATTTTCGTACTTGTGTACAATATTGATCAAATTACGGATACAGTTATTATGACATGTTGTACAGCATCAATACTGAAACATAGGAAGAGATTTTGAAAGGACATCGATCGGGACATATATAAAAGGTCATTTCCAGGTTTATGGTAATGAATTCGATCTCTAGGTAGCAGCACACGTGAACACGCCCGAGAAGTTATTGCGGATAGGGTAGTTCGACAATGCTGTGTGTTGACTTACAGGGAGGACGACTATTGTGCCTGTGAATGGTCGTATGGCTCCGAAAGTAACAGCCTTTTTTAAGAGATACATTTTTGCCCTTACCGACCCTTGGACAAATAAATAAACAAAGTATAATAAAAGGTTTCCATATGTCAAAGGAAGAGGTCAACACTGTGTTGAATCGCGATGAAATGGGCACCCCTGCTATTTCTGGGTCCTCCAATATTAAGCATTGTAGATATCGGAGCCGTAGAGTCCCCCTGATGTAAAAAACTTGGTTTCTTGGTGCGACATGTGAACCCATCGTCTCAGATAACAATAGTAAGGTCAGTACACAATTTCACCATTCACCATGGCCGTAGAACTTATAATTGTGCAAGATTTACATCTAATAAAGAAACATAAGGCTAGAATTCACATGCTTCGTTCCTCACGTACATGGAGAGGAAGACGAACAGTCAAAAATTGTAGGAACGTCATCTTGCAGGGACAGATGTAGGTTCGTAGTGACTGCACGATACATGAGTGTGTCTGTTGTAATATGATAAGATGAGAGCCATCGTCTGTTGTTCCCGTAATACCAGAAAGCATTCTGACTGAATAATGAATATGCGGAAAGTATTCCAAGCAGCTTTACAATTGTTGGTGGTTATTTCTATAATGGCATAGTTACCCTAAACAGAGTGGACAAAATTTAAAACCAGGCAAACATTTTGGCGCCACTTTGCTGCTTCTCCCTCCATATATGGTGGCGACACATCTCACGTTTTCATATCAAAACAGGGTTTCTAGAAACATATGGTTGAATCAACGATGACATAATACATAGAGCAGATGACACGTGAAACGAGAATTCATGCAATCTCTTATAGTGTTATTCTCGTGGACTGAAAAAAATCTGCCAGGTTCTAAGGACTGTCCATGCAAAGATTTAGATTTAGATTTTGTTTTTGTTTCTTATTTCAGTTTGAGCAAAACTTAATTTTAAAATTTCACTAATCCGTAATGTTAATAGGAATACTTCATCAATCCCCGACAAGTTCATTAGTAGACAACACTTTTCACAGTCAAATTCACATTGTGGCGAACTCACAACAGTAAACGATTGTATTGATTAAATTTATTGTTTCTCCCCCATTAATTTTCAACCATAAGTAAGAAAGGAAAAGTAAAACGGTTTACCTTTCACAAGGCAAATACTCTTTCTTATTCGTCATAAATCTCTTTTCGTTCTTTACTCAGCAAAAAAGAAATACAACGAAAGATGCAATTCCCAATGTTGAAGCATGTACCCTATCCTTTGAGCTGACGTACTGAGTCATACTTCATCCTCATTGATTGTACCTTGGACGGCAGATGTAATGAACACAGTAGGCGGGAGCAAAAAATAAGTTTGTTTGAAAACTGGATTACTGAAAGCGCAGTTACCGACCTGAGGCTGCATATTCATAATATGCCGTTACAATTATATTACTTTTTACACCATTTTAATGCAGTGTATTTTATCTTTCTTCTTACACTTTTATTTCTATTTTTCTATATTCAACGCAGATTCACATTTCTCATCCTTTTACATACATTCCTGTGAAATCGCTGTGTTTCCTGTGGATTTTGTAAGTTCCTGATAGTGAAACGAGCATTTGGCGGTTGACCGTTGTTGTGGAATGGAAGAGACTTGATCAAACTTCAACGCAGTCTCTTTCGGTGGAAACTGAGATCAAAGCGATGAGCTCGCATATCGAATACAACCAATGGTGTGTTGTGGTATTTCTTAAGTTTGTAAGGTCGCCAACTTCATTGCCATAAACCTGAAACAACCTTCTGTATTAATGATACTGTTAATATTACCTAATGGAACTCAGAGATAACTTAGGATAAACCTCAGTTAAGGATTACTGGTCCTTGAATTCGAATCCAGTATCTCTTGATTCAAAGTAAGAATGCCTATTATTCACCTTTGCTTACTTGGTAGATGTGTTAGATTTCCATAGCAAAATCCCTTGAGAAACACTAATTTCACCCATACATGGTAAACTTCTTGAATAAGTTGCTGAAAAAACTAAATCTGAAAATTGGCATTTTTTTTCGTCTAGAAAATTTACTTTTCCTTCCTAAGTAATAGATACACTGAACATAAATTATAAATAAGAGTTTCCAATTGCACAAAACTCGCTCGCCTAGAAATTGATCATATTATCCCTTCTTTCTTTGGAAACTTTGTATATAATACATTTTATCATTTGTTTGTCTCGGTACCAATATTCACAAAACGCTGAAAGAAAATCAGCTTTCTTCTTTTTAAACGAAAATAGACCATACAGGCAATGGGTCTAATATGCTTTAGAACTAGGAGAATAAAATAATCTAATTAAAAATTTATTGACTCTGCCCTAGTCTTAATCTTCATCAGATGTGTCTCCTATATTTATGTACCATTTTATGTGCAATAGAAGTGTCGTGTATCCTGTAAATGATGTTTCATCAAAAAGTTTTGTATGTATTCGGAGCTCCATTGTAGCTAAGCAGTTAACACATGCGCCTTTGGCGTGGGAGACCCGGATTCGCTTCTCGATGGGAACTCCTGTGATTCGGATTCCACGTTAAGCTATAGGACCACGTCTCATATAGCCTTCCTGCTAAAACGGACGCTAAAATGAAAATCAAATCAAATTTAGATCTTCATATATTCGAAATGTTTGAAGGTTTCAGTTGTAGAAAACAGTACTGACACATTTATTTTCAATATTTTCTTTAGTATTAGCATAAAATTATTAAATTACAAGCAAAAGACATGAATATAGGCTAACTTTATTCCACAGTCAACACTGTTACAAGAGAATTTAGAGTGAATGCGTACTCCTAATCGCTGTACCTTGACACTTCACTCTGAAGAGCACGGGTATCATGGATTTAGACTAACGCATGAAACATTTTATCGAATCTTATCCAGTCTTTTCTGTCGTGAAATTATTATAACCATTAGCCGTGGAATCCCAATATTTGTATCTAAACATTTGCAAACAGGGGAAATATTCAGTCGAAATACGCGAGCAGCAAACTTCTTTAATAGTATTCTTATGTAACCCTGCAAATGAGTTCTAATAGCAGCCGACAGACAGCCCAGTAATAAAATAATAGAAGAACTGATAAAGGTAAGGATCAGAGGAAGAAGTGCTTTTTTTTCTTTCTTAGTGAAATTATGAAATAAGGAAAAAAGTAACGGCTGATAGCAACACTGTCGACAAATAATAATAATAAAAAAAATTGAAATGGTGATACAGTAACATCATACACACGAAGAAACACCTTGTTTCATGAGATAATACAGCTTGTGAGGAACAATAGCTGTTAGCTTTCATCAGTAGTTGAAACGGGAAACGTAAATAATTCTCCGTTACGAAATCTAGACTCTTCAATGCATTTCTTATTTCGTGAAAAACGTCGTTTCTTCTTTGACGCGCATTGTAAAAACCTTCGACCGGAAATAAAACTTTTTTTATTATTATTATTATTATTATTATTACAAGGCAATAAAGCTTCAAACTAATATAAGCCTTTGTGTATAAATAGGTTTGATTTCTTTTTTGCAAATATATATATATAAATCATTTGAATTAATCATATGATGGACGGCATTAAAACACGAAAAATGTGAAGACGAAGACATTACTTGAAGACCGTGGTGTATAAAAGCTTCTCGGCTGCGACAAATGATCTGCCAATAATGACATGATATCTATGATGATGATGATGATATGATGTAGGAATTATCACCGCCGAAACAAAAAGTCCTGAGTAAATTACAACATATTTGGTAACAATTATAATATGTCGTATCCAAACAACTATGCTTGACTGTGGCTAGGCCCTATTTCTCGGTAAACCAATTTTTGTTTGTTTGTTTGTTTAAAGATTTCTCAGCTAAAACTCCAGATATCCTTTCCATATGAATAACGCGGCCATATTAGACATCTTAGTTCAGAAATTCTGTTAATGAAGTATTTTGGAATTAGTCTATTATTAATAACGACGTGAAAAAAAAATTTTTTTGTTAAATGCAAATTAGAAAATAATTTGCAACTGTAGCGATCCACAAGAAATGGGACAACACGAGACAAGACTTAACGTTTCTCGTCTTGTCTACTGAAAATGGTGTATCCAAAATATATATCCCTATCTGTTCTCGCCAAAAGTTTATTTTGTGAAATTTTGATCTTTGCTTCTCATCAGTAACAACTCCATTTTTCCAGATTTTTGAAAACATGGCGAAGATAAAAATCATACCTAAAATTTTCTTCTTAATTATTAGTACTTAGTGAAATAGTTTGTATTGTCGGTGTATCTTCCAACACCACAGATTTGTATACAGGCGTTTGTTTCATGGTGAAATGATAATGAAAAACGAAGGATAACCATCTCTCAAGTCTCGAATGAATCTTCATTGTTTGGAGTGTTTTGCCTAATGAACACAATATATCACTGACATTGTAATAATTAATTGTGTGTATTTGCTTATTACATACTGCATGCAAGCAGAAAACACTGATCATACATGAATTAAAAATTCTAGCCGGAAGTAGGCTCATATGTTGCAAATGGTGCGAGATATTGATAAAATAATCGAAAAAATCTCTCCTTTAAGATACCCATTGCCGATTTTTATCAAGACGTCTTACACTTGTGTCTGTAAAGGGATACCAGTAGATGCTATGAGGAATGACAAGGAGATTCATTCTCGTATGTAAACGATGCGTTGTGTAAAGAGCGCAGATTCAGCTTATATATATATATATATATATATATATATATATATATATATATATATATATAGAGAGAGAGAGAGAGAGAGAGAGAGAAAGAGAGAGAGAGAGAGAGAGAGAGAGAAAGAAAGAAAGAAAGAAAGAAAGAAAGAAAGAAAGAAAAAGAGAGAGAGAGAGTTATCTCTTTGGACAATTTTTCTGTGAAACGCTAATTTGAAACTTTTCTGGCTTGTGTAAAAATAATGTTACACTTCCAGTCGAAAGCTTTCACAATTGCTGCAATTGCACTTCAATGAAGGAACAAGTTTTCTCAGAGGATGAGAAGAGCATTCAAAAGTCAGCATTTCTTTACTTTTTCTTGCCTATATTTCAGTTTCTGGCAAAGACAGACAACTGTTCTTTCGTCCAAAGCATACTTCTTACATGAAGCAAGTTGTCCCTTGATATATATGACGACACTGTGTCACTATTTCAATGTTGTTCTCTTCAGAACTATTTGAAGTTTCTCCTCAACTTTTTTTTTTTTTATTTCATAACTTCACTTATAAAAAAATATTTTTCCTATAGTGGACTCGAACCTCTAATCCTTGGTTTCATTAATTCCATCTTATTATGTTACTGCTGGATTCTTTTTTTTTCTTTTCTTAATATGATGGCTAATTGAGGAGCTCCTTTCCAAATACCACTTAAGTCAGTTTTTCTCAATTTTAAACTTTTTATGTTATTATGATATTGTGGATGAGTTGCACATATTAATCTTGAATAAACTGCAAAACTCACTCAAGTCTCACTGGTGTAATGGCTCAAAAACTACGTTTTTTTTTTTGCAAAGTCCACCTTAGTCATTGAAGTTTTTGGTGTTTCCTGTAAATTTTAAAAATATGACTTAAGTGGTATTTGGAAAGGAGCTCTTCAATTTGCTTGTTTATACAAGACAGTTAAAAAAGTTCGCTGTTCACGTATTTCGATAAAAAATGTTCATGGATTGTTTCATGAATTTATGAAGTAATGTTCAGATACAAATATGTAATGATGTAGCTAATATTTATAATAGTTTTATGACACAAAATAACCTGATAATAAGTTTCGTGTAGGTCTGAATCCACGATAATCTCTTTGGAATGGAGTTCCAAGGTTCAATGCTGAGTCATATCATTTTCCCTATATGAAATTCTTTTGTAACAGTGTTGACAGTGAAAGAGAATTAGCCCATATTTAAGTCTTTTGTTTCTAATTTAATTATTTTACGTTATTATTGAACAAAAATATGTATTGAAAATCACTACTGTTATCTCCTGCTGAAACCTTCGAGCATTTCTAATATATAAAGAAAAGATATTCTCGGCAAAACGTCATTTTCACGATACGCTACTTTTTTTTTCTTTTCTTTCACTAGTGGCTTGGCCGTATAATTTTCGGATGATCTTGTAGAAATCATTTGCTATGTTGTTGAACTCATTTGTCACATTCTTTCGATTCTGGAAATAGGATGCGAAATGTTGTCCCTTACGATAAATTTTCAAGTTTAAAAACGAAAAACAGTCTTCAGGCACACTGGAACATGGAGAATAACAGGGTTGATTAATATGTTTCTGTCACGATGATTGTCACATGTTTAGGTACTTTATCTTGTAACAGAAACAATGCAGTTTGCTGAAATCTCACACATCGAATTCGTTGATACAGTTACAGTTATTTGTTCATAGATTACATTGGTGGTTACATTTTTCTCTGGACAAATTCGCTTCGAACATTTGTTCGACTGATAAAATTTTTCCGCACCCACGCATTCGATTGACGTTTTGTAGCAGGATCTTAGGCAAAATGCACCGATTTGTAGGTACTGTTTTTCAAAGAAGTCTAGGTCTATGTCAGTGATTGTGATCTAAACTTGTTACACAAAATGTTTCTTCCTCACTTTTCTTGTTTATCAATACATGGAAACAAATTTTCCATTTCTTCAAATCTTAAATAATGGTTGTGCGTACCATATTCTTCCTAATATTTAGATCTTTCCTCATGCGAAGTATCAGTGAACGATTTTCGAATATCATTTCAGTACTTCACTTGATGTAACTGGTTGAGGAGTCACCACTCTTCTAATTCCCTTTGACATATTCCTAATGTTCACAAACCGGGCATGCCAACGGAATTCCGAATATCAAAACTAAAAAAAATTCTGTGAAATTCAGCGCAAATTGCCAGAAGTGAGTGCGTGAATTCATCGTAAGATGATCGTAAAATTACTCCTTGTTTTGTGAAATCTAGCGTGTTTTATTTGAAAATTTTATTGTTTTGGATTAGGTAAGTCAGAAACAAGGAGCTCCCCAACTGTAAGATGATGTTCTTAGGTTACTATCATAAAATCTGATTTTCATTAAAATATTTGAATTTGTTTGAAAGTACAAAATTTACTGCGCTCAGTTTCACAATTCACGGCATGGGTAATAATAATTACTACTTTTTTGTCTGCAGAATATTATAGGAATAATTTTCATTTGCATCAACGAATACGTAGAGTTTAACACTGTTATTGCCAATAAATTCCATAGTGTTTATAATGGAAAATTCTGTAGGAGTGCAGCTTGTCTTTCTTGTGATAGTGATAGTTTTTAAGACAAGTAACCATTTGGTATTTATATTCTTTATTAAAAAAAAAAAAAAAAAAAAAAAAAAAAACTTAGTGAGGAAGTATTCCTCACTGTTAAGCCTGAAAAAATATAAAATTTGTGACCAGGCGAGTTGTTCTTCCAGACTTTTCCAGAAAAACTAGTATCAGAAATACAAAAACTATAACTTATAGGCTTTCACTTCTAACATTTCGAAATTTAAGTTAATTCAGTCGTTTGAAAGCAGTAAACGAAGTTAATTGTATTACTTTTACGGGTAGGCGGTTATCTGGCGCAGTTGGTAATCTAGGTTGCTGTACCTACTTTAAAAACAGTAAATAATAAATAACAATGTGCCTGATAATCTTATGCTTGGACAAAGTCGTTATATGATTAGAGAAATAATTCATCCAAAACTACAACAGATAAGTATAGAGTTAAACGTCCTTGTGCTGCAATCAGAGCTTCTGTATATCGAACAGATAGCCGTTGTATGTGTTTCTGGGTAATTGCCTACCACTCTGCTTGTTTGTAAGTTCACAAAACAGCGTGGTCCAGTCCAATACTACGTGGTTGGATGCTGACTAATTACTGAATGTCCCACACATTTCGATGAGCTTATTGGTTAGGTTAGAGACAGTGGTCTCCTTCGAAGCCTGTGTTTATATTGCGTTCCTTGATGTCGATAAGGCGTAATGAAGGTTGTCCACATGTTTCCTGTTCTTGTCCACCTTCACTATACCCCACTCTCATGGCCAGTCCCAAACCCATGCTGAGAAAGGGGGGGGGGTTCAAGCCCATATACGCTGGGCACCCTGTCGAGTGCTTCCAAGAAACTGGTATATCCTGAACTTGAGAGAAATCCTTCCTCTTTGTTCATTCTCTTCCTTTGAGTCCGAGTCGACAAGCGATGGACATAGGTGGTGGTGGTGGTGATGGGGCCCCCTACTGGAGAAGGCAAGAAGTCAGAAGAGGTTGCCAGCGTTCTAAATGGGTCAGTGACACGGACCTTTGGTCACAAGAATGTGCGTGGTACTTTACCATTGTCTCTTCGTGGACAGTGAGGCAGGTTGTTATGGGTGAGAGCGATTGGTGCCTCTCAAATGAGAGATCTGTCTGGTGCATATGGACTACATCACCCATTGGTACTGGTAATGTACGGTGTATCTCTTTCGTAAAATGAGGTAGGCAGGGTCTTATACCCTTTCATTCCTACCGAGAGAAGGAAGCCTTCCGGTATCTCTTGGCCCATGTGGAACAAGTAAGTAGGCGGAGGCAGGATTAACGCAGATTCTAGGTTTGACTTGGACTCTGCCGAACTGTGGTCAAACCGTGGGATTCGGCAATTGAGGCTATGTTCTTCAAGGGGAAGGTAAGTTGACCTTATAACGCTCGGTTTCTGTCACTGCATACGACGGTAGGCTTCCACTCGCGAGGGAAGCCAAATTAGTTCCTAAGGGCATAAGTGTAGAAGCTAGGCTGCAGAAGTGACAGTTCAGGTTATTTTTTCTGAAGTCTGCTGTGAATACTCTACGGACTAGCCATACTGGTAAGGCCGGTCAATGTAAATAGTCATCCTCAATGGTGGCCAGAGTGTGCGAGCAGACACTCCTTTATCTATGTCCATCTCCACCACCGCAGCTTGTGTAGACAGCCCTCTTGCGATATTACTCCACACAATTATTCAAAGATGATGCTGGGCTCCGCATTCTCCTTCCATCTGAAATTGTAATCGTTCATACGTCATAGGTACTGTTCAAATCCTGTGAGTCAGGACATAGTCCTTCGTGATGTTACAATTATCATAAATAGAAGAATGTATATTCATAAACTTACAATAGATAATTATCAACTGCATATTTTACCCATAATTGCCATATTTATATTTCAACAGAAATTGAAAATTTGCATTTGGTCAAAGTTAGTCTTCGAACATACGAAGTTTACATGGGTATGTTGTAGCAGTTTCTCGTTTTATTTAAATGTTACTCCAATCAATATCGAAAAAGTAAACAAGTGTATTTGTAGGTTAAGAAAAATATTTACGTTTGAAGTTGAAAGACGTCTTTGATGTTAGCGATCTCTGGTTTGATTCCCGATGGTGACCGTCTGTTGAAAAGGTGTAAGAGCTTTTACAGGTCCTCCTGTAAAGCCATCCTGTGTAAGATTTTTCCTGGGTTTTCTCATTCATAACCTAGCAGATTCTGAGATGGTACCTCGTAACATACAGGTCTCAGTCCACTTCTTTCCCCATTTTTTTCTTCCTTCCCCGGACAGCGTGTGCTCACCGAGGGACGTCGTCCCTCATTGTGATGCGTTTAAGGCCATAGATGTCGCTAATGGCCAGAAATATTTATAAATAAATATAAAAAATATGAAGTTGAAATAATAGGATTGCCAGCGCTCACCTTACATATAAATGATTCTTCTGCTACATTTCGTTGTGGATTTCAGTGAAAGTTAAAAACGAAATGAAGTGCCACTAAGTTTTAAAAGTCAGTCTTGTCCTTACCAAATTCAAATCTAAATCATTCCTATATTTCATTCAATGTATTCAAGCATGTTTAACGAGGAAAAAAAAAAACTTTTCTGTGCTAGCATAGTAATATTATGTGCCTTAATTCTGTATCACACATTCATTAATTCTGTATACACACATTCATTAAATAAATGTTTACAGGAGGAAGATGATTTGGTTGATTTGTCGAAAGATGACTTAGTGGATGAGGAAGGAGGGGAGAGTACACCAATCAGCGGCTCTGATGCTGAAGCTACCAGTGAAAGTCCAAATGTTAGGAAGAGGCGGACAAGGAAAGTTGACTAAAAAGTTGTGAACCATTTTTACTGTAACACCAGGACATTCTGCTCTTGCTGTAGTTGTTCGGTAGTTGTAGTAGACTACCACGTGACAAGAAGACTTTGTTGAATGTGGAAAACAAAATCTTAAGTGTGGCTTAACATCTTACACTGGCGACAGTATAGTAATTCCACTGCATTGATCTTTTTTAGTTACATGAAAGGAGAATAAATAGAAGTGTATATGAGACATTATTGAGTTACTATTGCTGTTGGGATTTCTTAGGTTTAAGCGAACATAACCATGTGATTGCTCGTATAAACAATAAATAGTAGCTGCAGAATTAAAAGATGTTCGTTGGGCCAGTTAGAAAGAGATGCTTTTCCCAAAAGTGCCTGTGATTACTTGGAGTGTGTACGTATGAAGTGCTCGATTCTGAAATTATTGTGCAAGATGAAGTCATTTCTAATCAAATTAATGAACTAACTCATGAAACTGGCTTATTGACAAGATATTTATGTTACATGTGTTAGTTTCTTTTGTACGAAACTTTGGTGTGCACTAATTTCTATTTCATTTTTTTAATTATGTTTTGTTATACAATTCCAGGTTTCCAAGATATTGTAATATTTTTTTAAAAGAGAAAAATGTTCTTATTTTATTGGTTACGGTATGTGATATGCCATATTGTGCAGCTTCCCGGTACTAAGAGTGTCAGTGTGTCGCGTAAACAGCAAAAGAAAAGTGTAGGAAAGAGATTACTACAAACGGTGACATATTCGAATTAAAATACTTGTTAGTGTTCTTGATAATACATATATTTGTATAATCATTCCATTGATGAATTTGCAATGAATAATTAAACGGGACATTTAATAAAAGTATAAAATTGTAAGTTTATAATTGGGAAATAATATATGAGTAAATATTGTGATATTCCATTAACTGTTTTTAAAAAATAGTAAAATGGTTGTACGAAGAATGTCTTGTGAAATATTTTTTGTTTATTATTTGCGCTAATTAATAAAATTTGAAAACACGGTACATAAAAAGAAATTTCAGTGTTACGTTTCTGTTATTAAATTCCAGTTTTTTGTAAGCACTTTTGAAGTTCAGTTTGATTGGCCTAAGGTACTGGAAGTTAAAATAAAAAAGGGAATAGTCTAAATATTAACAACAAACTCAAAAGGTGCTCACCCTACTCTTCTCTCTTCTGTTACGATCCATTAAAAGAAACCCTTAATCGTGGAGCACTGGAAGTCATCAGAAAGTCTTCATAGTTCGTAGAAAGACGCATATGAGGCCATTTTCATTTGAATAAAGGAATCCACTCAGACACGAACAGCCCTTCCCACTGGTCTAGTGGCCAGTGAGTGTATACCTTTGATGCACGAAATTTCCAGCTTGATTTCAGGTAGAAGAGTACAGGGGTTCAGGTCCGTTAAATTGTAGGTCTCGTCTTACAGAAGCTTCGTTGCCGACAAAGGACATGAACACAAATAAATTTGATATGGACACTGTAGGTAGAAGTTGGAATAACAACATTATATATATATATATATATATATATATATATATATATATATATATATATATATATATATATATATATATATTAGAGTGGGCCGAATTTTAACTTTTTTCGAAAATCTGTTCGGCGAAGCGGTTATAGGGTGTCTTTTAATGGGCAAAGTGTGCCATTTTTTTTTTTTTTTCAGAATTTTTAGTCAACGACTTCATGTGCCGCATCGAGGTTTTATGAAAAATGTATGCAACCCGCACTACACGGCACAATATTTCACGTTTTTGGCTATGTAAAATACATATATTCTCGTCGTTTGTAGATTCAGTCTTAGGGGCAGCTTGAACTATACCTAATGCATGCATCTTTCCAAAGCCCACTTATGTGCAGTTCTTCGCTTAAATTGGCCAAATTTCATCGCTTAAGGCAAGAAGATTGCGTTTTTTATTTGTATGTACAAAAAGTTTATTTATTTTGTTTAGCCTAAGAGTAGTTTATTTACTTATTTATTTATGTATTTATTTATCTTTTGCTGTAATGCAATTCATTATCAACATTCTCGATCATTTAACGCAGAACTCACCATGAGGAGGTGACTGCACTTCGAGTTCCACCCTGTCTAATTTTCTGCCATGGCCTTACTTGCTTGCGTCCTCACATACTTGCTTTACTTTTCTAGATGGCATGGTCATTTTTTCGATCCGAATGTTGGCATTTCCTTGCTAGAAATCAAGACACAGCGTATGAATCCATCGCGACTTGCTGGCCAATACATGGATTGAGAAGCTTGCGTCACCAAATGCACCATTCACTCTACTGCTAGGGTATGGCATGGAAACACAGTTATTTCTTCTTTGGGCAGTTTCACTAATCGCTAGTGCAGCAATTCAAGATGCAGGAGATATTTAAACGGAGCGCAAAAACCTTGTTATTGATAAAAATATGATTAAGAGGGAAAAGAGTAAATTCAGCGCAGCTGTTCAAGAAAGTAACGACATGGTCGGAAAATCTGTTAGAAGAGTCTTCTTCGGTGGAAGAAAAGACCAGACTCGAACGCAAGCGAGAAAACAGTGGTATCGACGGCAGATCGAAGAAGAACACTTGACAATACTGGAAGAACCAGGTTCAACGTATTTGGGCAACGTTGTGCCGAAGTCTGGTAGTGGAGAGGACATCGCCGCGTCTGCGTACGAATTTCTGGAGGAAAACGGAACTGATCTGTCAACGGTGGTAGGAGCTTGTTATGACGGTACACCAATCAACACGGGAAAATTTAAAGAAGCTCTACATTGTTTAAAAAAAAAAAAAAAAAAAAAAACGAGAACTTCAATGGACCGTTTGTCTTCTTCACGGAACTACCGCTTCGTTACTTAATATGACATCTCGATGGGGGAGCATCGGGTCAAAAAAAAAAACTTTCGGGACCCATCCGAAGAAAGCTCGACAAGTGCGAGGAAGCACTCTTGGTAAAATACCAAGCAATAAATCTTGACTGGTTGGATGAATTCACAAAAGTTGAAGACCTTAGTGCGGACCAACAATATTTACTAGTAATGTGCAGAGCAATTCACTCAGGATACTGTTCTTCAAACTTGGCGAACAAGAAACCCGGTCCAGTCACGTTGGCTCAACAAGGTATGTCGCATTATTCGTTTGTATTAGCACAGCGAAACCTTGTGAGGTATTCATGTCTTGTACAATACATGTCATGGTGTATCCCCGGGTCTGATTTGCCATCCAGCAAAAGCCATCATGCTGTGAAGGATCGCGGCATTTATGGAATTTGGGAATCTAGCCCAATTTCTACTCACGGAATCTAAGCAGATAGTATTCTCTTTATTTTCCAATAATTCGCAGTTCTTAAAAATAAATTTTGACGCGGACGATTACTACGACATGGTGGAGTGGATGACCTTGTCCCCTGCAGATCCTCCGCTCACCAAGATACTTTCGGACGACGAGATTGAAGAAAATATTTAGTCAGTTGCAATGCTCGGAGAAGAAATAACTACGTTACCGTGCCATACCCAAGCAGTAGAGTAAATGGTAGGTTTGGTGACGCAAGCTTCTCAATCCGTGTGTGGGTCGGCAGGTTGTGATGCATTCATACGCTGTGCCTTGGTTTCTAGCAAGAAAATCCCAACACTCGGATCGAGAAAAAGACAGAAAAGTAAAGCAAGTAAGTGAGGACGCAAGCAATGCCATGGCAGAAAGTTAGACAGGGCTTAACTAAAAGTGTGTGGAACTCAAAAAAGTGTTGTCACGTCCTCGTGAATTCTGGGTTATTTTGGACAAAGAATAAATGATCGTGATTGTTGTTAATGAATTGCATTAGAGGAAAAGATAAATAAATAAGGAAATAAACTCTATTCTTAGCCTAAACTAAAACAAATCAATTTTTTGTACATAAAAATAAAAAAAAAACGCAATCTTCTTGCCTTAAGCGTTGAAATTTGGCCAATTTAAGCGAACAACTGCACTGCGAAGAACTAAGTGAGCTTTAGGAAGGTGAATTAGGTATAGTTCAAGCTGCCCCTAAGGCAGAATATATATATAATATTACACAGCCAAAAAATTATATATTGTACAGTCAGCGACAAAAGTTCTTTCCTTTTGATGAAATTAGTTTCGTAAATAACTTTAGAATGAAAGGACAATTTTAGTACAATTTTCAGTAAATTAAAAAGAATGTAATTTTCTGTACGTTCCAGCCTTAAAACTCGGTGAACTGTGTACATTCCGCCGTTATTCCCAAATTAACTTTTTACCAAACGGAAAGAACTTTTGTTGCTGACTGTACCGTGTAGTGCGGGTTTTTTCATAAAACCTCGATGCGGCACATGAAGGCGTTGACTAAAAATTCTGAAAAAAATCTGGCACACTTTGCCCACTAAAAGACACCCTTTAACTGCTTCGCCGAATCTATTTTCGAAAAAAGTTGAAATTCGGCCCACCCTAATATATACATATATATTCATCGTGGTGATAATTACAAAAGAAGCACAATGGTCTAAGATTAGCAATGTCAAAACCCACTGGAAACCGTAAAATGTCAGTGAGTACATGTGATATTTTAATGCACATTATCTGCATAATTTTCATCCATCCTATTCTCCACTAAAGGCTTCTTTTACCCATGTTTTGACAAGCTTACGAGCAAAAATTTGACGATTATTGATTTTTTAATGAATCTACAAAGTAGAGGAGTGGGAAATTACAAGACAGCTCTTCAAGCGGCTTACATTGACAATAAATATTGATCGCTTTTCTCTCTTTTTCCCTTCTTTACTATACTAAGCCTTTCGCATATTTTATAATTTCGAGGGTGACGCGTGATGTGTATATATAACGTAATAGTGATCAAATATAAACAAAGGAAAAAATAGAAAGAGAAAAATATTCTACGTCACATACAATTGGCATTGAATAATTGTGAGGTTTAATAGGTAATATATCGTACCTTATATTCTAACGTGGCGCCACCTGAATACTTAACCTGCGAGGACTCGCATAGCGGGGAAAAGACCGAAGGTGTGTTGAAGTTGGTACCACTGTTCGGAAACGCACTACAGGTTAATGGCCAGCCATGACTTTGTTCCTTGCACCCTCTCCTACTCCCCCCCCCCCCCATTATCAAGTAAACATTGTTCACTGGCTCTACGACAATTAGAGAGCTGTATTGTTTTTTCGGTCGTTTCGACCCAGTGCGAATTCCCGTGTCACAACATTGTACAGTCTTTTCCTGTTTGTGTTAAACATCGTAACACATTTATCAAGCTTGAAAAGTTGAGACTCCATTCGAATCCTGGAACTTATTTTTTGTCCAGATAATATTCTTGCAGAGATAGTACGCTATACCAAATTTGGATTAATATTCATAGAAAAAAGAATTTCCTAGAGAAAGCGTAGCTAAAGATCTAAATTTGCCAGAACTAAAAGCTCTCATTGGTCTTTACTTGGCGGGTCTTTTAAAATGTAACCATACAAATCTGAGGGACCTATGGGCTACTGATGGAACAAGAGTAGAAAGGTTCAAAGTGACTGTGTCCCTGAGCAGCTTTCAATTTCTGTTGCGAGGATTACACTTTGACGATGTCATAAACCGTGAAGAAAGGAAGAGTTTGGACAACCTAGTGGCTATCAGAGAGTTATTTGACGGATTTGTTGAAAGCTGCAAAGCAAACTACTCACCCAGTGAATGTCTAATATTGACAAATTCTTGGAAACCTTTTGTGGGAAATATAAGTAGGCAATATGTACGCAATATATTCCAAACAAGCCGGCCAAATGACTTAAAATTATTCGTGCTAGCAGACTCTCGTACGTTTTATTCACACAACATAAAATTGAATAGTACTAAGCAGCCAAATGGCCCCTTTTAAGTTGATAACAGCGCCAAGTGTGTAGTTGAAAGACTGATCCAGCCCATTTCTAATAGTGGATGTAATGTAATAACGGACAACTAGTACACGTATCTCTCGCAGAAGCGCTTCTGATAGAACACAATTTAACTCCTATGGTTATTCTCCGCAAGAATGAAAAAAGTATTAAATACTTCCATATCAATAACTTTAAATCAAGTAAATCTTATGTGTACTCTTTTAACGAAAAATAAGCATTTTCTACGTGTTACAATATTTTTTATTAGAATCGGTCTAATAGACCGGTGCAAGTTCTCCCGGATTAACAGCTACTTCTTAATTTTTTTTTATTTTGTCCCCACTTCTCCCCCTTCTTATATGATGAAGTGTATAATTTGAAAAAACTTAATATTCCTTTTTAGTGGGTGTAGTGAAATTTTCACTAAGCACTTATCTTACTAAACATAAATCATTAACAGTTTTTTTAAACCATCGTTGCCAAGAATCAGGGTGGCTGAAATTTTCCCCAGCCAAAAAAATCCCCAGTAGTTTTTTTTTTTTTTGTTTTTTTGTTTGTTTGTTTTAAGTAGAACATTAAAAAAAGAAAAAACTCCAAGAATAATTGGAATGAAATAATAGCCTTAATGTGTTTATTATTACTTTTCCCAGTCGTGTTTTACATATCCCTATTACCTTGATTAAAATGCGTATTCTAAGGAGGGGAGCGAAGATCAAAATGTATGCGAATTGAGTATTTCACTATCCTGTCAAGTTAGGAAGATGAAACAGTATATAAACTTCTTATTAAAAATAAGTGGGCCCATGACAGCATTTTTGAGAATTCCCGTTGCAAGGGGACATTTTCTATATTTATTTATTTATTTGTTTCTTTTTTTTACATTAAAAGCGATGTTGTCAGTTGTTTGTTACGGGGAAACGGATGAACAGTTTGAAGAATTTTGGAGGATACCTAGTATGAGCTGGGTTTTTATTACGTTACTTTGATTAAAGGGCACATCCTAATGGAAGTAGGAGTTAAAGCTTCAGCCAAAAATACAGTATCTCATAAGCTCGTCAAGCTTAGAAAGATTAAACTCTGTATATAAACTTCTCATTAAAAATAAGGTGATATACATGTCCTAGTTTTTGAAAATTTCCGTTTAAGGGGGGAATGACAGTATTTTCTATCATTTCTTTTTTCATGTTTAAATCTACGTCGCCTGTTTGTGATCGTGTCACTGGGAAACAGTTGAACAGTTTGAAGTGGGATTTTGAACATAGTATAGTACTTACCTCAAGCTAAGATTTTATCATGTAGCTTTTAATGGCGTATCGTAAGGGAGAAAGGTGTTCAAAATGTATGCCAGAAATAGAAAATCTTGCGGTGGTGGTATGATACCACTTTCATTGATATCAGTATCCTAAGGGGGGAGAGGAGGCTCCAATTCTCCCGTGCAAGAAACGGTCGTTTTATCTGATCTGGAATAAAGAGCAATGCGACCACATTTCCTTGTTTTTGTAGAACATACTTGCGCTTAGTACAAATAATAAAAAGTCTTTCTCCATGTATCAGTTAATTACATATTGAAAACGCTTCACTTACAAAGAAATTACTAATAGAGTAGTAGCTTAGCGACTGGATCATGCAAAATGTGATACCAACATTCCACTTTGAGGGATGATAGGCCTATTAATAAGAAGTAAATCCTGATATAGAACCAACTCGGCGGGGGTCTTGTTTTAGGTATATGACGTCATCAATATGGCCGCCAACGAATTTCGACGTAACTGAGTTTTAAAATGTAGAACTCCATTACCATTCAAGGTAGAAACTTCGTTTCTCCTTTATTTTGCAGAGGATACATTGTACCTCTATTGTCATAAATACTTGCCTTATATTGCCGCCATTTTTAAATATGGCGTCTCAAACTGGAAAAATGTTTATTTTCAAAACGATTTTCTAGGTTTTATAGCAAATAACTTTTAAACTGCTATGATTATAGAGAAATACTCTGAAACAATCGTCAAAGGTCATTTCAATAGCTTTCGAACGCGACCAGAATCATTGATGTATCTCAACAAATAACTGAGATAATCAATTTTTTGTAGGACTAAATGTCGAACTTTCGTGAATAATGTTCGAATGGATCCGTAGATGTAGTTATATGGCATTTGTAGTTTCATTGGCCCTTTGATAATAGAAACATCGTACCTCTACCAGTATGTCAGCGAGAGATAAATTTACAACACAATAAACAGTTAAAGAATTAAATATGTTAAGAATTTAGAAGAGAAAATATTAGTGATATAATATGACTGTTAACATCTGAAACGTACTTCAGAGAAATAGGGGAAGTAATTTTTGTTAATCACATTTCTTATTTAGACAAGATCAACTCACAATAAAATGATCCCGATCAGACTGTCCATCGCAGGTACACAATAAAGTGCACACTAACCCCAAGTTTTGACACTTGCAAGAATGTTGACAAAGAGTCTTGCAACCACAGCGAATAGGTTCTCTACAGTGCGCAGAAACTTCTGGAAGTAGGGACCACAGAGGATAACCACGATCCACCTTCTTCCAACCTAATTTACAATTTTCAGGTATTATGGGCACTTTCTGGAGAGCTTGAGACAAGTAATACCAGGCCTGTAGGGCAGCTCGCAGATAGTGTTGAAATAAGGCTGCCTCTATAGGTGGGATCCATTTGTAAAAGCAATTATTTTTCGTCATTAATCTTTGTCGACAGTCGTTAACATTTACTAAAGACCTAGAGCGATCGTACAGGAGTACGGTGAAGCGTTGAAGAGCTGCAAAGTCCTGAGCTTAAATTTCAGCAGGAGTAACTGAAAGTTTGATGAATGTATCCGTTATTTCAGGGAATGCTTGCCACGACCATCAAAAGCGGACACTGTGTCACACTCTGTAAATGCGTGCCAAAAGAGCAAGGCTTTTGAGTGAGACTCTCCTAGGCTTGTTGCAATTTCATGGACAGGAATATATATCTTATTTTTACCAATCCCATATTCAATCCACGAGTGTGATAGATTGAGCTCAAAGAATAAAGCAACGGCAATATCAACAATATCAGAATCGACAGTTTTAATTGAGATATTATGTCCGTGGATGCTGACATGCAATGCATGCAAGAACATGCGTGTGTAGCTTCTTGTTTGCAGGGCATAAGGCTTGTTACGTCCATATTAGAGTTTGCTAATGCGGTATCATCACATGCACAAACAATCTCTCTCTTACCATCAGAATCACTTATGTTCTGCATGATCCAGGGCGAACATCCAGGGGCAAATCTGATCCAATGCACTACAATAGGAGGAAAATTTCGCCGATCGAATACTGTCCAGCAAATAAAATGAAGCATGATAACCTACTATCGACATAAATATCCAGGAATTTTACACTATTTGTGATGTTAATATTTGGAACTTCTGTCAAGCCGAATAACATGTGTTTTACTTTTATTGAGATGAAAACAATTAGCTTCAAACCACTTACTTGATTCAGTTAAAACGCTGTTTGCTAAGTGTACAAGGTTATCTACATCGTGGTTTATGTTCACAAAAGTGGAGTCATCAGCATACAATATTGATTGAGCTTGTACATAACTTGGTAGATCATTGATCATTATGGTAAACAACAGTGGACCAAGCACCGGCCCTTGAGGAACGCCGCACTTTAGACTTTTCATTTGAGACTGTATACCGTTTGTAAAGACAACTTGCTTTCGGTCTTCCAAATATGTTTTAATTTAGGTCAGTCCAGTGCCATTTATACCGTAACTAGTTAATTTATTCAAGAGTAGACTGTGGTCTACGCAGTCAAAAGCTTTGCTCAGGTCACAAAATGTAGCATGAGCAAAGAACCTATTTTCAAAAGCTTGTGTAACCTCTCTCACCAGCACGTCAATGGCGTTAATTGTTGATAGGCCTGCCCTAAAACCAAATTGAGATTTACTTATTAAGTTATACTCATTAAAAAAATTACTTAGCTGAGAATACATAGCTGCCTTTATTATTTTTGAGAAAATAAGGACTAGAGAAATTGGTCGGTAACTACTTGGATCACTCTTGTCACCTTTCTTACAAATTGGAACTACTTTACTTACTTTGAGCACACTTGGAAAATATCCCTCAATTAAGCATTTATTGATACAAAAAGTGAGTGGAAATAATATATGATCTATTACTTTTTTAATTATGTTACTTGACAAATCATATATGTCAGTACTTTCAGAATACTTCATTTTGTTGACTATATCATATATTTCATTAGGAGTAACACTTACAAAACTAAATCTATAGTTGGTATACTGTACACGGTTTGGTATAGTGGTGTTTGACCCTGGTGTAGTTGAGCATGCTACATTGCCACGTATTCTGTCAACAGATTCAATAAAATAATATTTAATTCATCGGATGTTATAGGAATTGTTTCTTTCTTATTCTCGTTTGCAATAGAATTTATTGCCTTCCATGCGGCTTTACATTTATTGCTTGATGCTTCAATGTTGTTCATGATGTGTGTTTTCTTAGCTGTAATTATAGCAAGCTTGTATTCCTTCTTAGCACTTATATATGCATCTTTATTTGTTTTAGACTTTACATTATTATATCGATTATACAGTATCATTAGTTTACATTTCATATTAGCTGATTTTGGAGTATACCATTTCATTTTGTTGTTTCTGTTTCCCTTTCTATTGTTTTTAGTAATAACTTTACATTTCCTTTTTGGAATTTGTGAGTTGAAAATATGAAGGAACACATCAAGAAAACGTTTGAAAACCTCATTGGCTGATAGTGTGTTTCCATAAACATTGCTAGAGCCGCCCAGGTAATCAACCCAATTTACATAAGATAAGGCAGTTTTAAAATTTAACAGTTTATCTTCAGTTAATGGCCTAGTGGTAACTAGCTCAAGTGGTAGGGCGTTGGCTTCGTATTCGGGAGGTCGTGGGTTCGAATCCCGCTGCCGACCATCCTGTCTGAGGTTTTCCAGGGTTTCCCTCAGTTCTACCAGGCAAATGCCAGGATGGTACCTACTAAACAGGCCCTGGCCGATACCTTCCCAAATCCTTTCCATTGTTGCTGTTGGATATCCAGTGTAAAATGGCCTCTGAGCTGTATCTGGTGATTGTTAAATAAATAAATAAATAAATATCTTATATCTGTATTATTGAGAGTTTCGAAATTTTTCTTATCTATCTTAAGTAAAACCAAATTATGATCGGAAAATGCAAAGTCTATAACTGTACTAGAGTACAGTGAAACTTTGCTTTGTGAAACTTTGCTTTGTTCTAGAAAAGCACTTGCACTGTTTCACTACTACCAATTTTTATACTATGTAATATTATATTCTTCGGAAGTTAAATTTCTGCTTCATATTCCCTTAAATCTTTTACAAGACTGGGATATCCTAATGTTTTCTCACTTCTTTTACTATCTGCGGGGCATACTAAGTTTTCTGAAGTTAACTTCTGGCACAGGACGCACAACTCCCATTTTAGGTACGACACTGAGGAACCAAGTGCTGCAGTACTGCTGTCTACCTCAACCTCTTCCCATTTCCTCTTCTTCGACATAACTGCTCAGTTAAAGAACAGGAAATTATGTCACACATGACGTACTGTTTCCTGGAACACAAACCAAGAACAACAATATGTTAGAAATGCCAAAAAACAGAAAAATAAATCATATAATATTATGTATAACATATATTTAAGAGTCGACGGCAATCTTGAGTTTATGACGTCATATACTCGCCTTTCACCTCAAAGAAAAGACAATAACTTATGTTACTTTATGATTCTACATATGAAAAAATATATTGGTGGTTGTTGCACGTTTCTATCGTTTCTATAATGCGAGAAATAAATAATTTTCATAATCCGTATGTAAGCCATAGCGCCATACTGTGTTTATGACGTAATATACTGGTTTCTAGACACAAAGGGAAGCCAATCACATGTTATGTCAAGATTCTTCACATCCAAAGAAAGAAATTGGCGGATATTGCATGTTTCTATTATTTGTCTGTGGCGAGAAATTCCCATTTCTCATACCGGAGATAAACCGCGGCGGCCTTCTTGGATTTATGACGTTATAAAGGGTTTCTATCACGGACAGAAGATAAACACTTGTGATTTGCTATTCTCCACGTTAAAAGGAACATACTGGTAGCGGTACTTTGTTTCTATTATCAAAGGGCCAATGAAACTACAAATGACATAAACTACATCTACGGATCCATTCGAACATTATTCACGAAAGTTCGACATTTAGTCCTACAAAAAATTGATTATCTCAGTTATTTGTTGAGATACATCAATGATTCTGGTCGCGTTCGAAAGCTATTGAAATGACCTTTGACGATTGTTTCAAAGTATTTCTCCATAATCATAGCAGTTTAAAAGTTATTTGCTATAAAACATAGAAAATCGTTTTGAAAATAAACATTTTTCCAGTTTGAGACGCCATATTTAAAAATGGCGGTAATATAAGGCAAGTATTTATAATGACAATAGAAGTACAGTATATTCTCTGCAAAATAAGGGAAAAACGAAGTTTCTACCTTGAATGGTAATGGAGTTCTACATTTTTAAACTCAGTTAAGTCGAAATTCGTTGGTGGCCATATTGATGACGTCATATATCTAAAACAAGACCCCCGCCGAGTTGGTTCTATATCAGGATTTACTTCTTATTAATAGGCCTATCATCCCTCAAAGTGGCATATTGGTATCACATTTTGCACAATTCGGCCCTTTTATGCTGCTAAGCTACTAGACTATAAGATATACCTCTATCTTCTCAACACTAACGGCAATTAGATTGCGAAACTCCCGAATTGTTATTGCGTATCTAATGGAGTGTGTGACTTACAGTACAATTATCGTATGTTACAAAGGCTCTGTAATCGTATAATTGTAAGATAGCAAATTGGCAATTGGAAATGAGATTTTTAAAAATTTAAGTTCTTCAAAAAAAAAAAAAAAAAATATTTAAAAAATAAGCTGCACCTAATTAACAAGCGATTTTTACCTCTGGCTCCTAAACGTGCGGCATGTTTTGAGGAAGATACAGGAATCTTCAGTCAGAACGACTGGGTTAGGGATTTGAATTCTGAGTGTAATAGGGGATTTTATTCCTATTCTATTGTGTATAGAATTACTAACCTCTTCGTTACTATACAAAATTGTCAACTTCTTTATGGAAATTGAAATCGTGTGTCAGTGGTCCAAAGTGTTTGTCACGAATCGCAGATGGGGCAGAGTCTCGTATGCGATATTATTATTATAAGTTTATTTCAATGATTTAATTATGCACCGAGGTTGAAGAATATGGTGATGATCATAAAATGAATGATGATAATGTCATGACGAAAGTATGAGAAAATGAAAAAACCCCGAGAAAACCCATGCACACGATGTTTGTCCACTACGAAGTACAGGAGCTGAGATCGAACTAGGAACCCACGCCAGAGGTGAACTACCGCGGCCTCAGAAAGAACTTGTGTACTCCATGTGTACAAGAGAACATGAATGTTTATAGGTATTTGAAGTAGGAATATAGCTTTTAAACATACGTATAAAATTTAATAACACCCAATTTTACCCAATAAAACACACTTAATTGATTTTTTTTAAAATCTTTAATCTGGGTTTTTCATAACCGTGCGAAGAATACAAACACGTACATTTCAGTGGATAGGGTATTCCTGTGAGGAAGAAAGGTTTGAATTAAAACTGTCATTAAAAAAAAAAAAAAAAAAAAAAAAAACACTCTGTTCTTCCCTACCCGGAATTACATTAACTGTTTACTAAGAAGAAATCGGATGTTAACTGACTTGGTTTGGTATACTTTTCTTGAATAATTGTTTTCTTGTGTGAGTTTGTAAGGATAAAAAATAAACCATAAATACACACGCTCTCATCGCAGTTTGTAATATGCAATTATTGTATAGTTTTCAGTTAATAAATTTGCAATCTTACGCAATTGCTGCACAGTTTTTAGTGCGTATGGCATAATATTGGTTAAGTCTGAACTGATCTATTCGCTAGTCTCAGTATTCTTATCTGACTGTTTTCTGCGCCTAAGGAAGAAAACTATACAGTATTTTCATGATTTAATTTAGTGTAGATTAACAAAACATGCCAGATTAACGAAAGAAATTAGACATTTTCCACCATACAAGCTGTTATAAATTCCTGGCTATGAAATAAGTGCAATTTTTTTTTCTTTTAATAATGATATTGCAATGAAATAAATGTTAAGATCTTTATTGAGACTTACATTTTGTATCATCACCCATAGGTACATCGCCACACCTCCAACTGGACTACGTGATATCCATACATGCCTGCAACTCCCGCGAAATCCGTGAATGCTATTCCGTCTGACGCCATGAGAAATGTCATGGATCACTTCACTAATCTTAGCTTTCAGGTTCTGCAAGTCTGTGTCTGAACGTGACCCCCCCCCCCAAAAAAAAAAGTCAAATCGAGGGACTAAAGGGTGCGGCCTCTGTGCACAATCCACCTGCCAGGTAGCTCACGGTCAAGGTAGTTCCAGACAAATTGTGAAGAAGTTGGGGGGGGGGGGGAATTGCTGGTAGTGGGCGCGATCTTTGATTCCCAACCTAACCTATTCGGACACCAGGAAATCTGTAAGCATGTGAGGATGTGTCTTCTCTGTCACAGTGTTTTCGTCGAAGAAAAACAAGCCTATGAGGTGGTCTATTGATACGACACACCACACATTCACTTTTGGGCTGTCTCTTTCTTGCGTTTCATATTCATGAGGGTTTTCATTTCCTCAAACAAGGCAGTTGTGCCTGTTTGCCCTCCCTAAAACATGGCAGTTGCCTCATCTGAGAACCTGAGTAACTGCAGAAGTTCCCTGTCACCATCCAGTCGTTTCAGCTTCAGTTCACACAACTCGTATCATGTCTCCAGGCCATGATGTTTAACACTACCACAACGCATTTTAGCAGTTCTCTAACTGACACACACTGTCTCGTCCCTTTCATTCAACTGCTTCATGTTGAGAGAATCAGATCTATTCGTTGCTACTGGCACGCCATGTACAGTCTTGCTTCCTGTGCACGTATGGGAGTCCTCTGTCAGCATGTTGTTGAGCTTTCATTCATTTCCAACGACTACGCAATAGTTCATATTACTTTATCTATCTCGTTATTAAATTTTGCACACCAATATGTATGGAGGTGGACCCAAAAGAAACCGGATTGAAAATGCGTAGTCGTTCGTGGGCGTAGTAGAGAGTTGTCCCACTAAATGGGTCTAGTAGAGACCACAAATCAGTTAACCAATCGGCATCTGCGTAGGAGGTTAACGTTTGATCATAGTGTTGTTTTTCTCAACTGTTCTCGTTTGCTTCCTGCGAAATTGTTATAGCAAATATAAAGGAACAAAGAGTGGGTTTTAAATTTTGCTTCCTGCTTGAAAACTCGGCGACGGAAGCTTACTAAATGCTTTAACAGACTTTCAAGAAGAATGCTGTAAGTCACACACAAGTTTTCGAATGGTTTGGGCTCTTTAAACGTAGTTAGGGATGCATTCGAGTCGAGTCGAGTCGAGATTTAAGCCTGTCTCGACTCGTCTCGAGAAAATGTTGTCTCGACTCGAAAATATGTTTCTGTCTCGACTCGAAAATATGTTTCTGTCTCGACTCGACAGTCTCTGTCTCGACTCGACTCGAATTCGAGTCGAGACAAAATGTACGAGTTAAAATATACGCACACATCAGCCAGACCATCATGACTACATACCTAATTGTCAGTATGTCGACTTTTGGCATGGATAAAAACGGCGACACGTCTTGGCATACACGCAATGATCCTTGATAGGTCGCTGGAGAGAGCTGGCACCACATGTGCTCACTCAGGTCACCTAATTCCCGTAAATTCCGGGAAGGGGGGCGATGTGCTCTGACGTCACGTTCAATCACATCCCACAAGGGACATCACTCAAATGTCCGGCTCCAAGTTCAATGAAACTTTTTTTTGCTGATAGAAGGCATGTATGCATCATTACTTGTGATGACAAATTTTTGCCATGGTGCATGTTTTCTATTTTTTTTTAAATAACTTTTAAGAGTTGTGATGTGGTTATTAGAGATTACTACAGAAGTCCCTTACTACCCTTTGTAAACGGAGCGTTAATGAAGAAAAGTGAAGAAAAACCATGTGGATACATATAAGTCCTGGGGGGAAGTCGTATGGTAGATATGACCTTGATGGCAGCCATCTTGAAATCCACCATTTTGAATTAAGGTCAAGTTTTCAAAATGGGAATAGGGTAGTATGATACATAATTTCGGGCTAGAATTTAATTAGAAAAATAATGGTGAAGTTAGTTTTAAGATACACCCATTTGGGGGAAAGTTACAGGCATATTAATTGTTTTTACTTACTGTGTGCGTAAGTCCCTTCTTTCTTTCGTCTCAAGACCTGTAAATCGATCGCAACGGCAGAGCCCGGTTTCGCACTAATGTTTAGAAATTTTTAAACTCACTTGAGGCAATATTTGTGGATTATTGTATTGTATTTTGCCTTTAATTAAATTTGAACCCACTTCATGATCTTGTGTATAGTATCACTAAAAGAGAATTTCTGTTTTTATGGAGAACGTAAGCATGACAATTATAAAAGGTGAGTAAGGTGCGTATGTATTTATAAGAAAGTCTTTTGTGGTTCCGCCAACCTATTCTTTAGTTGTTTTTTTTAAATACTCATATCTCATAAATAAAAGAGCTATTATAAAATCTCTTACCACTATTCTTTAATACTTATAAAATTGTATTTATTGTAAAAGCACTGGCGAGATATGTCTTAACGCCCACTAAAATTATGGCGGAGCTCCTTCGTGGCTAACGGTTAGCATACTTGCCTTTGGCGTGGGAAACTTGGGCTTGATTCCCGGTGGGAGTTCATGTGGTTCGGATTTCACGTTAATCAGTAAGTCCACGTCTCACATAGCCTCGCTGCTGAACGGGACGTTAAACTCAGAATCAATTCAACTCAAAATTATGGTTTTGACTTTATTATGATGTAATTAGTTTAAACGCCCAACTGCCCAGTAATTATAAACATTGACTACATTATAAAATTGTAATTTATGGCGACTAAAATATCAAATTAAAGATTATTCTTTGGGTTTTGGAACATTTTGAAAAACGTGAAAAACTGGTACTGCACCGATACAACACACCTTTTGGATTTGTCATAACATGTCTTACATAGCTTTGGTTCGATTCTCAACACGGACTGCAACTACCCGTTAAATTGTGCATCCGAAAGGCACTCTTTGTTAAACCTCGCTTATCACCGCTCATCTTAATAATATATATAACTTCACCGCGAAGCAAATGTTGCATTTCTCTCTTTCATCCTAACACAAAACAAAACTAACCACAGCTGCGACACGAAGGAGCTATTTCAAAAAGAAACAAGCTGTGCTTCATAAAGATGTGTACCAAATGATAGAAGTATAAAGTATTGTTTTCTTTCCTGTTTATTGATATCAGTTGGTGTTCTTAATGAGTTTACATATTAGTTTAGAAAGAGTATATATGGAATTTGGACATATGTTGTACGTATTCTCCTGAGAAATTGATGAGACCAGAAAAGTTATAAGGACAGATGGAATAGGTTTAAGCGCATCTACGTGACTTTATCAAATATTTATTCTCCGTAATGATACCACGCGGAAAACTTGGTATAGGCCTACTTTTATCTTTGCCTCCCTCTGTTAGCTGTTTCGTATCATATATATCGGATGGTTTTGATATTTCTTCTGATCATTAAAACAACAATGGTACCTGTGTGCGTGCAGAAATGCAAAAGCACAAGGTAACTTCCTATTTGTTTTGGAAACAACAAACCCATTTTACGTGTGCGAGAGAAATTGAGCACAGCGAAATCGGGTGTTTACTCACGGTCAGTTCGTAGCAGGAGTCCATGGTAAAAGATTTGGCTATCTCGAAAACACTCGCAAAACCTTACAAATACAAAAGACTGCGCTTCAAAGAAAGTTTAGACACAGATGTTTCAATTTTCTTTTAGCATGTTTCTTCAGCAAAAGAGTCGGTTCATTGTATTCGAAAAAGGGAAGGGAGAAAGGGTGAATTTATATTTTATGTGGGGGCTAACGTTGTAAGTAGTATAAACAATACATACCGCTTCCGACTCTGTACTGAAGCACTTCCTTTAGCGATATATCACTAGATCTATCCTGACCCTCATCCCACCTCAAGTTGTAAAGTAGAAAGGGACAGAAGTATTCAACATGACTGCGCACTTGAGTTTCAGTTCACAATATGAAAACCAGTGAGCAAGTAAACAGTATTTTGTAGGATCGTGTTTTACTTCTTGAATTTATTTTTGAACATTTCTGTGAATTCAACAACAGAACGCAGTAGAAATACGGACTAGTTTTTACTCCAACCATTACTTTCGCTCCAACCCAGGGATGCCACATTTATGATTTCGTACTAGATTTAGTGATTTTACTATTGAACTAGTGATCTAGTACGTACTTTGGGTAAATAGGCATATTCTAGTGATTTTTTTGCATTTTTTTCTGATGCAGACAAATGAGAAGGAAATGGTTCTTAAAATAAAAGGAAGAAGTATATTGCAGTTCAAAACAAATGTAGAAACCTTAAATTATTTTTTCTTTTCCCTCTGACTGAATGAAACCCCTGCTGTGTAACGACCTTAGGTAAACAACGGCTATCTTTGGTCCGCTACTTGACCAAAGCCGACATGAGATGGGTTACTTTTTTTTCTGGAAGAAAGTGAAGAAATAATTATCCAGTACATTTGCGTTTTGTCAGGCACACAGGCGCAGTCTGTACTTGTTTCCTAACGAATTTTAGCAACATAACATAAATGAAACTTATGTACCAGAAAATAGAGGCAGTACAAATGGAAATTTTCATCTGTGACACATTTGATGAGAAATATAGTTAGATGTCACGTGCAAGCAATCTAAACATGTCCTATCCTGTAATTCTATTCGTATGTTTATGTAGGTGAGACTGAGAAATCAAGAAACAATAATAACTGGTTTTCTTCCAGGGGAAAAATCTAAATGTGGAGGGGTGTTACACTGGGACTTTAATTGCGTCCTTTGTACAAGATTAACAAGTAATAGCAATTTTTTAATTTATTTTAGTTCTTGGGGAGAGGAAGATGGAAGCGAACCCTCGTAAGGACCTCTGCAAGGAAACATGAATACTATCCGCAACTGTTTGTTACATTACACAAAATAGTTATATATATATATATATATATATATATATATATATATATATATATATATATATATACAGAGAGAGAGAGTTTTAGTCAGGGTTTTCATTCTGCAGGAGAGGGGGGGATAGTAATACCTGACGAACATTTTCTATTCTCAGAGTGTTGCAATGATAGCATTTCCTCCATTATAACTTGGCCAAGCTAGTTGCATTATATGTAAGGATTAAGTTAGCCTAAAAAGCTTAAATTTCTATGGCTGTTTTACTCTGTACCCATGTTTCTCATTTTCGGTGTACGGGACTCTGTGTCCGGAAATTTTCGATGGCTTCCAAGTCGGAAAATAAGTGTATCAAAGGCATATATAGTATATCTATGGTTATATGAGGCATGGATCTACAGTTTAAAGTGGGATACCGGTAACAACTTCATGAGCTTCCACCGTAAATCGAACCAGAGTCTCCCGCGATCAAGGCGTATGTGTTAACCATACAGCCACGAGGAAATTCACATAAGCACACACACATATATATTGTTGAGTTGATTTTGACTTTACCGTCTCTTTCAGCAGCGAGGATATATGAAATGTAAACCTACTGATTAACGTGGAATCCGAACTACATGAGCTCGCGCCGGGAATTGAACCCGAGTCTTCCACGGCAAAGACGCGTACACTAGCGCGGAGTTCACACACACACACAGAATCAGAGTCCTCACACACCAAGGGTGAGAGCTGTGCCACTGAGTCACAGCGGCCACGGGGCTAGGTCGAGTCCACTTTACGTTCATAGTTTCTTAGTACATAAATGTCACGATTATGAAATAGATTTTCCTTAATGAGCTGCATAAAAACAAAAGCTTTCGAAATGCATTAAACAATTAGCTCGATTTGAGTTGAGTTGATTTTAGTTTAGCATCCCTTTCAGCAGCGAGGCCATATGAGACGTGGACCTACTGATTAACGTGGAATCCGAACCACATGAAATTAGCTCGATTTGAGTGTGAACTTAAAGTTATATCAGAGTGTAAATACGGATACGCACCAAAGCTCGAAAACTTAATACACTATTTCTCCTATATAGTCAGCATGTATCAAGCAATCGTTCAGCTTTCATTTGAGAGGATAGAAATCGAAGGCCCCTGAACAACTATGTTACTAATGTATTTATCTTACAGTGAACTGCTTTGATGCCAAGTGGCCTAACTCCAAAATTGAAATTTTCCAGGAGTGAAAGTTGAAGTTCAATATTTCATGAACAATCCATATTTCTTTTATGTTGGGAACCAAAACCATAACTACTGTATGTAGTTCATTGTTTTATAACTTAGTGTTTACAAAAATCCTTTAAAAAAAATACCTATTCATAGAAGTGAAAGGTACTTATCTGTACTAGTTCTTGGCATCCAAGCAGTCCATTTATTGTAATACTAGCTTAATATACCCATTCTTCGCATGGGGGCTGTATTTGGAAGTCAACACCTGTGGAAGTATCACCATTCATTTCAGTGACCGCGAAAACTATGGATTTGACACTAGTATCAATCAATATGGGCTATTTATACATGTCTCGGTATTCCTCACCCGCTGACACCCGGCCCGCATACAGTAGTAGCTGAATTTGCAAGTCATCGCTGATGGAGGTGTCACCATTGATCTCAGCGACCGTGAAAACTATGGATTTGACACTAATGTCGATCAATTTGGATTACTTTTACTACATGTCTCGCTAAACGCCTCCCTGAGACCCCCTGGTTCCAATTTTGACAAAAACGCTTCGCCTTAGACTGGGACCTGGACCAAGGTATCCGTGACCAAAATTTGGTAACTCTCGGTCAACTTGTCTGGTCCCAAGGTCGGTCCCAGTAAACGTCCCCCCCGAGACCCCCCTGGTTCGAAATTTAAAAAAACGCTTCGTCTTGATCTGGGGCCTGGACTAAGGTACCCGTGAACAAATTTTGGGAACTCTCGGTCCACTCGTCTGGTCCCCAGGTCGCACACAGACAGACAGACAAACAGACAAACAAACTCTTTATTTTATTTATATTAGATAAGATATACTATGTAAAATAGTCTCGTATCATAATATGTGATTTACAACAAATGTTACATTATATATTATCCGTAGCTCGTGATATGCTGCAACATATTAAAGCCTCAGAATAGTTGGACAAGCAAATAATCCAGAAGTTACGTAACCCTATTGCGTTCATGGGAACGAAAACACAATAATTATAACTATGCTAAATTACTATAGACTACCAACTGCTCATTCAGAGAATTTATGAAGTTCACTTTATCGCAATAGTTTTATACAAACTAGATTTAGACTACGGATGATAGTTTTATACAAACTAGATAATCTATTATTATTATTATCATCATTATATTTGCAGTACAACCAAATACAACGACATTAACTATTAGTTCTAATTAACTGAATTGAGCTGAAAATTAAATCTTGACCTTTAAAGATTAACAATTAATTTTATGCGTTCTGTACCTTTCTGAAGGAATAAAAGCTGGAATTGGTTTCAAGGCTGTTTCTGAGTGAATACTTTCTTCAAAATAATATTAAAAATTATAGAAAGATTTTCGAGACATTCGAGTCGAGTCGAGGTTTTTAAGAGCCGTCTCGACTCGACTCGTGTCTCGACTCGAAAATTCGAGTCGAGAAATACGTTTGTCTCGACTCGTCTCGAATTTTACAAAGTGTGTCTCGACTCGAATCTCGACTCGAATTCGAGTCGAGTCGAGTCGAGATTCGAGACATGTCTCGACTCGAGCGCATCCCTAAACGTAGTGAGATGAATGTTAATGATCATGCCCATTCTGGCCGCTCTTCATCATTTCGAAACTATGAAAATATTAAAAAAATCAGAGAAAATGTCAAGAAGAATCATCGTTTCACGATAGACAGGAGTGAGTTGAAGCTCGTGCCAGTATTTTGACTGAGGATTTGGAAATGAGACTGTTGCTGCGAAGTTTTTTTCTCGCGTAGTCACATAGACCTTGTCTGTGAATCGCTTGAGCTCTTAGGGGTGAGCTATTGTTCCCCACCCTCCGTATTCGCTATACCTAGCCCCATGTGAATTTTCTGTTTCCAAGAACGAAAAAATCTAAAAGGAAAGCGTTTTGATAATGTTGAAGCTGTAAAAATAGTTTTGCAGAGGGCATTGGACGATATCAAAGTTGAAGATTTCCACAAGCGCCTCAAACAGTCGGAAATGGAGAGTACTTTGAAGGAGCCTGAAAGAATAATTAAAAAACAATAATTTAATTTTTAATAGAACAAATGTTCGATTTCTTTTGCCTCCTCACACACACACACACACACACACACACACACACACACACACACATATATATATATATATATATATATATATATATATATATATATATATATATATATATATATATATATATATACAGACAAAAAATTTAAGGGTAGAAAGAGCTGATGTCAAGCCAAGAAAAAAGTTCTCTGCAACTTTGGCCAAAAATCCATAGCTTCGGAGATATAGGGTGCCGAAAGTGTGGGAAAATTAACTTTAGAGATCTATATCTTCATTATCCGAAACGATAGAGCAAAGGAAGTGGGGAATCCTCATCAATTCTCTTGAGAAAGAGAGGTCTAAATTAGCGTGCTTCGAAGACTATAAATAGAGCAAACAGTAATTCGTTGTCGGCAATGTGACATCTTCAACGAATTCAACATGGCGCGGGAATTTTGTAATTAGCTATGTGGGGTTACATAACTGCAACATCAGTAAGAAGTAAAAATATATGCTTTAGTTATCATAAATGAGAGAGGCGAGCCATTCGAGGTGAATAGCAGAAGCACAGTGTGTGTATACCTGCAATAGGAATTGGCGTAGGAACATGAATGAAAAGAGGATGCATTAACAAAAACATAGGGAATATGAGAAACTACAAAAAAGAACATGCAAGTGAATACTGTAATAAATACAAAAATGAAAAGAAATGTGTATCCGGTATATGGCAAAGTAAACGAAACAAATAGCGATAGACTATAGCTGCATTGTACTCACCATAAGCAGGTTCTATTTGCCAAATTGTTGTTCCATGTTTCCAATATCCGCCTTAGTCGTTTCTGTGTACCCGTGGTATGTTCTCAATATATCCTCCACCGACTCGCTCACACGCATGGGCACAACGCAGCAATGACTGACGAACATTATCGAGTACTTCGGGTGTATCACGAATCGACTGGAAAGTAGCCTGGTTACGTTGTTTCAGATCGTCTATATCATGAATTTCCCTTGCGTAAACTACTTCCTTAACATGTCTCCACAAATAAAAGTCCAATGGATTTAAATTGGGAGAACGAGCATGCCATGCATATCGACTACCCCTTCCTATCCATCTGTTTGGAAATGCAACATCAAGATGTTCGCAAACTTGCCTCTGAAAATGAAGAGGAGCCCTATCGTGCATGAACCACATGGAACGTCTTACTTCCAGAGGTACATCCTCTAAAAGTTGTGGAAGTTCATGCTGTAGAAAATTAGATACAGCTCGCCAGTTAAACGCCCTGGGAAGAAATATGGCCCTAAAAGTTGGTTTTCGATTATGCCTGCCCACACGTTTACGCTAAATTGTCCCTGGTTGCGGCCTACGACAATTTGATGCGGATTTTCCTCGGCCCAGAAATGACCATTGTGTAGGTTTACGACGCCATCTCTCGTAAAGCCAGCTTCATCTGTGAAAAGAATGAAGGATGGAAACATTTGGTTGCGCGTGCTCTTCCTCAGTCTTCACCGACAAAATCTTCGTCGTGGGGAATAATCTCTCATTTCAAGAGCATGTACACGTTGTAAGTGCCATGGATATAACAGATGTTCACGAAACAAACGCCAAATAATATTGTGGGATACGCCTGTTGTTGTAGCTGCTTGACGTGTGCTGATTTATGGCTGCCGTACTACTTGGTTAAGAATCCTTTCCTCGTCGGCAGGTCGAAGCACTTCACGTAGTCTTCCACGATCCGCGTTTCCACGGAAACTACCTGTTTCCCTGAGACGTCTATCAATGGAAACTAATGTCCGATCATTTGGAATCCGACGGTTTGGGAACGTCTCACGGTATAAGCGTTTACACGTATTACAAAATTCCCGCGCCATATTGAATTCGTTGAAGATATCACATTGCCAACAACGAATTACTGTTTGCTGTTTTCATAGTTTTCGAAGCACGCTAATTTAGACCTCTCTTTCTCAAGAGAATTGACGAGGATTCCCCACTTCCTTTGGGGAATCCCTTGCGCACGGGTTTCACGAATGCGGCGTAAGCGTTTTTGGATAAAGCACATTCGATATCTTTGACTTGACCATACCGCCTTTGCTCTATCGTTTAGGATAGTGAAGATATAGATCTCTAAAGTTAATTTTCTTACACTTTCGGCACCCTATATCTCCGAAACTATGGACTTTTGACCAAAGTTGCAGAGGACATTTTTTCTTAGTTTGACATCAGCTATCTACCCTTAAATTTTTTGTACGCATTAATAGGACAGCCTGTATATGTATAGGGCAGCCTGGAGGTAGTTGGTATTTCAAATTGTATGCCCGTAGCCCGCAAACTCCCTCTATAAAAATGTTACGTGAGTACCATAGGATTCTGAAACATGGATTTTTGGATAGGGCCCATTCTAGTTGCTTAGTGAAGTCTTGACCCAACTACGGTAGGCCTCATAGTATTGGAGCTTGTATCTTTAAAGTTCATGATTTCGGCAGCCTATAACTCCGAAAGGAAGCATTTGTGCACCCAGGTTGGTGAATACGTTTTGTCTTATCTTGGTGTCTAGAATCAAGAGAAAACTGAGTTACTTAAAAGAATAAACTGACGAAATATTTATAATCGGAATGTTAAATAAGGCACAGACGACACTTACATGTAGAGTATCTTTGCACAATATTATCAGACAAGGAAAGATGCTTAGACTTGTTTTACCACACATTGTATCACCATTAACACATATAATAAATTATTCCATAACCACATGCTCCTTTCCATTATCCTGGAAAGAAGCTTTTGTAATGCCTATAGCGAAAAAGCAAAATGTATCATCTCTAAACGACCTTAGGCCTATTAGCCTATTACCAATATTGTCCAAAGTTATTCAGAAACTTGTGCATAACCAGCTCAATGATTACGTCATTAATAATAATATCTTACCCCTACACCAATCAGGCTTTCGCAATTCACATAGCACTGCCACAGCCCTACTTCATATCACTGACGACATTTTTCGAGCATTAGATAACAACCAGATATCATTTCTGGTATTATTAGATCTTACTAAAGCATTTGATTCAGTTCATCACGACTTACTCCTAGCTAAAATGAAATACTATAACTTTTCCACCAACACGATCAAGTGGTTCAGATCATATCTTTCAGATAGGCAACAAAGAGTGGTACTAAGAGATCCTAAACTTGCAGTATCAAACCGAATCAGTCTTCAAAGAGGAGTGCCACAGGGATCAATACTAGGACCTCTGCTATTTTGTCTATATACAGCAGACGTACCAAAGCTACACTCTAGAATACATTTGTACGCGGATGATACACAACTCTGCTTATCCACGTCTCCAGAGCACGCCTTACAAAGTGCAGCCCTCATCAATGAGGACTTAGAAATATTTAGTGATTGGTGCTTGTCCAATTCCTTGAAAATAAACGCAAGTAAATGCATATTTACAGTCATGGGAACAAGAGAAAATCTTAGGAAATTGGAAACTGGACAAATTAATATTTCCATTCGAGACACGCCGTTAGATTACTCACCTTCAGTAAAAAATCTCGGATTAATACTAGATGGTGAGTTAAACTGGAAGCGACATATATCTACTGTATCTAATAAATCAATATCAATTCTGCGATTATTATACAAATATAATGATTTTCTAAATCAGAACACAAAACTGTATTTAGTGAACACGCTTATTTTTCCACTGTTCGACTATTGTGATTCTGTATATGGACCAGCCATTACTAAATCCTTGTCAATATCAATCCAAAAAGTTCAAAATGCCTGCATGAGATTTATCTATAACACGCGAAAATGTGAACATATACTGCCCTTACTAAATCAAAACAACATTCTAACAATGTCAAGGAGGCGTTTGTTGCATCTGTACTGCCAGATACATAAAGTCATACACAATAATGGCCCCCTATATCTTAAAAGTAAGCTAACGTTCCGAAATGAAATCCATCCATACGAAACAAAACGTTCCCGTACATTTGACATCCCGCGGCATACATTAACAAAAGCAGCGAAATCCTTCTCTATTTCAGCCGTGAGAGCCTGGAATTCATTACCTTCCGATATAATCGAGTGCAAAGGATTCTTGACCTTCAAACGTAGGGTAAAGGATCATCTTTTACATCAACAGAAACTTAGCTTGAACACCTACGCCTTAGCCTGCAGCAAATAAACCAATTTTGTATGCATATTGTAGTATAGAGGACAGTATTAGGCCTATTGTACCTGAACAACTATTATATTCTTACTTCATATTGGTTTTCTTCAATATATATATATATATATATATATATATATATATATATAATATTAGTTTGTAGTTAACTAAACGTTATATGTTTATTGTCGTTATATATGTACGTGTATAATATTTTTATATATATTCTCATGTGACATTCCTGATTGTAATTTTGTTGAGGTTAGGTGGTAGAGCAGCCTACGGCTGAACCTCGCCTCATGAATAAAGGCATTTTCAATTCAATTCAATTAATATACTATATATCAACGAAACTTAAAGTTGAAAACTAAACATGGAATACCATAGTGCAAAACCAGTGGCGGCGATAAAGGCCCCACAGACCCCGCGGTGCGGGGTTGCCTCGGACCTGAAGGGGCCCCTACAAAGTACGCTCAGCAAGGCATCTTTTATGTGTTATTTAAAACTTTAATGCATTTTGAAAGCGTTTCTACACAGCCTATAACTAATGCTCTTTAAAATTTTTCAAGGATTTTATTTTCCTGTGTAACATTTGTATATTATTATGTTAGTATATTATGCCATATTTTCATTATCGTGTATCTTAGACAACAATTACCGTGTATTACAATAAATTATCTTGTTTATTAATTATCTTGTTTACCGGAAATATCTACCAAGAAAACAATTCGAGACATTGCAACTTGTTAATTGAAGAAGACAGTTGCTTACCGAGTAGTTTGCCGGACTTGACTACTGCCTTACAGCTGTACCTCACATTTCCTGTTACAACTACTGCAGCAGAGAGAAGTTTTTCAAAATTAAAAATTATCAAGAATTATTTACGGAGCACCATAAGAAAAGGTAGATTGCGTCCGCTTGCCATTTTGAGCATCGAACATGAAACAAGAAATAAAATGGATAAAATTATAGACAAATTCTTGCTCCTGAAGAACTGAAGGTTATTGTGTAAACAATTCTTAAAAACTTTGTGTTCCATTCCATTACGAGTGAAATATAATGATAATGATGCTTACAATACTTCTCCTTAGTTTTATCATGTGAGTGACGATACAAGAAGTGTTTGCCTTCAGTTTTATTCTAGGCAATGAGAGTACTGTACGCAATTTACGCGAGTACACAAAAATATGCTACGTTAATTTTCTTCTGTGTGGAAGGTAGTTACAGTATAATCCCGGCAGGCCCGTAGCCAGCCTGTTTGCTTAGGGCGGGCAATGAAGAATACTGAGGGGGCAATGGCAGGGACCTCAAGGAACACAAAAACTCTTTCTCTCTCTAAGATATATATATAGTTTTTGTTCCTTGAGGCGCTTGTCGTTGTCAATGTCTATGTTCATTTATATATTTATTTATTATTTATGGAATCTATAAGAAAGTTGAAACACTTTATTATGCTGATAAATATTACAGTGCCAAATCCATGACTATCAAATATCATCACTAACATTTTTTGTTAAAATGATGGTATATAATTCAATATATATTTTAATACACTAAGTAGTACTAAAAGTAAAAAATAATAATTATTTTAGGAACATTTATTAACTGTTATCTAAATTATAGTATTTTGGAACTACAATACTTTTATTACAAGTAGATTATGGAATATTTTTATGTATAAAAATTAAGAAACAACCCTGACATAAGTAAAATAAATATTTTTTACAGTCCTTATGTAAGTAATTACATCAAAAGGAGTTTACGTGAGCACTTCGCAAATTCAATTACAAGCTGGTCTAGATCTAATGCACGCAGAATATCTTTGTTGTAAGCCAGGAGAACGAGGTCCGATTTTCTTTCATGTCCATTGACAGACGTTGAGGTCGAAGGAGAGCTGTCAGATGTGAGAAGCAGTTTTCGACCGTGGACGTAGAAGACGGAATAATTAGAGCAGCTTCTGTAAACATCTTTAGGCCGGGGAAAGCCTCGCCATATTTTCCAATTTGTTCTGTGAGCTCTTCCAGAGATGATGTCTTGTTGATCAGTCGATTTGCTAGATCTATTTCCTGCTTCAAATTCTGAAACACTTTGCAATGCAGGTCTTTGTACTTTACAACATCACACAGAGGTTTCAAATTTTCTTCACTTTTTTCTCGCTCAGTAAGTGGTAAATGGCACTAATCACAGCTGTCCCTGTCTCACTGAATCTGCTCCGACTTCCTTCGACGGAAATATCGAGAAATTCGCCGAATAACCTTTTCAGCTCCTTCTCGTCTTCCTTTCCCTTCTCCAAATTTATGCCTTCCAAATCAACAACCGAATCAGCTAAGCGACTGGGGAGTGTGCATTTGCGTTTCAGTGGTTGCTGAATCGAATTGTTTAAGGCATATGTCTTCATTGCATCGTGAAGGATATTTTCAAATATTCCTTCGTCTTGCCGGCAAGACCTGAGCTGTTCCGTTACCGATCCTATTAACTTCACAGCGGCATCAATGTCCAAATCTCTTCTTTGTAGCAGTGCGTTTGTCGGTTTGAGATATCCAAGAACCCTGAACATGAGCTCAGTAAGGAAACAGAAAGTCTTAGTGGAGATCTGATGTAGTAAACCAGTACCTTCAATTTTCATTGAGGCGTGTTCTTCACGGGAAGTTTGAATTGCCATCAGTGCACTTAATATGTGAAACCTGTCGTCATGAATTACAGTCACTGTGTCTAGATATCCAGTCCAACGTTGTTCCAACAATCGCTTTAAACTCCTTCCTGCGTAATCTGCTGCAACGCGTCCTTTTCTGAAAAAGTAATATAGTTGATGACAAATATCAAAGAACTCTTTCAGTTCAGGAATTGTGTCAATGGCTCTACAAATAACTAAATGTAGTCCTAATTGGTGATTGAAACACTGAAAAAACAAAATGTTCCTCTTCAAATCCTCAGACAAAAGAGCTTGCACTCCATTTCTCTGTCCACTCATGACAGGTGCTCCATCGTAGCACTGTGCTATTATCGTGTCAGTTTTGAATTCTACTTTTCTTAAACAATCTAAAATGGCGTTCTTAATGCTGGCAGCGTCTTGTTTGTCCAACTTCAGTATAGCTACGCATCTTTCTTGCACTTTAATTCACAAGGTACCTAATTGCGACAGACAAATCTTCGATTCGTTGCTTGTCTCTGGTTTCATCTACAAGTAATGAACAACATGTACTTTTGTGTGCTTCGTTTACTATTTTCCTCTTAACAGATTCTGCCATGAAATGAATTATCTCATTCTGAATACAGGACTATATGTTGCATTGGCAGGGATAGTTTTGACAATTTCTGCTAATTTCGGATCTTTACGAATACTAAATTCAAACAAATTTAATAACAAACCACTTGATTGTTTTCCGAGTTGTTCACACCCAGAATCTCCCCTAAAGGACAACTGATTCACAGCCAAAAATTGAATAACTTCCATCACACTTTTCACATAGTACCTATTATTCATAATTACATCACTACACACCTTCTTCACGACGGTTTCGCCCGAGTCCTCACGTTTCCGTTGCTCCAAGTAGCAAGCCACAGCGTGCCTATGTGTTTCAGAATCGGCGTGGCGAGAAAATCCCTTATTTTTCTCGGTTGCATGTTTCCAGTCTCTGAAACCATTCTGCTCAAATGAAGGATCACTGTTTCTTGACGGATATTTCCGACATGGGTAGCAAAAGGCAGCATCTAACATAACATAATACTCGAGCCAATCCTACGTTTTGTACCATATTGGACGAAATCGTCGAATTGAACCACAAATGCTGGAACCTGGAAAATTTGCAAGATGCGGCTGAGCAGGTTTTGTATCGCCAAGGTCTGATACATGGTGGAAATCAATACCAACATGGTGGAAATCAGATGTTTGACGTTTAGTTTCTTCTTGACCTTCTACACATGTTGATACAGATGCCCCTGCTTCTGAATTAGTATCATTTTCGATAACTTTTGCACCAAAAAATGACTTGATGGATGCCTGCTTCATATTTATGGCGTTATAATAGTCAGTAGAGTAATTGGAAACGTCCGGCGAGGTACATTTGCCTGTAGTTAATTTTCTACTGTTTTTGTTTCCTTCTGGAAATTCGCTAAGCACTCTGCTACTTATTTTTGCGCGCAATTATAATGGTATGTGACAAAATCTTTTTAAAATAATAGGTTCGGTGTTCTGCTGCCGTCTTGATTTTTTCTCTGAGTGCATATAAGGAATTAACGTTCTCTTCATTCTGTATATTTGTAAACAAATCGTGAAACAAATGGTTCGGGGCCACTCAGAAAACACAAAGTGACCCGATGCAAACTGCTATTTAGAAACATTTTACAATCATTGATTTATTTTCGTGGGTGCTTCCCGCAAAGACTCAAATCACGTGAAAACAGCATTGTTGCTGCTTTTACAATAAACAAAACTTCCGAATTCCCCACTGATTTTTTTTTTTTTTTTTTTTTTTTTTTTTTGGTATCTGACTATTCTAGAGGCGCATGTACGTTTTCTCCAAACATCATAGTTTCGGTACCAGTTTCATATACGAGACATGCGTTTTCCTTGCACTGTAAGGAACATGGACATGTTGCATGTTTTACACGTTAATTACAGGCACACGTTGGACATGTACTGTTAAGTCGACAAAACAAATGTTTTTTACCTGCAATGTTACACATGCACAAGCCAGGCACTCACATTCATGTAACATAACCTGTTTTCGGGTCAATTTTCATGTGGGTATTCTTTGGAAGGGTATCTTGTCCAACGCCTTGAATGCTTGTCATGGTTGTGATTCTTCAAACTCTTGGAATGAGGAAAAGTAATACATGGGAGATTATTTAATATATCTAGCAATAATAACTGTTGTTTTTCGTAGAAATATACGATAGTTCAATTTTATTTGTTAGTAGTAGTAAATGCGCGCTAAGTTCAATTTTATTTAGTAAATAAAATCACAAGATTTTCCTATTTGGGATTTGGTGAAACAATTTGAAACTTCTGGACAACGTCCTTTTTATTTTAGAGCGGGCCCGCTCTAGCCCCTCCCTGGCTACGGGCCTGAATCCCGGATAGCCGAAACCCGAATTATCCTAAATCGCAAATCTAATAAACATATACTGTACTGCACGGGAATAATCTAGAGGACGGGGACGCGCTAGACTGCCTAATCCATACGCTATAAAGATAAAGTCTTACAGTACTAACTACATATAGATATAGGGCCGGCCGCGGTGGCCCAGTGGTAGAGCGTTCACTCTCTGGTTCGATCCCAGCTCGCGAGAAGTGAACTTGGTGGTGGACAAACACCATGTGTGTGGGTTTCCTCAGGCTTCTCTCGTTTCCTCCCACTTTCTTCATTCCATCATTTCATTCACTTTACAACATCACCATTTCGTTTAGCCCAGCCGGTATAATCGTGGGACGTAAAACTCAAAGATTTCATTTCATTTTTACATATAGATGTACTGTAGTCCTAAAAATGTTCATTTAACTTACAAAAACTAACAACTGAAACCACTGGCGTAACAAACGTTAAGTCATGAGTCGGTCCCAACGCCATATGTTAACGACTGGTGGACTTAGGACCACCTGAGTAACGAACAGGTGGTTAGCCCGTTCGGTCACCCTCCCTCAACAGGCGCATCACTCCCCAGTTTTTCTCACGACGCTGGACAGACGCCAAAAATTTGGAGTACTCCAGCGGAGGATTGGGCCCGGGATCACATGGATATGAATCCAACACTCTAACCACTAGAGTATGGAGCTCTTTAAGTTTAATAAAGAACGTAAGTGTAACCTACAGAGTTTTGAAGTTAGTATATTTGATCTTCAATACATTTCAGATAAATAAAAAATACTTTAGTACACGCAAGGTAATAGATGTCCATGACTTAACAAACAAAAAAATCCGAAATAAGCCCCGTACTTTAGTTCGGTTAACCGTGGTTATACTGTATGATTATTATTATTATTATTATTATTATTATTATTATTATTATTTGTAGTAGTTGCAATCATAGTGGTAATACTGTTAACAATGCAAAATGGCACATTAGTACGTATATAGAAATTGTAAATGAACTTCGAGTAACACATGGCCTTTTGTTCAGTTTTTGCGGGGGGGAAGGGGACGAAGCCGGTATCGCCGCCACTGTGCAAAACTATAGGAAAAACGATATTATGGTCTGATGTGATCTTACATACTGAGAATATTCCTTGAATACTTAAAGTATCAAGGTTTGATGAAAATTATATATTGACCAGACGGAGGGATCAGATGAGTTATTGTAAAACAAATAACCGAATCATTGGCATAGATCAAGATAAGCGCTTTCGATGATCCGTAAAGTTATCTCTTAATACGAGAATTAAGAATTCTTTATGAACTGAAATTAAAATATGATGTGACTACGGTTATTCAATACGCATATCTGAGGAAATAACACGAACTTTTCATTTCAATTTTGATTGTTTTTTGCATTCATTTCAGTGGCGGATCCAGGGGCTATCGGGGCGATTGCCCCCCAAAAGAGGAAACATATATGATCCATTCCAGAGTTTGAAGCTCTTAAAAGTAGCTCTAAGTAGCAGTATGACAACCCACCGCCCTCCCCCTCAGAAGTCGGTCCTGGATCCACCCGTGAACGGCACAGTAAATGAAAGATAAAAATTAGATGCTTTTGTCACAAAAGACGGTGGTCAAAATGTATATTACTTTTAATGTTTGAGTGAAATGACATAAAGTGTACTTTATATAGTGTTTGAAAAAGAATACGAAATTAATGCACATCGCCAGGTGAAGTATTGGAGCGAGGTTTAGTGGATATGAAGATCGCCTCGCTTGAAGCAGGTAAAATTGTGATGGAAAACGTTCCGATCAAGTTCAATGAACACTTAAAAAAGCGTAATCAGAAAGTTATTTTTATCTCGTAATGAAACATATGAATAATATCTAGTAGTTTGAACCCAGTGCAAAAATTAAAAGAAATTCCATTGATTTTGAGAACAGTAGCAAATTTTTTTGACAATGTTTGCCAACATGGTTTCTAGAAGGAAAATTTGGAACATGCGTTTGGCAAGCGTTGTATATTTTAGTTGTTGAGAAATAATTTCTATTCCAATTGTCATAACGTAAATGTTCATCATGTAAATGGTGCAACGTATGTTTTTTTTCCTTCTTTATATAAGTGGCGCTATATAATATTGCACATACTGAAATGCATCGATCAGATTTAAACAATTAAAGAACTTGTAAATGGATTTTAATTAATAGGTTACAGATTAAAATAATAAAACATTAGCCCCCTATATCACCGACAGAGCATAATAGGGTGTAGAGGTGTATATTTTTGAAAAAATACTGAAAAATTAATAGGTATGATCAGGCCCGTGCTGTCCCACCGAGAAAACGGGACATGTCCCGGTGCGCCCACCGAAAAATAACATTATAAATAAAGGTACAAGTTTTTTTTTTTTTTTTTTTTTTTTTTTACAATAAATTCTTACAGCTATTATGAGTAAAGAACCCGTGATAAGTACAGTGCTCTCAAGACTTTATTTAGGAACTAGTATGTGTCCTATCCAAATATCCATGTTTCAGAATCCTCCCGTACTTGCGCAACAGTTTTTATAGAGGTTGTTGGTGAGTACTTCGAACTATATGCCCGTAGAAAACTGCCTGTATAAAAATTGTTACCTGAGTATCGCAGGATTCTGAAACATGCATTTTTGGATATCGCACATATTAGTTACTGAAGTCTTGACCCGACTACGGAAGCCTATAACTCCGAAAGGAAACATTTGTGCACCCTCGCAAACGCTGTCGTTGTTGTTTTGAAGCACCCTATATATATATATATATATATATATATATATATATATATATATATATATATATATATATATATATATATATATATTGTGTGTGTGTGTGTGTGTGTGTGTGTTTATATCGCCAGGTATGGTATTGTTACGAGGGTGAGGGGATATGGAGGTCGTCTCGCTTGAAGCGGACAACAATTTGAAAGTGCAGAACTACAAGGGAAATTAACAGATATGAGGAAATAATTATAATCGGAATCGTAAATAAGGCAGAGACGACCTCACATTGCACAATATTTTCAGCACTAATATACTTTATATTAATGAGACTGAAAATGCAAAAATAAAGGTTTAATATAACTCCATAAGACGAGAATATATATAATATACGTATATTGTGGTGCGATGTGATTTTATATATTGAGAATATTCTTCAAATACTTGAAAGTATCAAGATTTATTGGAAATTATATATCAACGAGATAACGGTATCAGATGTGTTAATGTAGAACGAGTGACCGAAGCTTTGGCGTAGAAAATGACAAGTACTTTCCTTGATACGAAACATTAATCTGTTAATATGAGAATTGAGAATTGTTTGTGATCTGAAATTAAAATTTGAAGAAACTACGATTATTCAGTATGCGTACTCAAGGGACTAACACGAAGTTTTTTTTTTTTTTGTTTGTTTGTTTAAATTTTGTATTCAAATAATTTTGGAAACTATTAAGTTAAATGGCACAGTAAAATAAAGGAATAGATTAGATACATATAATTTTGTCACAAAAGAAAGGGGTGAATTAATGTAGAATTTTGAATATGTCGCCTCGCTTGAAGCAGGTAAAATTGTGATAGAAAATGCTACGCCTAAATCAATGAACAGTCAAGGAAACGTACTGAGAAAGTGATTTTTATCACGTAATCAAACATATCATGAGCAATGTCTAAGCAGTTTCAACCCAGTGCAAAAATAAACGAAATTTCTAAAATTCGCATGATTTTGAGATTCTTTGACTGTGAATGTTTACCAACATTATGGGTTATTTTCTAGACATCAGCGATATACAAGACATTGGGTGATGTTTAGGAAAGAAAGTTTATACTTAGATGCAAAAATTGATTACAATGATAATTTGTGTGGATTGTGGTCCGACAAAACAAATATTAAAAAATGGATTAGATGAAATATACAAGATGGATAACAGCAGTCATCCAACTTGCTTAAAGAGACAAGCGTGGAAATATGTCTAAACTCTGAAATATTCTGATTAATTGAAACTATATTGAAACCATATCAAAACGAAAGAATCCACTTGAAAATAGTGTGGCTAAAACACATTGATCTATGTATAAATTTCTGCAAAATGATGGAAGAAATTGGTTAGATGTGAACTTAAGCATGAAAGAAAGAAAACACATAAATTTGTGTATCTATTGCCAGGTGAGGTATTGGAGCGAGGCTGAGGGGATATGGAGGTCGCCTCGCTTGTAGCGGCAAATAATCTTCAACTGCAGGACAAATTAATAAATTTGAAACTATAGTCAGTAGAAAAGCGTTGAGATTATCTTCATGGCATACCTAAAATACGAGCAACGATGTTTAAGAATCTATAATTATAATTCATAATGTTATTTGTCAATATATTATAATCTAAATATCAAGGAAGAAATTTAAAGTAGACTGTCACTTTAGAATAAGAACAGGCTAAAGGATAAGAAAAAGGAATACGTCTTTCTTAAAATCATAAACCCCTTGATATCCTGAAGGATAATAAGATCATTTTTTATAAATATTTGTACGACAGAAGAAAAAGCCAGTAGTTTCCTGAAAGAAAATATGGGCCATGAGTTTGGCAGGTGTTTTATGTTTATTTATTCCGGCTGTTATTTTTATTCAATTTGCTACACTGAAAATGTTCATGATGTAATAATACAGGGTGCGGCACGTAAAACCGGCCCGTCGTAATATTCTGGTATATTGTGTTTTTGGCAACACTTAAATAATCTACGTTCCTACCAAAAGATGGCGTGTCGCTGTCGAGGTCGGATCGACTTACGTGACCTGCAGCAGTCACGTGCAGCCGCAGCCAGTGAAACTTGTCGAAACCAGTTGAGAAAAAGGCCTCGTTGTGTTAAGCCGGGTGAGTGTCAGTGTGTGATAATGATTCGATACCCGAGCGTGTTGCCATTGTTGAAGGGTTCATTCTCACTGGATCTTTTGTGAAAACAAAGAATTTGTTTCGGGAGAAATTTCCAGGACGTTCTGTGCCAGCAAAAAGCACCATTCAGGAATTGATTGAAAAATGGCGGCGTACAGGATCGGTTCAAAATGCTCCCAGGAACAGACGACCATCTGTCTGCACACCTGAATTAAAGATGCAGGTGGAGGAGATAATGACAAGAAGTCCTCGAAAGTCAACCAGGAGATTGAGTCAACAGGTTCATGCGAGTGAGAGAAGTTGCAGACGTGTTTTAAGGGGACTGAAGTTAAAACCGTACCGGATAAGTGTTGTGCAAGAACTGAAGGAGCCTGACCTGCAGAAGAGAGTGCATTTCTGTTCATGGCTGTTGAGCAATGTTGCCAGTGGTTTCTTGGATCCACTAATGCTCATCATGAGTGACGAGGCGTGGTTCCACCTGTCTGGGTACGTAAATTCCCAAAACAACCGGTATTGGTCGACAGAAAATCCACACGCAATCCATCAGGTACCCTTGCATGATGAGAAGATTGGTGTTTGGTGTACCATTTCCGCCACACGCGTTATTGGGCCCATATTCTTTGAGACGACAGTGAACAGTGACGTGTATATGGGAATCCTGGAGGAGTTTTATACACACTTGACCGAAGAGGAGCGTCAGTTATGTTACTTTCAGCAGGACGGTGCCACATGCCACACATCAGCTGCATCATTGTCCCTTGTGCATGAGATGTTTACACCAGAGAGAACAATCAGCAAAGGCTTGTGGCCTCCTCGATCACCAGACTTGTCCACGTGTGACTTTTACTTATGGGGACTGTTAAAGGGAAGAGTATACGAAACAAATCTACACACAATTGAAGAACTCAAGACCAGGATCCAGGATGTCACCAATAGCATTACAACACAAGAACTGACAAGGGTATATATGAATGTCCTCAATCGTGCTCACGTGTGTGTTGAAGTGGGCGGAGGACACTTTCACACCTGCTGTGAAGGCTGCTGTGAAGGTGAGTAGTCATATTCAATACATTACATTTCATTTATGTGTTGTAGTTAATCATATTCAATACATTACATTTCATTTTATGTGTTCACTTTACGGGCCGGTTTTACGTGCCGCACCCTGTATAAACTAGGTTATTTATTTTATCTAGTTTATATAATTTTTGCTATATAATATTGTACATATTGAAATGCGTCGATCACATTTAAACAATTAAAGAGTTAATAAACGGACATTAGGTAAACAGTCAAACATACAAATAACAAAATGTTATACTGCTGAGTGAGCATAAAATGGTTTAGAGTTGTATATTTTTGATAGAGTTCAGTTTAAAGACGGAAACAATTATTTGGTATGGTTTTAAAAATAAGTAAAAGGAAACTGGTTAACTTTATATATACAAGAGAAATTTCACAGATACATGAAGAATAAAATGAAAAAAATAGTTATGATCGGAATCTTAAATAAAGCAAAGATGCTACTCTCATATAGAGAATGTTATTATCTTTGCACAATGTTTTCAGAATTAATATATTATATATTAACAAAACTGAAAATTGAAAAGAGAAGATGAATATAAATCCATAGTGGGAAAATATAGCAAACATATATTGTGGTGCGAAGTTTTGATTAACGAAGTATTTTCCTCTTTTCAGTTATTAGTCTCATAATACATTCTCTGTGACACCATTGCCATACTTCTAATATACTCCACGATAACAAGTTCACGGAGTAGTTTGTGAATCACAAAGACAGTAAAGAATGTTGGAAATCCTGAAAGTAAACCATCTACTGTTTCAAATTGTTATTGAATAAATTGATAGTTCCTGGTTTCTTCTTACAGTTTACAAGCCTCGTGGGATTTATAAAGTCATAACTGTCTTGATTCATGTTTTAGCACGTGTGAAATATCTTGAAAACAAATATTTATTGAAGTTAAGATTGTGAAGTATTATTACATCTATACCTGTGGTGTGACACTGACACAGTGCACACTTATCCAGATTATTATGTTTTAATACGTATACATTGTAACAAATATATTTAATAGAAGTATAGAACCAACAAACCAAAAAACCAAATTTAAAATTCTAAATATTCACTGATAAGATTGTTTCTGTATTTTGTGACATTTTAATTCTATTTGTTATCAATTAATATTTTTGTTTGAAATTAAGAACTTTTCACAATAATCAACTAACTACTACGTGCCTTTTATTTGATATTAATTGTGCATCAACTTTCACAGCTCTGCACAATTTTCATATTATAATAGCACAAATTATCATTTTTTAAATTTTAATTTTGATTTCAATCATTACTTTATCTGACATTAAATTTTAATGTCAATCAATTTTCTTTTACGAATTCTTAATTTTAGATTAATTTTTGGTTAGCTTACTTTATTCAAATTGAATGACAGAGAAAGAAATGAAATGGACATTTATGCATTTAGAAAAGGCTATTATGATAGGAACAAACAGAAAACATATGATAAATAAGGTAATTGTTGTGATTGCTTAGAATAGAGTTTAGCAATTACATTCGGCAACAGATATTCTTTCTGGAACAGCCTAGGCAAGAAGACCTCCTTTGTGAAAAGTTTGCATGCTGAATGTCAATAAACAAAAATTAAACAATCCTTCGCTGAATTCAATTATTTAGATTGAAATTACATCCTCAGAACCGATGAATATCTTCTGAGTAATTCCCAATTCGCATGCGCACGTACTTTAGGAAGTTGGAAGTTTTTGGCGGACGAAATCAATTCATCTTCAAACAGTGCGTTGAAATAAATTAATAAAAATACTCTTTCTAATAATAATATGCATTTATCACGATTTGTAATTCCAAAATAAATTCTAATATCTATTTGGTCTAGGAATTAATTCGTGCGGTTGGTACGCACCCATTGAAGCTGTAGTACAAACACAAAATACATAAATACCTTAAGAAAAATATTGTCCATCGCTAGCCACCACTTTCGCCCATCTGTCAGGCAATGTACGGATTCCGTGGCGAAAGAAGTCCTCATCCTTGGAAGCGATCCAGTCAGAGACCCATGTTTCGATATCTTCTGAAGAAGTAAACCGCTGTCCAATCAAATCGTTGTTCATGCAATCGAACAAGTAGTAGTCCGAAGGAGCAACGTCTGGTGAATACGGCGGGTGGGGTAAAACTTCCCATCCGACATTTTCTAAATAGGTTTTGACCGGTTTTGCGACATGTGGGCGAGCGTTATCATGTTGAACAATAAGTTTATCATGTCTGTTCTCCCATTCTGGTCGTGTTCTGGCCAGAGCTTGCTTCAAACGCATTAATTGTCGTCGATAACGTTCTCCATTCATAGTTTCACCCGGTTGCAGCAGCTCATAGTACACCACACCTTTCATATCCCACCATATGCACAGCATAACCTTTGCACAGTGAATATCTCGTTTTGGTTGTGATGGACCTGGTTCACCTGGTTTCACCCAGGCCTTTTTTCGTTTAGGGTTCTCGTAATGGATCCACTTCTCATCACCCGTAATAATTCGTTGCAGAAACCCCTTTCTGCTCTGTCGTTGAAGCAGCAATTCGCAAATGGTTTTTCGTCTTTCAACGTCTCTGTCTTTCAATTCATGTGGAACCCAATGTGACATCTTTTGAATCATTCCCATGGCTCTCAAGCGTTTGGAGACTGTTGTTTGATCAACGCCTAATGCTGCTGCAAGTTGTTCCTGCGTTTGACACGAATCCTGCTCGAGCAATGCTGTCAATTCTTCGTCTTGAAATTTTTTTTGGCTGTCCAGCTCGCTCTTGGTCTGCCAAGCCGAAATCACCACTTCTAAACCGTGCAAACCACTTCTGACACGTTCGCTCAGCTAGAGCATGGTCACCATACACTTCCACCAAAATACGATGACTTTCAGTCGCACTTTTCTGCATGTTAAAGTAATGCAGCAGGACACCCCGCAAAAACACTTTATCAGGCACAAATTGCGCCATGTTCACTTAACTACAAACTGGTGTTGTTGACGCTTTAATCCACTGCCCTATACTACGAACGATACGCGATGACAGGGGTTTGCAACACATGTGTGGATACACGGAACTGTGGGACGCTCCGTTCGTTGCGCCATCTCTTGTCCACCCGCACGAATTAATTCCTAGACCAAATACCATTGTTTTAATTCAAAGATCATACGCTAATATAAATTCTATTCTTTTGTAATATTGAAAGTGCAAAGGGATAAATTTAGGCCTACTCTTGATAATTGTTTCCTCATCTCTCTTGTGCTCTGTATAAAGGGTTCTTTTAAATATGACTCGCATTTGTGAATTTCAGATCAATATATTTCAAACGAGATATTACGGTATCAAAACTGGATAGAAACCCACGCTCATTATTATAAAAGCAAGAAACCAAGCCTCATTGTATTCTCTGTTCTTCTTATGTAATTAATAGTGATACATACTTTTTATGTATTTTGGACCTGTTTAACAGACGAACTGTGTTATTTCGACCCTATGTGTTACTGGCAGTGTCTTCAGAGCCAGTATTTAGCACATCGCTTTAATTTATTTTCTCCTGCCCATCATTGACAAGGAACACATGTATATTATATACTCATAATCTATGAAGCGTCTTCTTTCTCTCCTCAACCATGGCGTGGTGAGCAACATGGAAATTTTAAAACTTTTCTCTCCCTTGGGAGAGCTGTTTTATAGTTTGATAAGGTCTCTTCTTCGTAACTGCATCGATATACGCTATTCTTGGTCTTCCACTTCCTGGTTTTCTTTCTGCTTTTCCCTCTATCAACATGGTGATCCAATCGGAGTGCCGTATAAGATAGTGAAGCATGCTGTTTCTTCTTTTTCCTATTATCTTCATGATCTGTCGTCCTTCATTAGCTTCCTTTAGTACATCTTCATTGCATTTCCTTTCGGTCCATGATATGTGCAGCATTCTGCGCCAACACCACATTTCAAATGCTTCCAGCTTAGATATTTCAGCTCTTCAATGTCTGCGTCTCTGATCCGACTGGCTCCATGTTCCATACCAGAGTCTTAATAAATCGTTTTCGAACATACAACGACACATTTCTTGATGTTAGCAGTCGCTCTTTTCCTATTGAATGTTTGATTAGCCTGCGTATTCTTGAACTTTGTCGGTGTCTCTTTTGATATCTTACTATGAAGCGTAAGATATCAAAAGAGATAGTTCACTATGATCCAATAATTAATGCTGTTGTATTAAACTTCAAGCAACTATTTCTTAACGGATGTAGTGGAGTTAAACTCCTCAAACGTTTACATGTTACGTTTGACAGTAGTTCTTACCATCTCAGAGGTACGTTCTTTTCATTACTAGACTTTTAGAAGGCAAGAAACAGAGAAGGGGTTGAGTGTAGCCTTATTTTAGTCTTATTTCCTCAATTATTGTGGCTGAGGAAGGAAATAGGCTCGGAAAAATAACCAGCTGTTTTGGGAAAAGCTCGGTTTTTTCTGCTTCGCATTTTTGATTGGAAAATTTTGGGCTTTTTTTTTTTTTTCAAAATTCTGCTTTAAATTGACAAAGCAGACTTTGTTTCGCTTCTCTATAACACAAGAACTCATTTAATTATATAGTGTTTGATGCAGATAATAATACAAAACCTCGAAAATGAACCATGAATTGGCTAGAATCGGGAAAGTATCGAATTTTCTGTTCATGGATCATATGAGTATTAAACTGTTCATCTGAGCGTGTGGTTTGCAAGCCTCTAGAATATATAAATAACCACCATCACGGTTTATTCAGTCCTGAAGGTTTCTGAATGTTTAACAAAAGAAATTCAATGTATCATTACGGAGCTTTCCTCTAAAAAGAAAGAAATAAAAAGAAAAACTATGGAACACATTTAAGCTAAGTCAAGCACAACAAACATGAGTGAGTGATTACCTTTTGCGCTTCTATTAGGAGGTCTGGGAATCAATCCCATTCTGACAAAAGTTTTTCCTAATTCCATCTGCAAATGTAGAGATACTGCTTGTACTGTGAGTCTTGGCCAACTTCCTTTCTTATTGTTTTCAAATCGTTGATATTACTAATTACCAGCAGTGACGGATTTGCGAAGGAGGTTAGGGTGAGGGGAGTGTCTTTCGAACTGAAGCCTGTTTCCTGAAATTACGGAATTTCTAAAACAAACAAAGTATTAATTATGCCTTTACTCATAAACTTCATGCTTCTCTCATGTAAAAATTAGGAATTTTTAGAAAAACTAAACATTAATAAGGAAAACCCCTCCCAAAATACTTTTCTAAATTCGCCACTAATTATCAGTGTAAAATGTCTTTAAGGTTGTATTCGGAAAGATTATTGCTGAATATACAAACGAAACGAAATATTAGTTATCCCTATACTCATGAACTTCAAGCTCTTCCCAAATAAAAATTAGGGTTTATTTAGAAAAAAGCAAATTTTAATCAGAGACACCCCTCCTAAAATACTTTTCTAAATCCGCTACTTATTATTTGTATAAAATGGTTTATAAATAAATGTATAAACGTATTCAAGGTTGTATCCAGAAGGTTGTAGATAAATCATTGCACAGCTACAGTGTAACAAATGTGGAAGTACCTCTGGCAGGTATATTGGAAAACGTACACTCTGACGGATATATTAAAAAACACAAGTTTAACTTACGTGCTAGAAGCTAGAGTACTAAGCTCTAAGAAATTAAATACAGATGATTAAAAATAAAATGATCTCGAGAAGAAAAAAAATGTCAATAACTCAGAAGTTAAATATAGCCTCTAAAACTGCCCTCAAACACCATATACTTTATGATTACTTTGATTCATAAAACGTGTTGGTGAATTCCAAAGCGAAATATGGTATTTAGATCATGAAATCTTATTTAACTATAGGGTATACCATAAGAAAGCTATTTAGATAGAAAAATCATGAAAATGAAGAAAGCCAAAATTTCTAAAATTTCCGCTCCCCCCCCCCCAAAAAGCAGGTCTTTTATGTGAAAAAATCCATCGCTTCAAAAACACCGACTTTTTTCATCTTTAGAAGGAAATATCATCGAATGATCTCGGCCAAAATCGAATTCGGAGTTATTGAAAGCGTACGAGACAAATGTGATACAAGGTGTCCGGTGTTGAAAATTGTTTCCTCTGAAAAATAGTTGTTGTCCTTTTCCCTCTAAGTTCTATAAATCTGTAAAAATTCAAATTGTATAGTAATGAAAACCAACACAATACAATGTTTGTAAAATGTAAGTTTATTTCAAATCCAAATTTCAGTAGATTAGATTTCAGAAAATTTACTTAAAATCTGTTCTAATTTTCTTCTTAATAATTATAACGTCTGCTAATACGTTAAATGACTACAACACGTAGTGGGAAGTGGATAAATTAATTTTAAAATTACTTAATGAAATCTTTATTTTCAACGTAAAGATTACATCGTTTTAAGGTTTAAATACAATGAGAGAAGGTAATCATTTGTTTTCATATTTAGCTATCACATTGAAATCATAAAAAGAGATTAAAAAGCTGTTTCTATATTCCAATATATGTTGGATACTTATGTTCTGAATACACGAATAAAAGTGCGTGATTATATTCTAAATTACACAATACGGTAAAAGCACGGATAACAGGATAACTAACCTGTTTTCGTAAGTCGGGAAAGTAAAAACAATTTTACACCTACAGCGTTTTCCCAGATGAGGTCAAATTTTAACAAGGATTCAGTGATAAACTCAAAATTCTTCTGTACCCTGCATTAGTTAACTTCAAGTAAACATCACTTTCAATTGTTAGTTTTGTCAAGACCTGGATAAAGAAGGATTTTAGAAGAGATAGAATGTATGATATTTAATTTCATGTGAAACAAGTGAGCTTCGTTTCATAGTGTGAAACTACGATAGACTTCTAAACTATGCGCATTCGATACTCAAACTTCAAGTAGTACATTTGTAATTATTGGTTACAATAGATTAATAAGGTGAAAGATGAAACCTGTTCCTTTAATGCCGAATCCATATCAGATAGCCATTACTTGCTGTCTCTTACTGTTTTTGTTGTACGTCGATGAAGTTTGAAACCGGATATCGTTAATTTGAACTACTTCTGGTTTGAATAGTGACTTAAAGGAAGAAATAGAATCTACTTTTAGAAAGCTAAATCGATTACAAAACGACCGTTTCTCGATATCTCGTACAGATTTATGTCTACGGAAATCAGTATTGAAACCTGATAGTAGTAGTAAATTTCAATCCCTTCTGATTTTGCAAGTGTGTTGCGAATTGTGGTGATACGAGTATGTTCCCTTAACAGCCTGAATCGATTGCACAAGGTACAGTATCTATCTATTACCAATTTGTTCAATGATGATAAGTCTTGAAACCGTAAATTGTTCATTTTAACCACTTCCGGTTAGAATAGAGGTTTAACGGAGAAGACGCAATTCGATATCTCTGACCATTTTTGCTCTAACGACATCAGTATTGAAATCAGCAGTAATAGTAAATCAACCATTTCCGGTTTTTGTAGAGTGTTGTGGTGAGACGCTGAATCGTTTGAAAAAAAAATCGTTTCTCTCTACTGTTGAAAAACATTGAAACCAAAAATGATACATTTTAACCACTTTCAATTTGAAATAGAGTTAACGAAGGAGATGGAACCTAATTTTGGGAAGCTGAATCGATTGCAAAAAACGAATTTCGATATCTCTTACATTTTTAGCTCTAAAGACATCAGCATTAAAAACGATAGCAGTAGTAAATCAACAATTTCCGGTTTTCGTAGTGTTGCGGTTAGTGATGATACGCTACCTTGAGACCGTTATTGATTGCAGAAAACTACCTGTCGCTATCTATTACTACTTTACTACTTTTGTTCTATGGCGATAAGTGTTCAAAGCAGGTGGTTAATTTGAACCACTTCCGGCTTAAATAGAGGGTTAACAGAGATAACGGAACTTTATCTTGGGGCAATAAATCGATTGAAAATAACACATCTCGATATCTCTTACGGTTTTTGCTCTGTAGAAATCAGTATTGAAACTGAAAGTAATAGTAAACTTCAACCATTCCAGTTTTGTTAGATTATTGCGGATAGTCGTTGTATGTTGCCTTGAGATGCTGAATCGTTTGCAAATAACTGCTTTTCTCTATTGGTTACCATTTTAATTCTATGGCAACAAACGTTGAAAATGAACATGGGTAATTTTAACCATTTCCGTTTGGAATAGAAAGTTAACGGACGAGTTGGAACCTATTCTTTAAATGCTGAATCGATTGCGAAGAACCACCTCACAATATCTATTACCGTTTTTGCTTTGATACCTGTCCTCATACTGACAGACAGACGGACATAGCCGTTTTATAAGACTACCGACACTTATGTACTGCATAGTTTGGGAGTCAAATAAAAAGTTTGGAAATGTTTACTTCATTTTTAACTTAATTAGCAACCAATTAACATGTATGACAGGAAGCAGTCTGGTTTTCAATGGTTCTCGGTCCAGTCTTTCACATTATTATTCTTTGTGTATCTTAAAATCTATTGTCAGCACCCATCAATCGTGGGTATCGTCTTGATCTTATCTGTAAACAAACAGTTGGTACTGACATTTTATAGAGGCGCAACTTCCGAAATTTCTTACATAATTCTTTGCAGGAACATATGAATCCTGGTTTCTACTGTTTTATTACAGGCCCCACCTGTTCCAAAATCATTTATCGAAAACGCGATAACCTACATAACCTACCTACTGGTGGTGAAATTAATGGACGCACTTCGATCTCTGAACACCCATAAAGCCACAGAACATTCATATTCCGCCATTGCAGAAGTTCTGATTCCTCTGATCTCATCTGCCCCCCAAAATGTCCTCATTATCTTGCATTCTACATTGAAGAAACCAAAGTCCTTCATCCATACGCATCAATAATCCTCTTTACTCCTGCTATACCTTCAGAAAGAGATGGGAATGTATATGTGTATTTCCATTCTATCTGCCAATCACAAGATTATCAAGTTATATCTGCCAGATTAAACTACTTGTAACCTTCTGCTTTCAATGTTTTCTCCTTATCCTTCTACCCTCCTGGCTGATCTAGAAGGTAGCCCGTATACCTTTGGTAGTTCTCTTCGTAGTGAAAAAGTATTTTAAAAAATGAGCGCATTATCGTGGTTCGATTCCACCTTAAGTTTATGTAAGTCTACATCTCAAATAGCGTGGAGGGACTCTTATAAAAATTCTTAAGAAGATTTTTTTCATTGTTCCTATTCTTGCTATTGTTTCCCGTTTACATTTCACAACTTCACTGCTGATGCTACCTAGCCAGCACCTATCTCTCTCATGACTATATAGCTAATGTACACGTCTTTGACGCGGGAGACCCAAGTTCGATTCCCGATAGGTCCTCATTTGGTTTGGATTCACATTATACTGCAAGTCCACGTCTTATGTGAACGGTGCAGCAGGAAACGCTAATCACTAATTCAACCAAATCCAATCAACACAGCGAGCTCCCTCGTGGCTAAGCGGTTAGCGCACGCGCCTTTGGCGTGGGAGATCCGGGTTCGATTCCCGGCGGGAGCTCATGTGGTTCGGATTCCACGTTATTCAGTAGGTCCACGTCTCATATAGCCTCGCTGCTGAAAGGGACGCTAAACTAAAATCAACTCAATCAATCAACACAGCTAAAAATCAGAACACAATCCAAACTATTTTATATTAAAAAGACAGTAAACAAAGCACTTTAAATTAAAAAAAACTGAGGAACATCAAAACCTTTGTAGCCATGAGATATTTCCTAATGTCTCAATGTTGTTCCGTTGTGTACAAATGAAATAATGAAGAATTTTGAACTATTATTCCATGCACATTAGAATATGTGACTTGAAAGAATTCAATTCAATTTTATTTGGTCCTCATACTCGTACTTGTTGCACCAATTCATGCGTATGAATAAGACTCGTCATATGATACGTATACTTAAACATCTGTAGTTGTAGCACAAACAGACATTTATATATTTATAATATTTGGTCTAGGAATTAATTCGTGCGGGTGGACAAGAGATGGCGCAACGAACGGAGCGTCCCACAGTTCCGTGTATCCACACATGTGTTGCAAACCCCTGTCATCGCGTATCGTTCGTAGTATAGGGCAGTGGATTAAAGCGTCAACAACACCAGTTTGTAGTTAAGTGAACATGGCGCAATTTGTGCCTGATAAAGTGTTTTTGCGGGGTGTCCTGCTACATTACTGTAACATGCAGAAAAGTGCGACTGAAAGTCATCGTATTTTGGTGGAAGTGTATGGTGACCATGCTCTAGCTGAGCGAACGTGTCAGAAGTGGTTTGCACGGTTTAGAAGTGGTGATTTCGGCTTGGCAGACCAAGAGCGAGCTGGACAGCCAAAAAAATTTCAAGACGAAGAATTGACAGCATTGCTCGAGCAGGATTCGTGTCAAACGCAGGAACAACTTGCAGCAGCATTAGGCGTTGATCAAACAACAGTCTCCAAACGCTTGAGAGCCATGGGAATGATTCAAAAGATGTCACATTGGGTTCCACATGAATTGAAAGACAGAGACGTTGAAAGACGAAAAACCATTTGCGAATTGCTGCTTCAACGACAGAGCAGAAAGGGGTTTCTGCATCGAATTATTACGGGTGATGAGAAGTGGATCCATTACGAGAACCCTAAACGAAAAAAGGCCTGGGTGAAACCAGGTGAACCAGGTCCATCACAACCAAAACGAGATATTCACTGTGCAAAGATTATGCTGTGCATATGGTGGGATATGAAAGGTGTGGTGTACTATGAGCTGCTGCAACCGGGTGAAACTATGAATGGAGAACGTTATCGACGACAATTAATGCGTTTGAAGCAAGCTCTGGCCAGAACACGACCAGAATGGGAGAACAGACATGATAAACTTATTGTTCAACATGATAACGCTCGCCCACATGTCGCAAAACCGGTCAAAACCTATTTAGAAAATGTCGGATGGGATGTTTTACCCCACCCGCCGTATTCACCAGACTTTGCTCCTTCGGACTACTACTTGTTCGATTGCATGAACAACGATTTGATTGGACAGCGGTTTACTTCTTCAGAAGATATCGAAACATGGGTCTCTGACTGGATCGCTTCCAAGGATGAGGACTTCTTTCGCCACGGAATCCGTACATTGCCTGACAGATGGGCGAAAGTGGTGGCTAGCGATGGACAATATTTTTCTTAAGGTATTTATGTATTTTGTGTTTGTACTACAGCTTCAATGTGTGCGTACCAACCGCACGAATTAATTCGTAGACCAAATACTAATCCAAATCTAGGATATATAAAAACACACACCACACTGGAAAAATACAATTTTCAATGCTTTCAATAATATTATCTCATTTAAGTATCTAGAAATTCATTCACGGAATAAAAGCGATGCTCTACTGATAGTAGATAGCTTTTCTTAGCCTCTAGTATTATTATATAAGGTAGCACCCATGTGCTTTGGATTCTCTTCGTCTTACTTTCTACAATGTTACTTATTGGAAATTTTATATTTACACTCTGTTTCGTATTTATGTGCTAGTGATGTAATTGTTAGTCAATATGAGTGTTAACAAAAAAAAAAAAAAAAAAAAAAGTGAAATATAGAATATATAAAGAGAGCGTAAAGACAATGTATTTTATTACTTGAAAACTGACCTACAAAGTTAATTTATTTTGGCACCTGTTATAGTTCTTAACACTTACTTTTAAGTCATGAACAACATATTACTTGGAATAATGAACAAAATGTTTCCATTTTATTTTTCATTTGTTATTTAGAACCTAAGAACAACCGTTTGATTTATCGTAAAAGTCATCTATTACGTTTCTGTGTTCTATTTTGCCTTCATTAGATCCATATTATACAAGTAGCTTCCTGGTAATATAGATATTATTGGATGAGGCTTACCTAGAAATGATTAGAAATAAATCAAATTTATTATATAATCTAAGTAATTAGCATTATTGTACAAGAAAGATTAGAAGTATTAATGGTGAATTAGCCACTGAAGTTGAAGCATCAGAAAAAAATATGTGAAATGTATGTTATGGTTCGTATAATTATTTTGAAGTCTGCAACAGAAATTCGACTGCAAATAAATTATAATATGAGTTATACTTGTGGAATCAGCTTTTGTTGCTTACATATTTCGTAAACTAGTAACTTGAGTTGCGTTCGATTGATATTTGAACTTTTCTAAATTCAAGAGGGTAAAGTTTTTAATTACTTTACTTAATCTCCTGTCTTACCTAATTTTACCCTTTGAATTGATAAAAGATGTCACTAATTTATTTATTACGAAATAGGCAAGTACGCGTAACAGCGACAGATTAATGAAATCTATGCACTACCTTAATTAAATATTAAGTATTAAAGTTTTCACTGAAGATTTTATTATATTGCGGACAGAAAGCAAAGGGAAGCCTCATGAACAAATAGAATTTTTACTCATGATGTGGAAAGCCTGGATTAAAGTTTTCAAGGAAGCACGTCTGGTGCTGATCCTGGTTACGCTATATGCATCTATCTCATAAAGACTTGTATTGAGAAAGGAAGTTGAACAGAAAAGAGAAAAGGTAGAGAAAGAGCGACTAGTTGAAAGCAACAGAATAAGAAATTGAAGGTACTTGGTTCTCTTAATTGTACGTATATTACATTTGAAAAGCACAAAGTTCATTAACAATTTGAGATTATTCTTCTCTCACTGTCTGATTTTCTTCAGTCCTAGAAAAAAGTATCGAACGTTATTTTTTTCCCCGCGTAAACCAATGAAGTTCGGGGGACTTTCTTTAGTGTAGATGTAGAGATGACACTCGTGGGAAGTCGTGATTTTTTCCCCCGAACGCAGAAAGGATCAGTGGCTGGCAGTCGGCCAACGAGTGAAGAAGTGTAGTGAGCAGTCATCGAACTTCAGTTTTTGGTAAAATGACAGAAAAACTTGAGCAGTAATATTGCATCAAATTTTGCCAAAAGTTTGACAATACACAAGCGAAAACCATTCAATCAGACCAGTACATTCAAGTTTAAACGAGAAATTCGGCATGAGGAGAATGTACGCGAAATTCAATTCAGGCTTTCATCACCAAACCCACCATTCCTGTGTGTCGTCAGACTTTCTACTCAACCGGCATGGCTCCATGTGACTTCTGGTTATTTCCCAAGCTGAAAATGCCATTAAAAGGGTTCCTATTGAGTCAAGAGAGGACATCATGCCGAGTGCCATGGCACGCTTGCTCACCATTCCAGAAACTGCGTTCCAAAAATGTTTCCAACATTGACGGGAGCGCTGGGAGAATTGTGTGCAATACGAAGGAGATTACTTTGAAGGGGATTAGTATTTTGGATTTCCAAGTCACTAAATGGGTTTTTACTAACAAAATATTCTATATTCTTTGAACGCACTTCGTATTTACAATATCTACCATTATAAAACTGAATTAGAAATTTAAACTGTTGTGTGTGTTGCGGTTATTCAGAGTTGTATAAACTCACATTGAAATTGAGTTTATATCAACTTAATTTTATATTGTAGAAGCTGATCTAAACTCTGTGGAAAGATCAGGATCTCAAAATGACCTACATAGTTCAAAATTTTGATTGCATTTTAAGCTCTTGTCAAGAACTGGGTAATAAACATATACTTTAAGACCGAGTATCAAATTTTGAACTTTTCCCAATTAAATTCACACCATACATGCAATTTAAATTAATTTTTTACTAGTGCTAGTTTTTAGTCCAGCAGATGTGGTTATTATATCATTAGCCACAAAGTTCTTCAGAAACACCAACACTCGACGGAACAACTGTCTTAGTTCTTATAAATAACAAGAAATTGTTTTCAGTAGTAAAAGATGATTTGGGATTCACATTGTGGATCATTATACCGTGTAATTTTGAAGATTATGTAGGATATCTGCCAAAAGTTTTTTTTAGATGTAATATATCATCTTTACACATTTCAACAACATAAAACATTATTACATACAACGTCTTTGCACAAAACACACAATAAACACTTCATACCATTGGCTTTCAAATCAGATCCTTCTCTTTTTCTTTTAAGGTTTTATAATGACTAAAAACTTTTTGGTACACTTCTGTTCATAAAAATCTAGACTGTCTTCCAGAAATGAAGTGAAGTCCGAAGAAATGAGCCTAGATGCTAACGACCATTAAATCTGTGCTTACTGGGAAATTCATTTTACATTTATTCTGCCACAGAGTAACATGTGTTATTTTACAATAAAAATAGACTATCTGCACATTGACGCCAAATAAATACATAATTGGTATATAGAACACAATCATAACAGATGACAAAAGGAAATATTTATATGACACATTGTTAGATAAAAGTCAAAACCTGGCATACTGGATAATAAGGAATGATTTAGGAAACATGGTCACCAAAAAAGTAGGATACTTAGACGGAGCAATCCCAAAGTCAAAGTTTTGTGGTTTGATAGCGTCACAAACAGGTGCGAAGATGCTCATTTTAGAACGTGTTCGAATCATATCTCAAAAAATATTTTTTTTTTTAAGTAAAGAACTTGCATTTTATTGTAAAGAACATTCAGGTTTCATGTATCACGTATGAATGCAAGAAAATTACAAGAATTATATCAAACCTTGCTTCCACATTGTCAAACTAAACACAACAACACACTGAGCAAGGCTATGTAATAATATTGTATAAACACAATCACGTAACAGTTTCAACACAATAACTGTGTCTTCATCAGACTTCCATTCCTTCTGTCTTCTTGGAAGTTGGTCACCTCTTATTATATTTCCCGGAGATCAACTTTGAATTAGGTTCCATCCCTTCATTAAAAAGTAACACTTATGTTCTTCACTTTCACGTGTTCAGCTATGCACTTGTCCAATTAAAAGTATACGTTTTTGCTGGATACTTTTTGTCCTCTAATTATCCTTATTATGTTTCCTTATTAATTTGTTCTCATTCCTTTTTTTCCTTTTCCTTTTTTTCTTTAATCAGAATCTTCTCCCATTCTCTGTTTATCGCGAATCCTGCATTCCAATTCATCACATTGTCTCTTGCTTTCACAATTTCCCTGCCTTCTTTTCATTTTCTCACCAATGTCCTGTTCTCTGCTCCTATGACTTCTACTTCTTCCCACCCTATTCTGTGGTTTGTTTCCTTCTGATGCTTATTAATTGCGTTGCTATCTATTTTCAACCTTACGTCATCTTTGTGCTGTTTTATCCTATCTTCCATCTTATTTTTTGTATCCCCTATGTAAATTTTGCTGCACTTCGCGCATCCCAATCTAAATATATTATCCCCTTTGATCTTTGTCATATTCACTATTGCCTTTCTCTTGGTTTTTCGGACTACTTCAATTATTCTGCTTCCTCCTTTCCTGTATGTCCTAATTCCTGCTTTTCAAAGTATCCTCTTTATCTTCTCTGTTTCTTTGCCTAGATTCTCTATACCAAACCATTTTTTCCTTGTATTCCTCTTCTTGTTTCTTCCTCTTTTATGCTAGGTTTCATTTTACTCTATCCTCTGCATTATATCCATTTCTCCTTAATTGTGTCCAGAACCTTTTAATATCTCTTTTGTTCTGTTCTTCATCTGTATTTAGGTCTCCTATTCTTTTACCTAGGCTTTCTATTAAGTTCTTCTTCGTACCTTCATCCACATCACTTCTTTTGTGGCAATATACTCCCGCTGTGCACCTTTTTTGGTACCAAAATGTAATAAATTCTCCTCCTTCCGACTTCTTTATTTTGATATCTAGATAGTTTACCTTCTTGTCTACTTCTGCCTCATTCTCTAGTCTAATGACTTCCTCTTCATCTTCCACGTCTCTTATGAATTTCTTCAGCTGCTTTTTCGTTCCTTCCATATTCCCAAACAGTCATCTGCGTAACGGAAAAAAGAATCAGTCTTTCTTCTTCTTTTTCTTCCTGAAACATGTGGTCTCGGGTTTGATTTCCGGTGAGGAAGCACAAGAAATTTAATTTTACATTCGTTCATTTTCATTAATCATCTGTCTCCTTTAACCCTAATGGTCATAATCATGGCACATTGAACTAAAATTACATTTCATTTTTTGAAGAAACGTGAAACTTGGGGCGAAAAGCAGTAAAACGAAGTTTTTCCTGCATTTTTTAAAGGATTATGGGGTTGGATAATTAAGCTTTCGAGATTGCAAAATTTGATTACAGTACACCTTTCTTTGAGTATCATTATCAAAATCGAAGCCTTTTGGTAAAATTGGAATGGAAGTATGAGTGGTGTAACCTAAGTATCATTGCTTCAACATATAATAAATTCACAACTTTTAGTTATGAGGACAGAAATTCTCCCTGGACCCTCTCTGAATTTATCTCTGGTAACACAAAATTAATTCTAGGGTGGCGCACGAAAAACCGGCCGGCACGCCACGAGCATATACACAAATACATACAAAGCGCAAAGGTTTAAATAGTGAAATGCATTTACTTTACTTACTTACTTACTTTATTTACTAAAGTGATCTTATGATCTTGTCTTGTCTTTTACAGTAGATGCTGAAAATGGCCTTGGCCTTCTGTTTCAATGCATTTTTGTGTGCGCGCGCAGCTCTACCGCATCAATTGCCAAAATCTCACTACGAATATTGTTCTTCAAGCCTTTAATATTTTTGGATTATTTGCGTACACTTTTCCCTTTCGATTACCCCAAGATAAAAGTCACAAGTGGTTAGGTCCAGGAACGCGGGGGCCACAATCCTTTGCTGCCACTTCTTTCTTCTGTGAATCTTTCATGAATTCGTGTTAGTGTGACAGGTCGCCACATCCTGTTGAAAGAAGGCATAGGAATGTTCGTGGGGCGTCAAATGCGTGTAATATTCCCCAAATATTCACATACACATGCCACTGTTTACTGTTGTTTCAAAAAATATGGGACCCACAACCCGACTTGTTGAGACAGCACACAGTAGAATAGACCGTAGATCTCACCAACTCAGTCCGGAAATCTCACCAAAATGGGCCTAAAATCCGCCACTTTGTACCAAAATTTACCTAGAGACCGGAAATCTCACCAAAATTGCTTCAAATTCCCCTCATTTTTCACGAGAATTAGTATACAGACCGCAAATCTCACCAAAATGGATGCAAATTTCCTTCATTCTCACAAGAATTGGTCAACAGTACGAATTTCTCATCAAAATGGATGCAAATTTCCTCTGATATGTTTTATCATATATTTTAATACAATTTATGTTGATTTATACAATTTATGCTGATTACTTACCGTTTTCCCCAATCCTTTAAGAAACTTGTTTCGTCCTTTCTTATTCCTCCCTCAAGTGGTGAAAACATAACTGAAGGAACTTCAGAACATGTCCACAGAGGTCTTTTTTGTTAATCTTGAACGGAGTTGGTCTTGATATTCAAGAAACTAATTCTAAAGAAAGAACACACATATAATGAAAGATTGGGATGTCGTAAGGTGAGGTAACTAAAGGGGGAAGGCGGAAAACAAAGGATAAAAAAGTAGCCTTGGTGCTAAATGTGCTCAAAAAGGGGGGAGGTAATTACAATAGCAAAGGGTTGAATGTATAACATAGACTTTTTGTAACACTGTCACGTAATTTCATCATTTTGTCATTTAAAGAAAGAAGAAAGTGTCACTTAAAAGTGACATATAGGTGTATGAGAATATTCTAACCATGGGAGGTGAGAAAGACATGTCAAATAACTTAGTTTTATGTATTTAGAAAACATGGGAAATGTCGATAATACACAGCTAGATGTATTAGCTAAGAGTGAAAAAATGGAGAGAACCCTTTGATGGGGGAGTAAAGAAAGGAGAGAGACGCAGCTGTGTTGTAATTTTGGGTGGTCTAGGTTGTTGGAGGGAAAACGAAGTGTGATTTTCTTTGAAGTAAATGAAATTATTTTAAATCGGGCTGAGACTTCTACCCTATGGAGACTGAAAATATGTGAAAAAAAGAAATAGAACTCATTATTATGAGGACAGAGATTTTTAGAAACACATTGGTTACTGCAATGGAAAGCAAAACATATGGAACAGAATAAAACATGAAAATGTATGTGACATTTCTTGGTAGGTGGTGAATTGCAAGGTTATGTTAGTTTGTGAGCAAAGGGTGGCTTTTAATTGGCGTGCGACTTGTTCGCATTTTGTTAAGGACCTTGCCACATACGTAGAGGGAGAGAAACATTGACCCTTCTTACCTGAGTTTCAAAGGGGAAAAAGAGTGAATGAAATTTTACGCAAGGGAACTTTCCCTTTTTTTTTGCTTTTGGAAGAAGTCTTCAAACAAGATTTCTTTAAGGTATTTCCGCATAAATGATTTTATCCTTTTAAAAACTAGATTATTGAATTAATTATTTATGAATATTAATGAGATGATAATTAATATTAATGAGGTGGTAACGAAAGGGGTTACAAAGAATGATTTTTTGTGTTTTTCGTATATTTAGAGGTATATTGCGGATATATGTAATATAGAGCACTACATATTGTACATAAATGTATGAGATAATGTGAGAGGAAATGGGCGCAACTCTAAGAAACGTATTTTATGTATTGATATTGTATTTTCAGTAGCTGATATGGGATTTTAGCATAGAATATCATCTTTTGGATACTGTATGGGTCTAATGGTGTACGAAGCTTAGACGAATAAGAAATTACATGTATATATGAATATATGATTAATTTGTAAGTGGGTACATGTATGTGTAGCTGATATGGGATTTTAACATAGAATATCATCTTTTGGATACTGTATGGGTCTAATGGTGTACGAAGCTTAGACGAATGACAAATTACATGTATATATGAATATATGATTAGTTTGTAAGTGGGTACATGTATGTGTAGCTGATATGGGATTTTAACATAGAATATCATCTTTTGGATACTGTATGGGTCTAATGGTGTACGAAGCTTAGACGAATGACAAATTACATGTATATATGAATATGTGATTAGTTTGTAAGTGGGTACATGTATGTATGTATATTGGTTTTTGATATCGGGACAGGAATATATGTATCATATTGTAGACATATTATCTGTTGTTTTCATGTAAGTGTTTTAAGCATGTGTTGTTGGGTTGCGTAGCTTTAGGGGCTATACTAGGCTGGATGCAAACACCTGAAGTGTTTGTATTGTATTAATATTGGTTGTATTGTATTAATATTGGATTGTAGCCTTATTTTATCGTAACGTAGAGTTGTATATCTTGTTGTGGTGATATGCTAGGTGAATGCAAACACATGAACTGATTGTATTATATTAATATTGGATTATATTGTAGACTTATATTGTGACCCCTTATGTATATAGATTACCTTGAATAGCATGTTAGGATGTATATATTGTGATTTTTACGTACCTAGATGTTTGTTAGACATGTCCTAGTGGTATTTTAAGCACAAAGGATATCACTGTGGTATAAGCCATTCACTTATAGATATCTTTTCACTAGAGTATTTTAATGTTATATATTGATACCTTTACTTACTTCTAAGATGCTTGTTTACCTTGTAGAAGACATTATAACGTCAACATGGTTTCCAACTTAGGATGATTTATTGTATGAACATAAAATATGATAAATATGTATAAATAACCTTATATGAAGCATACATATTATTCCTTTATCTTATATAGAATACAGATACTTCGTCATATATCAATATTTGTTTGCATATAGTCATAGGAATAAAACATATTATTGTAAATTGTAACGCTTTATTGTATTTATATAGTCTACAACATTGTAGTGACAATATTGGCATATTTATATACATATATTCTTCATAACTTATTCCCATATTTACATTATATATACGTAGAAGTATCAACTGATAGGTCTTGTGAAAACTTATGGACATATTTGATAATATTATGACCATGTTATGACATCATGGTACCTTTAGACAGTCTACTATTTACATATTTACTTCTATATATACAGAATACCAATCATTTAACACACTTAATACTTTGATAACCATATGGCAATGTTCTATAGTCAGTAATACTGTTATGATTTAATCGCCGTCTTTTATTTTGAACTTTCTGATGTGTTTTAGTTTCAGACTTGGATACGATGACAAACCCAGGCTTACGAACAATTCTTCCTGGATTGTGTAACTGTTTTTTCTCAGCTTTATCCCGAACTAGTTGATAAAAATGATCAAAGTTAATTTCTTGTCGTGCACGATGATTTAAAGTTATTCCTCTAATTTTAAATACATAATCTACTTTCCCTGTTTGAACTTCTTTCATTCTATAGGCATAATTTTTTGGCCCTAAGCCTATAAATGCATCAATTTCCCAGCCATCAGGAACTTCATTAGTTAACTCACCCAAATAGGAACCCAAAGAAAGTGGAGGCTTTTCATTACGTGGTTGTACAAACATAATACTATCAGTGTCGCAGTACAATACACGATCAGGATCTATAGCTGTTACTAACTCGTAAAGTTTTAGACGTGCCCACAAGGTGATGAAGGCTGCAAGGACAACATTGGAAAATTTCCATGGTTTGTTTTTGTTCTCAATGTTTTTATATGATAGAATGAGATGTTGCTCTCCAATAGGCAATACAGTTTGTACCTCATATTGTGGTGCCCATAGATAACTTAAAAATTTTTCTGGAGTATCTACAATTACAGATTGAGATAAATCTGTTCGCTGTCCCCATTTGCCGTATAAGGAATTGAGAAATATTTTGGAAATATATCTTAGACCAGGATTTGATTGAATGTTATTTTCCATTAACTGAATGCATTCATGAACATAATAGTCTGCAATATATTTCTCTTGATCTTGTTTAGTTTTGCACCAGCTAGGAAATCCTGAAGACTCCTGTTTCATTTTTAAGAAGGAATTGACATAATCTTTAAACAGATTATTTTCTGAATCGGATAATTTGAATTCCCAAATTTCGATAATTAGTAGAATTTTGTATCCGAGATCTAAAGCCACATGAAGTTCAGGAGTACAGTATGTACCAGTAAGGACACGCTCACTATCATTATGCATGCAATTGTTGGCACTTTGTTCCATACACGTACGACATAACCCAAACAAAAGGCGATCATTACATGTATATGGTAAAATTAGAAAATATAAGTGTTTGGGAGGTAAGATACTACATTTGACTAATCCATGAATATTTTGCACTTGTGGAAAGTCAGGCCCCTTGTATATTATAGGTTTACCTATAGGCAATGGCTTACGTGCCATTACCCAGGGGTAAAGACTGGTAACATCATAATATGCTACAAACTCTTCGCTGGTACATTCGTACAAGGCATTAAAACATTCTGTACGTCCACCATGAAAACTATCTTTAGGTACCAGATGATCAACAAGATCATGACACTATGTTTGAATAAACTTGTAATTTTTTATCATTTTTTACCATGTGGTCCCATTCACATTCCCACATTTCAATGACATTAAGATGTAATTTTTTAAGAAATGCTATTTTTGTGGTGGTGTTTTCATACCGATCTTGTAGTGATGTACCTTGCTTAGAGGTAGAATCTAGGGACACGTGTCGTAGTGTAGGATAACAGTTTAAACACCCGTGATAGTAACATCCATGAAATTCGTAAACTGTATTTGTTTTACTTTCAAATCCATCAACCTTATACCTCCCAAATTGTTTTTCCAAGCCATTCCCAGAATGGAGAATTTCACTACCAGTAGTACGTTCTAAGTATCGTAGCCAATACATTGCCTTTAGACTTTGACGATCACGATGGTCAAACCCATAGGGTGGAATAATTGGAATAATTTCTTTGGGTAAATATAAGGTACTATATGTTAGTATTGCCAAACTAGCAATAGTTGACGCGACGATAAAACATTGGATACCATTTGTTTTGTCTTCAATTAAGTTTGAAAATTTAATGACAGCCTCTGCTAAAATTTTAACATCATTCCGACAATATTCAATCATTTCCTTTTGGAGATTATACTCCTCATTACTTGCAACACGTTCTTTGTGCCATATGATAAGTTGCTCTCGATCTTCAGTGCTCCTTGAATCAGGATCAAAATATTTTAGATCAGGAATTTTGCCTATATAATTTTGGTTCTCTAATGTATTAAACAAGTATGGGAAATCTCCCTTTCGTAAATTTGCAGAAAGACCTAACGTCTTATGTAATTTAGATAATTTAACTCCCATATACAAATATGTGTCACGGAAGTAAATCTTTTGTCCTAAGCGCATTTCAATAATTTTTTGCCCTGACATTATTACTTCAGGTATAAAATGATGGTTTATTATCAAAGTTTTAGCACAGAATTGCATATCATAATTACTGCCATTATGGGAAAGCACAATGATTTTTTTAAACATTGGTCGAGTTATTAATACATGATTAACAAATTCTTCAATGTTGTTGAAATCAAACGAACGGAATCCATTTTTATCACCGCATACAAAGCATGTATCATCAAGCTTCATGTCCTTACACTTGTAACAAGCATGAATACAATTTACAAAATTTACGTGATGTTCTTGTTCTCCTCGTTCATTTTTAGGAAGCAACATTGTTTCTACATCAAAGATAATGTACAAAAAGGTATCTACATGCTGCATCATAGCCGTTTGAACAAAACAAATATGGTCATCGCTTACATATGTGTAACATGTTTTACAATAACGTTCACCACATTCATGTTCAGACTTGCGTGAAAGCATGTCAATCATAGTACCACAATGGACACAAATTTTCTTTGTTTCGCATAAACTCTTTCCGGAAACATTTATCGTTTTATGGTTGTCAAAACATTCATCCTTAGAAAACAGTCTATGACAATCAATGCACTCGAGTTTAATATTATTATCATTATTACAAACATTGTGATACTTTTCGCACATTGGACATTTGAAGTTACACTTATGATTTTCGATATGATGATAACCTTCCAAACAATACTGACAATAATTTTTCTTGTTTAATAGCGTTGTAATACTAGTAATTAATTCATAGTGTCCCTCAGTATACAAAATTAAAATTTTCTTTGATGCATGTATTCTAGGATAAATTATATTGTAGTTTCGAGTTAAACGATTTTTTCGTAAACAACAATTTGATAATGAGGGGCTAGCTTATTTTGAAACTTTTTTACATCATTAATAGTACATCCATCATGGATTTCAATGTCAACTTTAGCACTGACATAATTCCTTTGCTTGTTTCAGCAATCGTTCAGGATGATTTTTCAATTGATATACAAAGTTATAACGATGATCAGCCCTACCCATTCCAAGAATAATACTTTTAGGAAGACAATACACATCCTTTTGTACAGGAATAGTACATTGTTCCAGATGTGTTACAAGATCAACATATTTTGCTGAACCCATAGTTCGTCCCCTACCTTTACGTGAATCAACAATATGAATTTTGAAATTTACTTTATCACCTAATAAATAATTTTCATTACTATTTAAAACATTTTCAATATTACGAAATAAAATGTCGGAAGTTAAATTTGACTTTTGACGCCACGAAATGTATATTGGTTTATTAATTGTCGAAGCAGAACTTTCTATTGTTATACCAACATACATATCATCATCGGCATCATTTAACACATGATCTTTTACAAATTCAAATAATAACTGAATATATTTTTCAGGACCATCTATTCCACCAGTTTGCATACGTTCAATTGTAACTTCCTTTTCTGTAAGTCCAAAATAAGTATATTGATTGGTTGTACTATTAACAATACGAAAATATTCATTTGTTTTACCACTCCCATACATGGTAGGTTGTGATACAGTATTAGTATTAGGACTTGGAAAGTTTATAAAATTTTCCATGAACACGGTAAAGTCATCTGTAGTTAAACTATCAGCTTTTCCTTCAGACACAAGTTTCATAAACTTCTCATGAACTAAATTCTTTATATTATCTTGACGAGAGAAGCCTACATGATATAAATCAATAATATCTTTTGCAGACTTACATTTTTCAAAACAACATGAGGATCACAAGCAAAATGCATAAACAACGCCTGCAATAACTTGGAATAAGCTTCATTGCTTACCCTTGCACCCGTAGCATGACATTGTGTTATCACTTCCCATGTAAATGAAACTTCGTTTGGATTTTCATATCCACGTGCTTCTTGTGCTGACAACATGGTACAGATGACAGACTGTCCTTCCATTGTATTATTGACACACTAAATATGTAATTGCAATTTGAATTATTGTGTCTTATACAGTAAATATTTTACACAATGATGTACACAGAACTTAGATATTTGTTTTCACAGTTTTTTAAATGACAAGGTTTCGTAAGTAGACTTTTATGATATGATTCACAATGTGTTGACCAAAGATACACTTTTTAAGAATTTTTACACTTACCAGTAAATATAATAATAAAACTTTCCCGAACTTGTTTCAGTTCACAACAGATTTAGTTGTAAGTTTACCGACACTACACTTGAAAGCTTGTCGGGAATTGCACTAACACTTGCCGTTAACTACAATCATAAAACTTCCCGTAACTTTTTTTCAGTTTAGTATCGATGCACTACCACTTGTCACTCACTAACTATATTTTTAGTTCACCGAAGATATACTTTTAAGTTTATCGGTTAATACTTTAGTACTTTCCGATAATTGTAATTTACAAATTGCCGTAATGAAATTGTTTTAGACTAATTACAGCACGCAGAGTACAAACAGGAAGTGTGTTTACTTTTTATTGATTGTTTATTATCAATACTAATAAATGGAAATTCCAAGAACTCCACACGAAGATTGCCGAAGTTTCCCGAAGTTTTCCGAACATTGCCGAACCTAACCGAAGATGAACATGAGAGTTTATCTACAATTCCTGTACATGTTGGTAAATGTAGTACACGAAGGGTTCCGAACATTGCCGAACTTAACCGAACATAAACATAAGAATGTATGAACAATTCCCGTACACGTTTGGTAAATGTAACTTTAAAGATTGGTAATTGTAATTTTATAACGAAAATAATTATAATATCAACACAAAGTATAACACTAATACCTGTATAGGCTGCAACACAGTTTGTTACGTAAAATTTAATCTCGTACCCAATCGCATTTAGTTTGTAATCTCGTACCCAAACGCATTTAGTTTTTTAATCTCGTACCCAAACGCATTTAGTTTTGTAATCTCGTACGCAAAAGCAATTAGTTTGTAGTCTCGTACGCAGGTGTTTTAACATATTTTAAATTTAGTAACAGTAATATTACACAATATGATGTAATTTGTAATTGTAGTATTAAAGTTTGTAACACTTCAAACAATTATAAATGCTTGTTTTTGTATGTTCTTTCATTGTGTTAGTGGGTTTTATAAAAATTCCTTTGTTAGTAATGCTAAGAATTTGTTTTGTTTGCCTTGCTGTAGGTGTTTAAACCGGTTTAAACTAGTTTTATTGTTTTTTCTTAACAGAACACTCATACTGGGTGATCATATTTAAATTGCTGTGCAAACTTGGAAGAAAAACGGCGTTTTGAAAATATTAAAAGTTGTGTGAACCTACAAATAATTCCGATAGAAACTGAAAGTAACATAGTTACAATTATTTATTTGTTTGCTTCATTAGAAGCTTAACTTATTTTTTGTTAACATCGTTTAATGTCAACATATTAAAATTGTTGTGAAGTTATAAATAATTTTTAACAGAACACTCATAGAGTGTGATCATATTTAAATTAATGTGCAAAATCGTAAGAGCAGCTACGCTGTGAACTTGTAAATAATTCGATTGTTACACAAACTCAAAAAGAAACTACGTTTCGAACTTGTAAATAACTCACTTCCATAGAAATTTTACTTGTATCATTTGCGGTGCAAACTCCTTATTTATTTAACCTCTCGTAATAAATTACTCGAACACTTCGTGTGAGCATACAAAAGATAATTTGAAAATATTAAAAAATGATGTGAACCTACAATTAATTCCGATAGAAACTCAAAGTAACATAGCAATTATTTTATTCGTTCGCTTCATTAGAAACTCAACTTTTTGTTAACAAAACATAAACTTCAACATAACAAAGTTATTTTAACACGACACACGTCGGTTAAACTTAAAATTTATTACGTGAAACTCTTTGATTGTTAAATGGAGAAGTAAAATTTAAGTCAGTGTTGCAATTAAATACACAAACTAACAGTAAAAGAACAAGTTCTGAAAAAACTGCAGAAACAAAACTTAAAACACAATGTTACAATCTAAATTGGAAAGAAAATTAAAAATACAACTTACAAACAAAATGTAGAAACCGAAAATAAAATTGCAGAAGCAAAATTAATACTACAAGTTTAAAAATTGAAACTGACATGAAAATACAGAAACAAAATTAAAACAACGCTACAACTCAAATTAAAAGTACAAATTCCCAAAAGTAAAGTGCAGAAACAAAACTTAAAACACAATGTTGCAATTCAAAATACAGAAAGTAAAAAATAAAAAATGCAGAAACAAAATTAAAACTACGAGACAAAAGATGCGAAAATGATAATAAAAATACAAAAACAAACTTAAAGCACAATGTGGCAATCCAAATTGAAAAAGAAAGATTAAACGTATAAGTTTAAAAAATTGAAACATGCAAACTAAAAAATAAAAAATACAGAAACAAAACTTAAAATACAATGTTGCAATCGAAATTGCAAAAGAAAATTAAAAGTACAACTTTAAAACACAATGTTACATTACAAATTCCGAAACAAAATAAAAATTACATGTGAAGAAATAAAAATGCAAACTGAAAACTAGAAATGCAGAAACAAAAATTTTAAAATACACAATGTTGCAATCCAAATTGCAAAATGAAAATAACAAGGAGGAAACAAATTTTTAAAAAATGCAAAACTGAAAACAAAAATACAAAATAAGACTAAAACAATGTTGCAATCCAAAATACACAAAGGAAAATAAAAATACAAACATAAAACATATACGAAACTTTATGTAGTAGAATAGCCCGTAGATCTCACCAACTTTTACGGAAATCTCACCAAAGTTGGTGCAAAGTCATGTTTTGTTAACAAAAATTAGAGTTTCTAATGAAGCGAACGAATAAAATAATTGCTATGTTACTTTGAGTTTCTATCGGAATTAATTGTAGGTTCACATCATTTTTTAATATTTTCAAATTATCTTTTGTATGCTCACACGAAGTGTTCGAGTAATTTATTACGAGAGGTTAAATAAATAAGGAGTTTGCACCGCAAACGATACAAGTAAAATTTCTATGGAAGTGAGTTATTTACAAGTTCGAAACGTAGTTTCTTTTTGAGTTTGTGTAACAATCGAATTATTTACAAGTTCACAGCGTAGCTGCTCTTACGATTTTGCACATTAATTTAAATATGATCACACTCTATGAGTGTTCTGTTAAAAATTATTTATAACTTCACAACAATTTTAATATGTTGACATTAAACAATGTTAACAAAAAATAAGTTGAGCTTCTAATGAAGCAAATAAATAAATAATTGTAACTATGTTACTTTCAGTTTCTATCGGAATTATTTGTAGGTTCACACAACTTTTAATATTTTCAAAACGCCGTTTTTCTTCCAAGTTTGCACAGCAATTTAAATATGATCACCCAGTATGAGTGTTCTGTTAAGAAAAAACAATAAAACTAGTTTAAACCGGTTTAAACACCTACAGCAAGGCAAACATAACAAATTCTTAGCATTACTAACAAAGGAATTTTTATAAAACCCACTAACACAATGAAAGAACATACAAAAACAAGCATTTATAATTGTTTGAAGTGTTACAAACTTTAATACTACAATTACAAATTACATCATATTGTGTAATATTACTGTTACTAAATTTAAAATATGTTAAAACACCTGCGTACGAGACTACAAACTAATTGCTTTTGCGTACGAGATTACAAAACTAAATGCGTTTGGGTACGAGATTAAAAAACTAAATGCGTTTGGGTACGAGATTACAAACTAAATGCGATTGGGTACGAGATTAAATTTTACGTAACAAACTGTGTTGCAGCCTATACAGGTATTAGTGTTATACTTTGTGTTGATATTATAATTATTTTCGTTATAAAATTACAATTACCAATCTTTAAAGTTACATTTACCAAACGTGTACGGGAATTGTTCATACATTCTTATGTTTATGTTCGGTTAAGTTCGGCAATGTTCGGAACCCTTCGTGTACTACATTTACCAACATGTACAGGAATTGTAGATAAACTCTCGTGTTCATCTTCGATTAGGTTCGGCAATGTTCGGAAAACTTCGGGAAACTTCGGCAATCTTCGTGTGGAGTTCTTGGAATTTCCATTTATTAGTGTTGATAATAAACAATCAATAAAAAGTAAACACACTTCCTGTTTGTACTCTGCGTGCTGTAATTAGTCTAAAACAATTTCATTACGGCAATTTGTAAATTACAATTATCGGAAATTACTAAAGGATTAACCGATAAACTTAAAAGTATATCTTCTGTGAACTAAAAATATAGTTAGTGAGTGACAAGTGGTAGTGCATCGATACTAAACTGAAAAAAAGTTACGGGAAGTTTTATGATTGTAGTTAACGGCAAGTGTTAGTGCAGTTCCCGACAAGCTTTCAAGTGTAGTGTCGGTAAACTTACAACTAAGTCTGTTGTGAACTGAAACAAGTTCGGGAAAGTTTTATTATTATATTTACTGGTAAGTGTAAAAATTCTTAAAAAGTGTATCTTTGGTCAACACATTGTGAATCATATCATAAAAGTCTACTTACGAAACCTTGTCATTTAAAAAACTGTGAAAACAAATATCAAAGTTCTGTGTACATCATTGTGTAAAATATTTACTGTATAAGACACAATAATTCAAATTGCAATTACATATTTAGTGTGTCAATAATACAATGGAAGGACAGTCTGTCATCTGTACCATGTTGTCAGCACAAGAAGCACGTGGATATGAAAATCCAAACGAAGTTTTATTTACATGGGAAGTGATAACACAATGTCATGCTACGGGTGCAAGGGTAAGCAATGAAGCTTATTCCAAGTTATTGCAGGCGTTGTTTATGCATTTTGCTTGTGATCCTCATGTTGTTTTGAAAAATGTAAGTCTGCAAAAGATATTATTGATTTATATCATGTAGGCTTCTCTCGTCAAGATAATATAAAGAATTTAGCTCATGAGAAGTTTATGAAACTTGTGTCTGAAGGAAAAGCTGATAGTTTAACTACAGATGACTTTACCGTGTTCATGGAAAATTTTATAAACTTTCCAAGTCCTAATACTAATACTGTATCACAACCTACCATGTATGGGAGTGGTAAAACAAATGAATATTTTCGTATTGTTAATAGTACAACCAATCAATATACTTATTTTGGACTTACAGAAAAGGAAGTTACAATTGAACGTATGCAAACTGGTGGAATAGATGGTCCTGAAAAATATATTCAGTTATTATTTGAATTTGTAAAAGATCATGTGTTAAATGATGCCGATGATGATATGTATGTTGGTATAACAATAGAAAGTTCTGCTTCGACAATTAATAAACCAATATACATTTCGTGGCGTCAAAAGTCAAATTTAACTTCCGACATTTTATTTCGTAATATTGAAAATGTTTTAAATAGTAATGAAAATTATTTATTAGGTGATAAAGTAAATTTCAAAATTCATATTGTTGATTCACGTAAAGGTAGGGGACGAACTATGGGTTTCAGCAAAATATGTTGATCTTGTAACACATCTGGAACAATGTACTATTCCTGTACAAAAGGATGTGTATTGTCTTCCTAAAAGTATTATTCTTGGAATGGGTAGGGCTGATCATCGTTATAACTTTGTATATCAATTGAAAAATCATCCTGAACGATTGCTGAAACAAGCAAAGGAATTATGTCAGTGCTAAAGTTGACATTGAAATCCATGATGGATGTACTATTAATGATGTAAAAAAGTTTCAAAATAAGCTAGCCCCTCATTATCAAATTGTTGTTTACGAAAAAATCGTTTAACTCGAAACTACAATATAATTTATCCTAGAATACATGCATCAAAGAAAATTTTAATTTTGTATACTGAGGGACACTATGAATTAATTACTAGTATTACAACGCTATTAAACAAGAAAAATTATTGTCAGTATTGTTTGGAAGGTTATCATCATATCGAAAATCATAAGTGTAACTTCAAATGTCCAATGTGCGAAAAGTATCACAATGTTTGTAATAATGATAATAATATTAAACTCGAGTGCATTGATTGTCATAGACTGTTTTCTAAGGATGAATGTTTTGACAACCATAAAACGATAAATGTTTCCGGAAAGAGTTTATGCGAAACAAAGAAAATTTGTGTCCATTGTGGTACTATGATTGACATGCTTTCACGCAAGTCTGAACATGAATGTGGTGAACATTATTGTAAAACATGTTACACATATGTAAGCGATGACCATATTTGTTTTGTTCAAACGGCTATGATGCAGCATGTAGATACCTTTTTGTACATTATCTTTGATGTAGAAACAATGTTGCTTCCTAAAAATGAACGAGGAGAACAAGAACATCACGTAAATTTTGTAAATTGTATTCATGCTTGTTACAAGTGTAAGGACATGAAGCTTGATGATACATGCTTTGTATGCGGTGATAAAAATGGATTCCGTTCGTTTGATTTCAACAACATTGAAGAATTTGTTAATCATGCATTAATAACTCGACCAATGTTTAAAAAAATCATTGTGCTTTCCCATAATGGCAGTAATTATGATATGCAATTCTGTGCTAAAACTTTGATAATAAACCATCATTTTATACCTGAAGTAATAATGTCAGGGCAAAAAATTATTGAAATGCGCTTAGGACAAAAGATTTACTTCCGTGACACATATTTGTATATGGGAGTTAAATTATCTAAATTACCTAAGACGTTAGGTCTTTCTGCAAATTTACGAAAGGGAGATTTCCCATACTTGTTTAATACATTAGAGAACCAAAATTATATAGGCAAAATTCCTGATCTAAAATATTTTGATCCTGATTCAAGGAGCACTGAAGATCGAGAGCAACTTATCATATGGCACAAAGAACGTGTTGCAAGTAATGAGGAGTATAATCTCCAAAAGGAAATGATTGAATATTGTCGGAATGATGTTAAAATTTTAGCAGAGGCTGTCATTAAATTTTCAAACTTAATTGAAGACAAAACAAATGGTATCCAATGTTTTATCGTCGCGTCAACTATTGCTAGTTTGGCAATACTAACATATCGTACCTTATATTTACCCAAAGAAATTATTCCAATTATTCCACCCTATGGGTTTGACCATCGTGATCGTCAAAGTCTAAAGGCAATGTATTGGCTACGATACTTAGAACGTACTACTGGTAGTGAAATTCTCCATTCTGGGAATGGCTTGGAAAAACAATTTGGGAGGTATAAGGTTGATGGATTTGAAAGTAAAACAAATACAGTTTACGAATTTCATGGATGTTACTATCACGGGTGTTTAAACTGTTATCCTACACTACGACACGTGTCCCTAGATTCTACCTCTAAGCAAGGTACATCACTACAAGATCGGTATGAAAACACCACCACAAAAATAGCATTTCTTAAAAAATTACATCTTAATGTCATTGAAATGTGGGAATGTGAATGGGACCATATGGTAAAAATGATAAAAAATTACAACAGTTTATTCAAACACAGTGTCATGATCTAGTTGATCATCTGGTACCTAAAGATAGTTTTCATGGTGGACGTACAGAATGTTTTAATGCCTTGTACGAATGTACCAGCGAAGAGTTTGTAGCATATTATGATGTTACCAGTCTTTACCCCTGGGTAATGGCACGTAAGCCATTGCCTATAGGTAAACCTATAATATACAAGGGGCCTGACTTTCCACAAGTGCAAAATATTCATGGATTAGTCAAATGTAGTATCTTACCTCCCAAACACTTATATTTTCTAATTTTACCATATACATGTAATGATCGCCTTTTGTTTGGGTTATGTCGTACGTGTATGGAACAAAGTGCCAACAATTGCATGCATAATGATAGTGAGCGTGTCCTTACTGGTACATACTGTACTCCTGAACTTCATGTGGCTTTAGATCTCGGATACAAAATTCTACAAATTATCGAAATTTGGGAATTCAAATTATCCGATTCAGAAAATAATCTGTTTAAAGATTATGTCAATTCCTTCTTAAAAATGAAACAGGAGTCTTCAGGATTTCCTAGCTGGTGCAAAACTAAACAAGATCAAGAGAAATATATTGCAGACTATTATGTTCATGAATGCATTCAGTTAACGGAAAATAACATTCAATCAAATCCTGGTTTAAGATATATTTCCAAAATATTTCTCAATTCCTTATACGGCAAATGGGGACAGCGAACAGATTTATCTCAATCTGTAATTGTAGATACTCCAGAAAAATTTTTAAGTTATCTATGGGCACCACAATATGAGGTACAAACTGTATTGCCTATTGGAGAGCAACATCTCATTCTATCATATAAAAACATTGAGAACAAAAACAAACCATGGAAATTTTCCAATGTTGTCCTTGCAGCCTTCATCACCTCGTGGGCACGTCTAAAACTTTACGAGTTAGTAACAGCTATAGATCCTGATCGTGTATTGTACTGCGACACTGATAGTATTATGTTTGTACAACCACGTAATGAAAAGCCTCCACTTTCTTTGGGTTCCTATTTGGGTGAGTTAACTAATGAAGTTCCTGATGGCTGGGAAATTGATGCATTTATAGGCTTAGGGCCAAAAAATTATGCCTATAGAATGAAAGAAGTTCAAACAGGGAAAGTAGATTATGTATTTAAAATTAGAGGAATAACTTTAAATCATCGTACACGACAAGAAATTAACTTTGATCATTTTTATCAACTAGTTCGGGATAAAGCTGAGAAAAAACAGTTACACAATCCAGGAAGAATTGTTCGTAAGCCTGGGTTTGTCATCGTATCCAAGTCTGAAACTAAAACACATCAGAAAGTTCAAAATAAAAGACGGCGATTAAATCATAACAGTATTACTGACTATAGAACATTGCCATATGATTATCAAAGTATTAAGTGTGTTAAATGATTGGTATTCTGTATATATAGAAGTAAATATGTAAATAGTAGACTGTCTAAAGGTACCATGATGTCATAACATGGTCATAATATTATCAAATATGTCCATAAGTTTTCACAAGACCTATCAGTTGATACTTCTACGTATATATAATGTAAATATGGGAATAAGTTATGAAGAATATATGTATATAAATATGCCAATATTGTCACTACAATGTTGTAGACTATATAAATACAATAAAGCGTTACAATTTACAATAATATGTTTTATTCCAATGACTATATGCAAACAAATATTGATATATGACGAAGTATCTGTATTCTATATAAGATAAAGGAATAATACGTATGCTTCATATAAGGTTATTTATACATATTTATCATATTTTATGTTCATACAATAAATCATCCTAAGTTGGAAACCATGTTGACGTTATAATGTCTTCTACAAGGTAAACAAGCATCTTAGAAGTAAGTAAAGGTATCAGTATATAACATTAAAATACTCTAGTGAAAAGATATCTATAAGTAAATGGCTTATACCACAGTGATATCCTTTGTGCTTAAAATACCACTAGGACATGTCTAACAAACATCTAGGTACGTAAAAATCACAATATATACATCCTAACATGCTATTCAAGGTAATCTATATACATAAGGGGTCACAATATAAGTCTACAATATAATCCAATATTAATATAATACAATTAGTTCATGTGTTTGCATTCACCTAGCATATCACCACAACAAGATATACAACTCTACATTACGATAAAATAAGGCTACAATCCAATATTAATACAATACAACCAATATTAATACAATACAAACACTTCAGGTGTTTGCATCCAGCCTAGTATAGCCCCTAAAGCTACGCAACCCAACAACACATGCTTAAAACACTTACATGAAAACAACAGATAATATGTCTACAATATGATACATATATTCCTGTCCCGATATCAAAAACCAATATACATACATACATGTATCCACTTACAAACTAATCACATATTCATATATACATGTAATTTGTCATTCGTCTAAGCTTCGTACACCATTAGACCCATACAGTATCCAAAAGATGATATTTTATGTTAAAATCCCATATCAGCTACACATACATGTACCCACTTACAAACTAATCATATATTCATATATACATGTAATTTGTCATTCGTCTAAGCTTCGTACACCATTAGACCCATACAGTATCCAAAAGATGATATTCCATGTTAAAATCCCATATCAGCTACACATACATGTACCCACTTACAAACTAATCATATATTCATATATACATGTAATTTGTCATTCGTCTAAGCTTCGTACACCATTAGACCCATACAGTATCCAAAAGATGATATTCTATGCTAAAATCCCATATCAGCTACTGAAAATACAATATCAATACATAAAATACGTTTCTTAGAGTTGCGCCCATTTCCTCTCACATTATCTCATACATTTATGTACAATATGTAGTGCTCTATATTACATATATCCGCAATATACCTCTAAATATACGAAAAACACAAAAAATCATTCTTTGTAACCCCTTTCGTTACCACCTCATTAATATTAATTATCATCTCATTAATATTCATAAATAATTAATTCAATAATCTAGTTTTTAAAAGGATAAAATCATTTATGCGGAAATACCTTAAAGAAATCTTGTTTGAAGACTTCTTCCAAAAGCAAAAAAAAGGGAAAGTTCCCTTGCGTAAAATTTCATTCACTCTTTTTCCCCTTTGAAACTCAGGTAAGAAGGGAAAATGTTTCTCTCCCTCTACGTATGTGGCAAGGTCCTTAACAAAATGCGTAACAAGTCGCACGCCAATTAAAAGCCACCCTTTGCTCACAAACTAACATAACCTTGCAATTCACCACCTACCAAGAAATGTCACATACATTTTCATGTTTTATTCTGTTCCATATGTTTTGCTTTCCATTGCAGTAACCAATGTGTTTCTAAAAATCTCTGTTCTCAGAATATTTTCAGTCTCTATAGGGTAGAAGTCTCAGCCCGATTTAAAATAATTTCATTTACTCCAAAGAAAGTCACACTTCGTTCCCCCTCCAACAACCTAGACCACCCAAAATTACAACACAACTGCGTCTCTCTCCTTTCTTTACTCCCCCATCAAAGGGTTCTCTCCATTTTTTCACTCTTAGCTAACATCTAGCTGTGCTTTTAACAATAATGTATTATCGACATTTCCCATGTTTTCTAAATACATAAAACTAAGTTATTTGACATGTCTTTCTCACCTCCCATGGTTAGAATATTCTCATACACCTATATGTCACTTTTAAGTGACACTTTCTTCTTTCTTTAAATGACAAAATGATGAAATTACGTGACAGTGTTACAAAAAGTCTATGTTATACATTCAACCCTTTGCTATTGTAATTACCTCCCCCCTTTTTGAGCACATTTAGCACCAAGGCTACTTTTTTATCCTTTGTTTTCCGCCTTCCCCCTTTAGTTACCTCACCTTACGACATCCCAATCTTTCATTATATGTGTGTTCTTTCTTTAGAATTAGTTTCTTGAATATCAAGACCAACTCCGTTCAAGATTAACAAAAAAGACCTCTGTGGACATGTTCTGAAGTTCCTTCAGTTATTTTTTCACCACTTGAGGGAGGAATAAGAAAGGACGAAACAAGTTTCTTAAAGGATTGGGGAAAACGGTAAGTAATCAGCATAAATTGTATAAATCAACATAAATTGTATTAAAATATATGATAAAACATATCAGAGGAAATTTGCATCCATTTTGATGAGAAATTCGTACTGTTGACCAATTCTTGTGAGAATGAAGGAAATTTGCATCCATTTTGGTGAGATTTGCGGTCTGTACACTAATTCTCGTGAAAAATGAGGGGAATTTGAAGCAATTTTGGTGAGATTTCCGGTCTCTAGGTAAATTTTGGTACAAAGTGGCGGATTTTAGGCCCATTTTGGTGAGATTTCCGGACTGAGTTGGTGAGATCTACGGTCTATTCTACTGCACACCAGACTCCTATTTTCTGATCGTTAAGAGGTTCTTCATGAATCTTATGGGGATTGCTTGTTGACTAGTAGCTATCTGCTGTTTTGGGTATTTACATGTCCTGTGAGATGGAACCAGGCTTCATCACTCATAAGGTACAGCATTGGGTCCAACATTCCACTATGAACCATTTCAAGTAATCACATTCAGTAATTCACACGTTTTTGCTTATCTCCCTCCTTCAGTTCTTGGACACATGTCACTTTGTACAGCTTCATCCATAGACCTTTTAAGACTCGTTGACAAGATTTACACTGCAAAACATATAGAAACTACTTCTAGACACAGTAGGACACTGTACACATTACCGACACTCTTTGAATACCTCCAGATGACACATATTCACTTGTAGATTGTGTTGTTCAAATGTAATCTCCCAGATGTATGTTCAAAATGTGTCATCACTTTGTTTTCGAACTGTTTGGGGAGAAGAAGTCTTTTAAATATGTCATACTAGATAGTGTTGTTTGAGAACTAACGCTTTTGGACACGCGAAGCACACTTTATAAACACACACTTGATATATTTCTCTCTCAACATCTGTACTGAAAGTGTTTAAATGCTATTTTATTTTTTTACAGTATGCGCGAAATGTTCAATTCTTGCGACAATTTCCGTGTCGACTTCTTTGGACTCTAGATCATTCGTGCTTGAATATCTGCGATCACAGCAGATGTACGAACAGACGGAGCTCGATTCCTTTTTGGTTCTACACAGAACCTGTAGTACGCCACTTCTTCACCAAAGCCTGTATACTACTACTCTTTGCCGGTACGGAAACGCCAGGAAACTTCCTTGCAAAAATATTCTGCGTTTCCTTAAATGAACCGGTAGACACGTACGCCTCCACTATTGCGATTCTTTCTTGTAGAGAAGGCATCTCTCTAAGATTTACTTCATACGTCTTAACAAAGTCTTCACGGATTTCGCACTGAAAACTGACAACACACTACACAAACGTTGTCGCAACAAGAGACAATGAAAACCTTGTCGCCACACGAGACGATAAAAAAAGTTGTCGCAACAGTATACGATAATGCGCAGCCTGCCTGTCTGTGACGGTCCGGTTTTCCTAGCGCCCAGGGACGAGGATCCTGAGGGGCCAACGAGGCCCGGGCCCCCAAAGCTCATGTGGACCCCCATATATTTTATATGTATTTTTATTGTTATATGCATTGTTACATGTATATTTTTATGAATGCCCCCCCCCCCCAAAAGGTTCAGGGAAATCGGCGCCCTTGCATGCGCCAACCGGTACTAATTGTTTATAAATACAGAATAATTTTGAAAATTGAAACCTCGTGTTATCTTTGTATATGTGAGACATAATACTAACACGTTAGTCTTTAGAACATCTTTTTAATGACATTTGTCGATTGACTTAAGAGAATTTAGTTTAGCCTGGAAGCATAAGTTGCCTATAGCTCAAGTGTAGCTCTGTATGGTTATCCATGATAGAATTCAGTGACAAAGACAGTTGTCTTTAACCAGTTGTGATCTTTTTTTCAAGTCTAAGCATTAAAATATGCTGCATATGGCTGCAAGATTTTTTTACAATTCTGAATATATGCATGAAATGTAGATAAATACCCCTTAAATAATTCCTTTCAACTAGGATTGCCATATTTTAAACTTAGAAAAGGGGGGGGGGATTCTAAACCGTAATTACTGAAGTGAACTTGTGTATTACAAATACTGATCTGGGATCCTTCGGACTTTTTTTTTTTAAAGATTTCTTTGTTAAGTGACACTTCCAATATACTTTTCTAACAAACTAAAGTAAAGCATATTTAGTTTTTGCCTTTAACGTTTTATTGTTCAACAAATGTGAGTCTCGAATTGTTAATATGTATTACAGTAAGATATCTAAAATTCTAAGGATATCTGTAAGCAAGTTTTCGCATCACTTGCCAAAATCTCATTACATATTTCACTTCAAGAGTTCAAAAATTTATTCAAAAACCTTTTCAAGTATTCTAAGGCGTACAGTAGCATATTAAGAGGGTCTCCACAGTAACTGAGCTTAGACATTTTAACCCCTTGAATCCCAGCCCTGTAAATAGAATGTAGAACCTCACGACCATGCTAAGCGGAGAGCATTAGGCAACAAATAGTGCAAATAAATCGTCAACCATATTGGATGCTAATACCATAATTGTTTTAAAATGATTGCAATGCAATTAACATTTGGGTCTTCTCTAGTCTACTGGTTAGAGCGTAGTGACATAATCTGACGAACTATAACCATCCTCTTCCTCCATATTCTACTGCTTTTGTGACACAAAGTACACAAAAAACAAAAACACACGTCTCATAAATAGCAGGGATTCGTTCGGTCAGCAACAGATGGCATAACGATCGTGCTTTCCTCATTCCTTGCAAACGTCACCTACTCTAATGATGTCATAGCAACATGTAGACTTCGGCCCTCCCTGAGCAAAATGATTCGTACGTTTTCGTGGCTATTACCACGAGAATATTTCCTCTTCAGACATTGGAACCAGTTACATTACATAGTGGTAGTCAACCGGTTAACGTATCAGTCTGTGTGACATTATTTCCTAACAGTAAACGATTCACAATCCGCTACAGAATGTTCACTGTCTATCTGCAGGCAACTAAATTAAACTATACGTAGGGTGTATATGTATTTCTCCTCCTTTAGTGGTTAGTGTACGCGTGTTTAGTTGCTGGGGGGTCCCCATGTTCAAATCTCGGTACAAATTCATCTGCATACGCTAATATAAGGTCAATGTCCTTAAATAGCCTGTAGTAAGAAATAAATCAATTTAAACTGAAACTTTATTTTCTGAAATATACAAGCTAAGATTTCAATTAAGTTCCTAATGAAATTACTTACTATAAAAGTGAAAACACAATTTATATGCCTGGAACTGAAATCAAATTTTCTGTGAGCTGTACAGATTAAATATACTGTATTCATCTTACTACTACTAATAATAATCAAACACTCTTTAAATGACAAAATCCGGTTTTTAATCTTTTAAAATAATTTTCAATTAACAGTTTTAACTGTCCCATCAGTTATTAACACGCTAATAGGCCTATTTCTGCTATATCTGCTATATCTGCTATATCTGAAATCCAATTTGTATCCTTCCCGACAATTCGTGAAAAAAAAGACTTTTTTCTTTTTTAAATCTGTACCCGTGATCCCTCATTTTCCCTAACAAACATCTGTCCTCCTTCTACGTCTATCTCTCTGATATATATATACGAAGTGTAATTGCAAAGTTTTATATAATTCTGACAGTTCACGTGATCGAATACTAAATGAGTGTTTCTTTCCACATTTACCTCGTCCCAAGGTGTGTTAAATCTTTTCTCAAATGTGCAATGAAATAAACCCTTCCTTATTTTCAAAGCCCAGATTTTGCATACGTTCGAATTTAACATCGACTAATAACGTTAAGAATATAATAAGATACTATAATGTGCCATGTCTATAATCAAGGGCCTAGTAAACCACAATAATCTTTCAAAACTTATATCATCATTAAGTAGAAACTAGTGCTACAATAATTCTCTACCTTCATCGCTTCCTTCACATAATTTGCAATGGATTTGGTAAATATGATCTATTTCTTACAATGCTAAGGTGTAATTCGTAAACCATGCCTATGTTCATAATCCAACACTGTTTTCAAATAAATCAAGTGTTCGAAACAAAACGACTGTTCACAGAGACCATTCTAATGTCTCCGAAAGGGATGCCGTGAGAAAACCTTTTAATGAAGAGTGAACCAAAGGAGAGAGATAAAATTATGCTCTCAATCACGCCAACAGAAAAATTATTATAACAATTGAGGGGGTGAGCGCAACAGTGGTCTAACCAATATTTTTTTTTTTTTTTTTAATGAAGAAAAATCAAGTTAAAGTTAAACGCATGTGGTTTCTGCACAATATACCAAAAGCAATCACAAGTGGTTGAATGTGTCATATATTGTACATATATATATTGTACGTACAAAAAACCACATGTGCTTAACTTGATTTTCTCCATTTTTAAAAATGTGGGTTAGATCACTGTTGCGCTCACCCCCTCAATTATACACTTCCATTTCTACCCGTGTCAAAATCCACCTTCACAACACTGAGATTTTCTACAATAATCATAACAAACATGTGCAGATATTATACATCAATTGTGCTCAGATTTCCCAAAGAGTATATTTTACATTACGCAGATAATAATGATTTATTATTCTGTCTACAATAAAGGGTGATATCGAGGCTCATTCGTGGCTAAGCGGTTAGCGTACGCGCCTTTGTCGTGGGAGACCCGGGTTCGATTTCCGGCGAGAGCTCATGTGGTTCGGATTCCACGTTAATCATAGTAGGTCCACGTCTCAAATTGCCTCGCTGCTGAACGGGACGTTAAATTCAACATCAACTCAAAGGATGATATTTTAATCGAGCAATTCATTTTCGGCGAATAATTACCAAATGCTCTTACGAGCAATTTAAGCTACGAACATGATAACATTATTTACTGTCACATGCAATTTTCTCATGCATAAAACTCCACTAATTTATCCCTCTCGCCCCAACTACTTCCTTTCGGTTCTTAGTCTCATTTGAACTTTTTAACATCCCACACATCCTGTGTACTCGTATATTTAGTTACATTTGTATTGTTGTTTCCTGTAGCAATAATGCCATGAGGTATTCATTCTTGGGGTGAGTTTTTTCAGACAATCTTTCCAAAAATTGCTTAAATCATTTTGTTCATATTTTATAAATAAACACAATAACAACTCTACAATATGGTGTATGTCATTTCAAATGAAAATCAGCAAGGAGTATTTTAGTTTTGGAGGTGAGTTTTCTTCAAAGTTCTTCGAGAACGCCTCTCATAATTATGTTCATATTTCATAATTAAATTCTTAGTAATAATGCTGAATTACTTCATTTTTATTTCTTTTAAATTATGCATTTTAACAGGTTTTTCGGATATTATTATTTAAACAGTAGAGAGTACTATACTTTCTTAACCTACCTAGGTAAATTATGAAATCACTAAACTAATAGGGTCTAAGAGTGGTAATGGAAGTCCCACACTTATGTTGCCCAGGTTATGGAAATAACAGTTAAATGATATTTGGTGTGGAATTGTGGCAATAAAGAAACTCAAAAGGCTCATAAAGAAAATGAAGCCTAATAGTTTCTTTACGCTATTAAAACGATGAACTACTTACATCATATTTCAGTACGAATTAAATATAGTTAAGTAGAACTTCATTTTAGAATGCCTCTCCAATAGGAGAGTTAATTTTTTGTACGTTTAATGTGAGTAATGGGTTAATAAATATTTTTGAAATAGCCATTATGTATTATTATTATTATTATTATTATTATTATTATTATTATTATTATTATTATTATTATTATTATTATTATTATTATTATTATTATTATTAATGATAATACAGAGGATTGATAGAGTGAAGGGATATAATGAGAATTATGGTAACCATGTAAACGTATTCTGAGTAGTTATATATGTAAAGCGATTTAGAATTTTTAACTGTTTTTGCCCCCCTACTAACATATTCATGTCGCTCCCAAACTTCTGTGGTTGGTTGCGGGCCTGGATCTGAATTTACATATGTTTATGAGTCTGATAAAATTAATTTATAGTTTAAAATTAAAATTTGGTTGGGCTCCTACAAACTGACCGTGTGCGTGCAAGTTTTACGGAGGTTATACAGCTAAGGGAATTGTATAGCATTATAGGGCATTGTCCCCAACGACAAGAATATTAAAATGAAGATAAACGTGTAATAAAATAAAATGAATAAATAACGGTCTCTATAAGTGGACAAGTTCCTGTGTAGTTTTTCAAACTGCATAGTTTAATAGAAGTTCAAAAAAGAAAATAAAGTGGATGGTATTAACTAAAGATCTCTTACGTGCAGATATAAAGACGTGTGCAAACCAGTGTACAAAATATATAGTATAACCATAACATATTAGGCCTATTATATTTTATCTTAATTTGAAAGATGTATATTGAATTAAGGTGTGATCATGATATTTAAACTTTAAAATTCCGTCATTATCTCTAAATAGCTACTGTGCATTGAACAATAGGAGGGTAAAGGGTCGTTCGCCCCTTCTCCGATTGGGAGCTCCTTCGTGGCTAAGCGGTTAGCGTACGCGCCTTTGGCGTGGGAGATCCGGGTTCGATTCCCGGCGGGAGCTCATGTGGTTCGGATTCTACGTTAATCAGTAGGTCCACGTCTCATATAGCCTCGCTACTGAACGGGACATTAAACTCAAAATCACCTCAACTCAACTTCTCTGATCGGCACAGCCACCAGTGCTGCAAAAGTCCAATGACAGAGAAAATTGAGAATCTTAAATCATACTCCCGAACCACCTCCCAAGACTTCGTCCTGGATCCGCCCCTGCATTGAACAATACGTAATCTACACGTAATATTACTAGACTTATTCAGTCCTTCATCAGTCTTCGCCAATTACGTTAATTTAATCATTTCGTAAATTTCCTTTTATTCATTGCCATAAATAGAAAAACGAAATGTGAGCTATAAATAGATGGAAGCAATATTACGTCGCAGTCTTCTGCCAAACTTTTCATTTATTCTGATGACGAAACCGAGAATCAATTTCTTCCTTAAATTAGGATTTCTTCTGTGATTGAAAGCATGGGCTCTTTCTGAAACATCACATGCAATGAACATGAACAGTATTTGTGGTGTCTCATGTTTAGTATGTATAAGAAGTGAAAAAGAAACAAGAGAAAATATTATCATTCAAAAAGCTCGGGTAAAAGTAACCTTTTTATCGTAACGGAAGGTGACATGACTTTGAACTAAATACTAAAGAAATAAAGGCAAAAAAAGTTCACTGTGCCCTATTCAACTGAAACACAAAGGCTACAAGCATTTAATGATTGATAAGTGCGGAATTTATGTTTACCATATTTGGCCTCTCATATCACATAAATACAACAAATAAACATACATTTATTTTCTGATTACCAGAGCAATCTAGAAACTAAAGAAAAAACAGTGATCAACGTTCATTTGTTTTTTCCTTCTATAGGGTAATTCCGGGTGAGATGGCCATAATTTTTTCGTAGCCTTAAAACACGAAGAATTTTTAAACAATGTTGTGGTAGAGAGGTTAGTTAGGTTCTAGAAGATATACTTTTCATAACAACATACGTTTTTAATGAAAAAATTGACCACGTGGTAAAACTATATATTTTTTTAAAAAATATAATATTGGCCACCTCTCGCAAGGTGCTCCGGAGAGATGATCATCGGATACCGGAGTAGTTGACCATAATATTTTTAAAGCTACAATTATATACGTTTACTTTTAAAATAAGGAACAATAATACACTGCTACTACAAACATCGTCATTATCATAGGTATTCTACCAGTATTAGCAGGTCACTTGCCTCAACTGAGAAACTTCCATGCTCCACGGTCTTCAACTATCCTCTTTTATTTTCACGTACGACTTTTTAATTTTGATGTCCATTAATTGTATTATCCTTCACTCATCCCTCTCTTCCTTGCCACCATACCCTCTAGCCCATCCCTCATGATACAGTTCCTTCTTATCCAATGCTCCAACCAGTTTCTCTTCCTCTTCTTAATAATATCTAAAATTGTTCTTTTCTCCTCCACCATTTCTAAACTCCCTTATTCGTTTCCCGCTCGACCCAGCTAATTCTCTCAATTCTTATCCACACCCACATTTCGAAAGCTTTCAGTCGTTTTTCATCCTTCTTTCATAATGTCCATGTTTCTGACCAATACAGAACAATACTCCACACGAAGTATTTGAGGAATCTTTTTCTCAACTCTTTATTCAAGGTGTCACAAAACAGCATTTTCTTCCTCCTAAAGGCTTCTTTCACCGTTTCTATCCTTCCTTTTATTTCACGTTTACACTTAATATCACTACTAATAATTTTAGCCAGTCATCGAAAACTAGTCACTTGTTCTATTTTTTTCCCTCCTACTTCTATATTTGACACTGACTCCTTTGTTCCAGTCACCATGGCTTTTGTCTTTCTAACATTTATTTTCATCTCATATTCTTTACAGCCCTTCCTCATGTTTTCTAACATCTTATTGATTTTCTCTTCATATTCCGCAATAAGCGCCATATCATCTGCAAACCATATACACCTAATCATTCTACCTCTTACCGCAATGGCATCTTCACTTTGTAGGTTCTTTTTTATTTTCTGTTCTAGACAGATATTAAATAATGTTGGCGAGAGACAGCATCCCTGTCGAACTCCCCTTCCCATTGCACTCTCCTCTGTCATTTCTTACCCTGTTCTAACAATTACTTGTTAATTCATATACAAGTTTCTTACTAAAACACAACAAATTGAGCAAGGCTATGTGATAATATGTAAAAAACACACAATCACGTAACAGTTTCGACACAATAACTATGTCTTCATCAGACTTCCACTCCTTCTGGCTGCTTGGGAGTTGGTCGCCTCTTATATACTCTCCGGAGGTCAACATCGCATTAAATCATTAGTTTAACACCGCACAAATGAAATAGTAGTTACTGACGTAATGATGTAAGAACGAAAGGAATGTGAATAGGGTAGAAAACTGGAGAACTCCGTGAAACCCTCTCATTCAGTGTTTATTTACCACAAAATTCATATCACCACCAATGGTTTGGCCCCTGAAGTGAAGGTTCTTCCGACTGATTCACCGACTTTTTGTTTTACTATCAACATTCGAAATATTTCAAACCCGCATAACATTTGAAACATGATACAACTTGGATCAGTTTTCTTCATTCAGTGTAACATGTGATAATGAACTGTAAGCAAGTAGGAATCTGTTTGCTTTCCTAGTTTTAAAATCCAAGAATTTTAGCGGAAAACAAGACAGCAACATATGAACATGATGGAGGCTCTATTTACGATTTTTTTCTACGATAAAGGTATGAAGATGACAACATTAAAATAATTAATGCACATCATGAAACTTCGTTAATTTCCACCAGTGACGACGCCAGCATTAATTTCTTAGGAGAGCAAAGGAGGGGTAGAGATATTTTTTTTGGAGGGGCGACCATTTTTGCATACCGAAACTAGTAGTTTTATGATGTTTGACTTACATTACAGTACAATGTGTATTACGTTGTTTTCATAGTATGCAATTATAAATTAAACTTATTTCACGTAAAGTTTGCAACTAACAAATAAGCTAACGTCTGCGCATGAAATATTCGATTCGCGGTGGGAGAATATTCACATTTGAACCCATTATAGTGGTTCAAATTCCACGTTAAATGGTTTGTCTGCATTAAGCGTCGGTGTTGAGAAAGACACTAAACTTCTATCTAACCAACCTAATTGAAGAAAGATACTTTAGTGAACCTAGAGTTAACTGATAACACCACAACCTGTTAGGATTCAAAGAAATGTTTGGAATAAAATTTATGTATTTTTCCCCTAGAAGTCGAATCTGCAAAGAAAAGGATGGGATTCCCATGTCATTTTTCAGTTTTCCCGTCAATCCCCCGGATAGGAGGGGCGGGAGGCTAACTTTAGCATAGGTAAATTTCTCCTTGCAAAATATTAATTTTTTACTCTGTATATTCTTTCATTCGATGCTTGTTTCTGAAGTTATTTTGCACTATGAAATAACAAAATTCACCTTATATATTCACACTCTCATCCCTCGCTTTAATGGGCCTCATTCATTTTTTAAGTCGCAATATTAAGCCTTCGTAATTTTTACGAACGGAGTTGGGAAAACTGGCATAGAGAGAAAACCATACTCCCATACCCCTTCTTCTCCCATGACAGGTTCTCTCATCGGACCGGTAACATAGTCGTGAGCGGACAGTCCTGTAGTTCACTTTGTTCTGGATGTAGTGGATGGCATTTCGTAATTTTTACGAAGGCTTATTACTCATAGTTAGAGACACGATTTTTTGGTGACACGCGAAGACGCGAAATGTATAAGTTTTGTGCGAAAACGTTGTGTACCTAACTTTTTCACCATTTGTTAGGCCATATAACGCTCGCGATTAAACGCGAAATTCTGTCGAATTAGCGAAATTTGCAACAAGTTCCGATATTCCACGAAATTTATTCAAAAGTGACAATTTTTCTTAGTAAATACTATGAGTCATAGTAAATTCTTAGTCGTAAAAAATACGAATGCTTAGTACTCACGTTTGTTTTTTCTAGTGTACTGTACATTTTATCTAACTGCATTCGCCACAGTATTTTATCTGATTTTCACGATTTTCCTGTGTCATTTTTCTCAAAATGGCCACTAGACCAGGATGCTGTCAGCAAGTTGTTGCTTGAAGAAGAGAGTGAAGAAGAATATAAGAATATTTAATCTCGGGCTTTGTGACCAACTGGTTTCTCCTCACATGCATTGTCCAATGAGTAACCAAATTTGCAGCGGCATCTTCGGGTGTCAATAACAGATTTCCTGATAGTTCCTATCAACCCTGAAGTACGACAGCTTCCTGGAGCCAGGAAAACATGCTTTTATTATCCAGCATCTAAAAGGAGAATGACAACCACTTACTGTTAACCACTAGCGCCTCCTTGTTTGTACGGAGCATAAAGTAATATATTGTGTCCAATGTGATAAGGAAAAGTAAAAACCTAAATACACTTTGGTTTAGCGTATTAAACCATCAAGATTATAAACTAAATTGATTTTCCAATTTTACAGAAGAATTATTAGGTTTGATGGCTATGTATCTTTTACAGAAACATTTATATGTGTCATTTTTCATTTCGAACATATGCGATATTTAAGTTTACATCTAAAATAGAAAAATATAAAACGTTGCCTTATATCATATGTATAACACGACGTTTTTGAATCCTTTCTGTATAATATAGAGTAATTCATTTGTCAAAATGTTTTCTTAAAATATTTCCTTTTTTAAATTTTCTGAACCTTTGCACAAAGCTTTCAAAATAAAATATACCCATTATTTCATGTAATGATGTACATAGTCATAAATAATACTTTTAAACAATCATATCGTATGTATATGACTAAAAAAAAGAAAAAAACCGACAGTCGTAAAAATTACGAATGCCTAGTATCTACGTGGTTTTCAAGACGCTTAGTAGTCTAGGGGATAAAATATGTGCGGTCAAACTTTCCGATTGTCCGTGACTTCGAGCTCCCTCATGGCTAAGCGGTTAACGTACGCGCCTTTGGCGTGGGAGTCCCGGGTTCGCTTCCCGGCGGGAGCTCATGTGGTTCGGATTCCACGTTAATCAGTAGATCCCCGTCTCATGTAGCCTCGCTGCTGAACGGGACGTTAAACTCAAAATCAACTCAACTATCCGTAAGTTCCTGCAGTGGCTAATATCCACTGCATTGGCTAATATCTACAATTGCATTGCGAAAGAAAGTTGAATAGTTCAGAACGATGTACTTCTAATCAACCATAATACCCAACCTAGCCATGTAAAATATCGGATATACATTTATAAGATAGTAATTTCAACATTTTTCGTTTGTAATCAGGACTTACAGACTGTATCATCTCCTCCAGATTTTGTGCGTTGCTTCCGAAATTCGTAAAATAAAGGGATGAATATATATAATTATAATTGCTATTTTCCTATTCTTTGAAAACACAAAGTATTAGGAAAAATAAAATTATCGATGAACTGGTAGACTTGACAGAAAATCTCCGCCTCATTTCCTGCCTACTCGTCAATTTGTAAAAACGTAAGAGTTGAATTATTATTTGAGACTGTATCTAGAATCCTAACCCTTGGTGGAACCAAAAATACACTCATGTCTTTTTGTTGATGCATGTATGCACTACGAATTTCAGTTTAAACAAATACATATTTTCGGTTAATATTCCTTGTGATTCCAAAAATGTGTCAGGAAAACAAAAGAGTGAGAGAGTGATGGCATCAAGGGAAGTCTTCTCCCATTTTTACAGCAATGTCGATCGACTTCTGTCACAAATAATAACGGACGAAACATGATTGTACCATTATGATCCTTAAACGAAACAACAGTCAATGGAGTAGCAGCACACTTTTTTTCCTGGAATAACAAATCAACTGGAATTATTCTTCTGGAATAAGGATAGAGTCATACTCAAAGACTACCTGCCCAAGTATCAAATACTGAATGGAGAATATCTTCATTATTCACGAAAGTGAAAGACAAATTGAAAGTTCAATACCACGAAAAACTGAAAAGAAAAGCTGTTTCTTCAGAAGAATGCATCTCTATATCAAGCACTGGAAACACAACTGACATTGCATGATCTAGGGTTGCTAGATCATCCACCGTATTTTGGTTACGTCTGACTAGATATTACTTATTCCCCAAACTCAAATAATACTTGAAAGGATGCCATTTTGGATCTGATAAGAGTAGTGCTACGAACAGTGGTGCGAGGAAGTCTCCAGATTTTTTAACTGGTCTTTAAAAAACGGGAGCACCATGCAAGGAAACATTGAACTTTGCGCGAAGAATGTAAAATAACTCAAATTTCATCATTCCACGTGAAATGCTTCTAAGTCCTCGTAAATTTCTCAGCATGGTAGACAAGATAGTAGGTGTCATGTCAGTGCTTTGAAGCAAAAGGGAGCACTAGTACATACCAATTACTAACTAAAGATCAACACTCTGACAATACAGCTGTTCAGTTTAATCCCATATATTTATTATTATTATTTGCAATAAGGGAAAGGAAAACACTTTTCATCTCCAAAAATTAAACTCTGCCACTCACAAATTAAAATGTCCATCCTATGAATAATGATTGTCGAGAATAATGTTTTAGAATACAGAAACTTTAAACAAAGTGTGTAACTGAAAACTTCAAATCTGAATAAATACACACAAGTTATTTAATATATATAATATAATTAATGGTTTTACTTTTCTTTTGTTTCTAATTTAAGTTTATCCAATGCAAAGAAAACAAGTGGACCAACTCTACTGTTGTTGTTCGTTAGGCACAATGAAAGCTCTGTTTTCAGTTGAATTGAAAGTAGGATGTTGAAAATTCTCCACTGTTGGAAATTAAAAGTCATAAGAAAGAGCTATAACTAAAATTTACTGGAAAAGCGCTAAATTAGAAAACAGAAATATACGGAAATATCCAGCAGCTTAAAGAAGAAAACTTGAGCAGCAATCCGCCGCATAATTACTTCATGGATAAAACAATCTAACAGTGAGATTGGCTATGATACTGACGTATAACATACCATATTTAAAATATTTTAAGATTGTAGAAGTCTGGGGAGGGGGGGGAAGTCAGGGGAGCAGGAATATCCACCAGGGGGACATCGCTCCCTTGCCCCCCTATAGCGTCGTCACTGCTTTCCACAATGTACTGGAAACAAATGAATATTATTTTCGCAAACAAATTAATATTATAATCGCAAATTCTGGTTGCCCCTTTCTCTTTTCCTTGATTTCATTTAAGACTTACTAAATAAAGATATATATATATATATATATATATATATATATATATATATATATATATATATATATATATATATATATACAGTTTTTTTTTTACATATTTTTGGAGTGGGGTGCTAGTAGGGATATTCTCATTTGGACACACCCCTAAACTCCAGAACAGTTTTTGTACCTCTCTCTGAAAAGCGGTAGCAGGATCCAAAGCAGTATCTAGTTTAATCCGGATTCGGGTATCCCTACTTCATACCTTGCAAGCTGCTTTAGCATGAAAGATTTCATAGTTTAAATCACCCGTATCTAGTTAGACCAACCACCAACACTAAAACGACCGGTACATATCTCAAAATAATGGGCTATTTATGGGCTATTAGTTGCTCTAATCCCAATTTTTGGACTCCTAACGTTTAGCGGGAAATCGGAATAAAAATAGGCGAATCTAGCTTGATATCAAGGTAGAACCCTCCATTCGCTCAGAATAGTCCGATTGTCAAAATTCAAACGCCAGAATTATAGGCTATTTATTGTCTAATTAATTGCTATAATCCTGTTTTTTGGGCTCTTACCATCTAGCAGGAAATCGGAATCAAAGTAGGAGAGTCTAGCTTGACATCAAGCTAGAACCCCCCCCATAAGTATAGAAAGCTCGAATCGAAAAAATTCAAACACCAGAATTATGGGCTATTTATGGGCTAATTGGTGCTCTAATTCCAATTTTTAGGCTGCTACCGTTTAGCAGGAATTCTTTATCAAATTATGGAATTTGGCATAACCTTTAGCTATAAACTTAGGGCTATAATGCTCCGATCAAAATAATTCCAATGTCGGAATTATGGGTTATTTGTGTGCTAATTAGTTGCTTTAATGTCGATTTTTGTTCTAGCGTTAGCAATAAATCTAACGCAAGATTGGTATTGATTTTTAGATAACGTGGGATGATAATTTCAAAGTTACAGAGAGAAAACACCGATTACTATTAACTGAAAATTGATTTACTTGCATTCTTCTTAAATGTAAATATATATATCTACTAATAAATCCATGAATTTTCTTTTCACGTGTTTATTTTTGGAAGTAAGCAGTGTGTATATAGAATTTATACAGTGAAATATCATATTATTTTTTAAATAAGTTTCTTGTTTAAAGGAAATGCCTCTTCGCCTTTGCTGGGGGCCGCAGTAGCGCAGTTGTAGAGTGTTTACCTCTTGTGCGTGTGATCCCTGGTTCGATCTCATCTCGCGCCAAGTGGGTTTGTGGTTGACAAGCACTGTGTGCTTGGGTTTTATAGGGGTTCTCCTGTTTCTTACCACTTGATTCATTCCACCATTTCATTCATTTCTTATTATCACCGTCTTCCTTAGCCTCGGTGAATAATCGTGGGAACTTGCACTAGATAGTTCATTTCTTCCCGTACATATATATATATATATATATATATATATATATATATATATATATATATATATATATATATGGAGGCTTTACTTTTCCAACAAATATACAGGTAATCTCACCTATGATAAAGGTATTGCATAAACCGTAACTCTACTTCGAAGAGTAGGGAAAGATTGTGCCCCACAAGTGTGTTGGGAAAAATTTTATTAAACTAATTAAAACTGGAAAAGTAAAGTGAATATTTCCTTTTTCTGTAGCCATGGTGTAGAAAAACACAATACCATTTCAAACATATTATTTCTGATTATTATTTGTTCATTGTTATGCATATTTTGAATTATATTACGAGGCTCATTCCAAAAGTAATGCCCCCTATTTTTTTGTGTTGACTGTGTATGTCTGTGCCAGATGTCGTTGGTCTTGAACCATTCTCTTCTATTTGCAGGTGGTTACGTTGTTCTGCGGTGGTTGGCGCCAGCATATGAGTGTTCCAAAACAGAGTCTGATGTGGACACGCATATAAAACAACGATGTATGATTGAATTCCTCACTGCTGAAGGAATTGCGACGACTGACATCCATCGATACTTGGTAAAGGTTAACGGAGAAGATACAATATACGTGAGCAATGTGAGGTGATGGGTACGGCATTTTCAAGATGAGGAAAAGGGTGCTCATGACAAGCCACGACCCGGTCGGCCCTGCACAGCTGTCACCCCTCGCAATGAAGAGCGTCTTGATCAACTTATTTGTGGTGATTGCCGGATAAAGACCAGCGAATTGCGTGCACAGTTGAATGTTGGCTGTAATGCCTTGGAAAAATGCTGGAAAATATTGGCTATCGCAAAGTTTGTGCGCGATGGGTGCCCCGAATGCTTACAGATCACAAAATGCAGCGAATGGCAATGTGTCGGGACCTGCTGAACCACTACGAAGCTGAAGGGGACAAATTTCTGGATAGCATCGTCACCGGAGATGAAACGTGGTGTCATTACTACGAGCCGGAATCCAAAAGACAGTCCATGGAATGGCAACATGCGAATTCTCCCTCAAAGAAGAAATTCAAGACACAGCCGTCTGCAGGCAAAGTGATGTGCACAATTTTCTGGGATAGCTAGGATGTGATTCTTGTTGATGTCCTGGAGCAACTGTCACTTTAGAACGCTACAAAACGACACTGACGTTACTGAAATCCGAATTTCAAGGTCAAGTCCAGAGAATAAGACCAACTTTTACCTGCAACATGATGACGCCAAGCCCCATACCAATTTCGCGACCACACAACTCATTGCTGAATTTGGCTGGACTGTCTTACCACATCCCCCGTACAGTCTGGATTTAGCGCCTTCCGACTTCCATCTCTTTGGACCTCTGAAAGATGGAGTACGTGGCGAACATTTTCAAGACTCGGAAGCTGTTGTGAAAACTGTAAGGAAGTGGTTAGCCTTAGGTTGCTCCGGTTTTTACAAGCGCGGTATGCAGGCTCTGGTTTATCGTTGGCAAAAGTGTATAACGAATGGTGGGAACTATTTTGAATCTCACAATTTTGTCAGTACTTCCGAAATACCTGCCTTTGGATTGAGTATCTGTTGTTGCCAAACCACGCCAATCTTCAACTTTTCTTATTGCAATTATTTCCTCAACATTGTCCATTACCAGGCAAATGACGCAAATTCTTTTTTGTCCGTAGCCTTCTTCTCCAACCAGTGCAGAACATCCTTCCAGAGCATGAACATATCTTTTGCAAATATAACACTAATGCATACCAGTTGGCTCATCTCCATTTTGACAGGCAGGACAACTTTTTCCTTTTTCCATGTTAGCATGCCCAACACCATGATTTTCATCAGTACACAAGAATTCTTCATGCTCTGTATCATTTTCAATATTTGGCTCTTGGACTGTTGCCTGTCTTAGTTTCAGACGACCGCTTATGAAATCCATGTTTGCTTACGAATTCATCTGCGCGCATAGGAGTTGTCTCTGCATTAAACAGTACATTTTTTACTATATTGAAGTCACTTTCTACTGAGGCACTGCTGGCTGGTATTCTACTATATTCAAATCTATCCTGGCATATGCAAGACCACATAGGTAATAACTTTACATCCTTTATAAGACGATCTGCAAGTTTCTGTAGGTAATGAGCATTTTCCTTGTCTCCCACCTCAGTAGCTACAATATTTTCTACTTCTTCGTTTATGCCGTTCGCCAATACACTCCATTTGTTGACAGTATTGTTTTCATCATCATCCTTGTCATTTTCACTTTCAGCAGCATCATTTAATGGTACGTCATTGGTTATTAGTGTTTGAAACTTCCTCTTGTATGTTTCACATTTCGTTTTTCCATTATTGACTGTTTCACTTCGGGCAATAATTAAAATTGCTTTCATCATACTTTTTGGAGCGTTGGCGTCTCTGCATAACATTAGCTGTCCTATCATACATAAATAAAACTTTTTATGCGAGAGCGTAAGTCTTTCAGAAAAGTTGTATATTTCTTTATAAAATGTGACACATCTATGCGTAGGCAACAAGCAGGTAAATCTTTTTCCATGCATGTATCAGCATATTCCTCTAATGTAGAGTACTTTGTGAAAGCTCTTACTGATCCTATTAATAGTGCATATGGAAAATTGCACACAGCTTCACTTAGTATCGGGGCACCATATCTTATCCACTCCATAAGTCAATAATGAATGCATTTGTGTGGTGACTTTCCGATAACACTTGTGCCACTGGAAAAGTTCCACTTTTTGTGGAATTGGCGACACAATTGTACAGAAAAATATGTCCTGTCTTAGATTTATCGTATCGCTTTATTTTCTTTATTATACCTCCAATTGTGTCTATTTTAACTGAAGGTGTTTCATCTGAACTGTATGTTCTACACACGTCTATTTGGAAATTTGACCAATAGTATACAAAGAAGGGATTTAATCCAATGTTGTGAATAATATTGTTGCGTGAACTCAAATGCATGATGCCCAACGCTTTTATAGGGTCCTTGTGGAAGTAATTACTCTGCATCTTTTCATATTTTGCCGTGTGCAAAACATTTGCTGAATACAAGTGAAGAGGTTCCATAGGATCATTTTCTTCCATCACATTTTCCGCCATTTCTACTCTACATTTCATTTCACCGCATTACTTACTTTTCATTATTTACTTTTTTTGGCAACAGATTCTCTAATTGGATTTCTCAAATATCGCTCTCCACAAAGTCCTTCTCCTTCGATATATTTACGTTTTATTTGTGTTATTCTTTCATCTGTATTATCAATAGCACATTTTATTATGGAACCATTTGCAGAATCCGCATGCGAAGCCCAAATCTGCATTGCATGTTAATCTGTCTTTTAAAATTGAATCCACAAGTTATCTTGGCACTTTCCCAAATTTTTCATTAAATATATGGTACCATGTTCCAGGTTGTAAAGTGGCATATTCGCGCGTAGAAGCAGATCTATTTTTATCTTTTCGGTGATATTTTTTAACATTATCAAAGTCCTAAAATCGACCTTTGGCATCGTGAAAGTAAATAATAATACTCCTGATATGGGTTCCGTGGATTCAAAAGAATCATGTAATGTCCATAAATCTGTTGTAAAATTATCACTATTTACTTCATTATGATTTACGCTGCTGGGCGAAGCTTCATGTTGGTCATTTTCCCCTTCCGACTGTAGAGAGGGAGAAACAGGAGGTTGATCACTTAATTTGCTTCTAATACCGAACCTTTCGCACACTACGAATGTATATATAGAGGAAGGCGTCACTTGATTTTCTAACTCTTTAGCTATCGTGACCCATATCGCATTACATTTCTATAGCTGCGAATTTCTGATTGTCAAGTATTATTACATCTTTGTACTTGAATAAATATCAAACAAGCGATCTTTTTCGATCCTTCCTGGTCTTCCTCTTCTAGCCATGCTAGTTGAAATAGAACTCGCATCAATTAATAATAATCACTGCACCACAACTAAGTAAACTGTCCGCTGCACTACAATTCATTAAACTATACACTGTACTTTTCTGCATTATGCACTAATAGGCTTCACTCACGAAACTGAACCTAACACAATGTTTTCCGCACAACAAAAAAATGTATACACTAATATGGCTTAAGAAACATGTCGACGCACACGAGGCTTTTGCACTTTTCGTTTTTGTGTATGAATAGCCGTGAAGATTGTGAAGCTGTCTCACTACTGTAGCTGTCCACTATGAGTCTGTAGTTAGCCTATCAAAATCGAAGTCCGATACGACCTCCAGAATTGAAGTTCTTTAGGTATATAATAACAATGTTCTTGCAAGTCAATAATATATTGTTGAAAATGTTCTTTCCACTCAGAAATTCATTTACTGCATAAAAATTATACGATTCAACAATACTTAATTGTTGGTTGATTTATTACGACTAGTTTTATTTTTTGTAAAAATAAATTATCTCGTTATATTATATGCAATTATTTACTAATATACATTATTTACTGATATACTTCTATGCATTTCTATGCAAATTACTTCTTAATACAATAGATACTAAGTTTTCATTTCATACTTCCAAATAATGAAAATATACCCAATCTAAGCTTTTAGTATGTACAAAAATTATATAATACATGTAAAAAAAAAGGCAAAACGAAGTTGTAAAAAAGTCAAAATGCAAACTTTAAAACAACTAAAATGTAAAAAATGCTAAGAAAGTTTATAAATTTTCTATATAACGTTGGTAATTTTTATAATGTATGTTGAATGTATGTTTTATAATTGTTGTTGTATACTTCTTTTATGAAACTAGTGAAGAGGATATACAAGAAGCAAAAGTTCTTCGAATTTTATTGTAGCTCTTCATTACCACAATATAACCCCTTCGGTCCCTATGTGCACATTTGTGCACACAAATTGATATATTTTTCCTGATCGTTTCGTTAAATCTGTTCGATTAATCCCTGGCGTACACACGCGTGGACGTCTGAACACCACATAGATTTTTTTTCCGGTAAGCTCGAGTGGAAGTGGCAACTGCCTTTCAATTGTTTTTAGATGGCAGGTATTGGTGGAACACAGACTTTTGTAAGTTAGAAAAGCAAGTAATTCGTGAAAATCATAGCAAATAATCCGAAGTTGACTTCAGAAACTGAAAGTTGTGTTACCATATTAAAGAATATGAAAGCACTTAAAGGAGTGCCGTAGCTCAAAATAGTCTCAGTGCATTACCTATAGTATCAACAGAAAAAAAAAATTAAAAAAATTAATTCAGAAAAGTTACTGACAAGTTGATTGAACAGAAGAGCATGAGAAGTGATTTCATATACGAATGAAATGGAGCATTTGTTTATAAATTGGTAGTTTTTATTGTGTGTAAATATATGGTTATTTTCATTTATTATTTATAATTTTTCTTATATAGAATACTGAAAGAGTTCTAGAATAGAATTTTCTAACGACTGTGAGCTACCGAGCACTTATGCCACGAGAAGCCACTGATGTGGACTATTGTACTCTATGGGACTGAAACATGGACATTGCAGAAAAGTGATGAAAAACGACTGGAAGCATTCGAAACATAGGAGTCGAGAACAATGGAGAGAATTACGAAAAACGAATGACAGGGTGTTAGAAATGGCTGTGAGAAAATAACAGTTTTAGATATCATTGAGAAGAGAAGGAGCAACTGGTTGGGACATTGGCTAAGAAGGAACTGAATCATGAAGGGCATACTAGAGAGCATTGTGGCAGGAAAGAGACGGAGAGACGAAGACGACTACATCAATTAAAAGACGACATCAAGAAGACGACATCAAAACAGAAAAATCGTACTTGAAGACGAAGAGATTACTGTGGAGCATGGAAGCTTCTCAGTTATGGCAAGTAAGCTGTCACTAATGGCAGAATACTTATAACGATGATGATGATGAACTTGGTTAGTCTTTAATAGCTTAATAGAAACATTAAGGACTATTCTTTCTACTCTTTAATACAAACAAAAATCTAGTCATAAATATAATTTTGAACAATGAATGACTAATTAATTTCTGTTGTAGTAGTTTTCAAGTCGTTATTGTTTTTAAAATACTAATAATCAGGGACGGATAGGCATCATTAGCAGGGCTCGTTGGCTTTTCCCCACAAGGGCCACTAGCATCTCACTTTCACAAATCAAGTTGCACAATTTTCTTTCTACAGTAAGTCAATAGTATTAACAATTAACAATTAAAACTTTACATTCTTTCATCAGTATATTATTCCGAATTGTTCAAAGTATCACTATATCCTGTAAAGAGTTCAAGGAGTACACATACTGTATTGCAAAATTAGATGTTTTATTGTACTACTTTTTGATGCTGCAAGGTCTATCACCTATGCATTCGAAACATTCCTTAACAAATCTTTTTCAATAGACATCTACCTAAATGTTTCCAATTGTTCCTGAGACATGGTACTGCTTAACCTATTTTTAATGTATTTCAGTTTTGAAAAACTTCTTTTACATGATATCTGAGTTACGGGCAAAGACAATAGAAATTTGCATGCCAGCAGCAAACCTGGATAAGCATTACTGTACAAAGTACACCTCTGCAAAATAATAATAAAAAAAAGCACATTGGACATCTTTACAACACGTTTTACACTCGCCTACCTTCTGAAGAAATGTATTTTCTTGTAATTCTGAATCACTTGTGCCATCAGCACAATCAGTCTTTTCTTCTCTTTTGTACTCGTCGTTAAGACTGACTTTGAAGAATTCCCACTTCCTTAAAAAGTCCAAGAGGAGACTTTTATAGAATCCTTGGAAACTTCTTTACTGAACTTTTTCAGAAGGTGAGTAAGTTTATCGAAAGGTGGTCTGGAAGTTCGCTTACTTGGTTGAAGTTTCTAGGGTCCAAACAATCCATAAAATATCTTACTTTTTGAATCTTGAAGAAATACGCGAAATTACCGTGTTCAATATTGTGTCGAATGCTTCGATGCAGAACCTGGTCATCGAATCAGAAGCAGCTTCATCTTCACATTCACAGGGAAACATTCTTTTCCACCTCCAAATGCGAGTTGTTGACAGGTCAGTAAAAAGAAGGAAATTACGTTCTAATTCTTCAAATTTATTATTGCCCCATTTTACAAATCTTAACACTGCATTCTTAACAGATTCAAAATCAGCTCTCTGCTCTTTCAATTGGGACAGTCTGATCATTAGATACGACTACAATACACCAGCACCCTGGTTTGAGATAGCTTAACAGAGGGGTTGTCACTTGAAATATTCTCAGCAACACTTGTGCTGTCAGAATTTATTTGAATTTGAGAATATCTTTTATATATCCTTCGCTTTACACCTAGTTTGTGGTTTGATATTTTCTGTAGAAGCAATTTGCTTCATTGTTATAGTCAACTCTATGTACAAAGCACTTTCTGGGTTCGAAAAATGGTCAAACTTTTTCTCGAAAATAGAGTGTTTTCCACCATCTTGTTTCCCCAATAACAGTAAGACGACTTTGTTGACATTTGATCCTCTAAATGTCTATTCGTATATAATATTCACACATAAATATCGCACAGTCATTTAGTAGAACAAACAATGACACAGAATCAATACAATGTTTTTTCAGATCACATATGACAAGGTTGAGTATATGAGCATAACACGACACGTGTAACTGATCATAGGGTTTTGAAAACTCCGAATATTGTCCGTGAATGTTACTTGCGCCATCGGTTAAATTTCCAATACACTTCTTAATATCAAGGTTCAACTTCTGCTGAATTTCCAGCAGTAAACTGCAAAGATACTGACCTGTGGAGGATATGAAGTTTACAATGGCAACAATTCTTTTTTTAAACAACATATTGGAAAACAACAGAGCACTAGCCTGTTGAGTAGTATCCAATAGAACAGAAAACATTCTAGCTGAGAGACATCTTTCGAAATATCTTCTCTGGTAAGTCTATTGGTAGCATCCAAAACATATTCATTGTATTTTTTGAGTTATGTGACTTGCTTGCTTCCTTGTACATGACTCAGTCTACTCTTCTCGATGACCTCTAAATTCGACAAAGGAACGTTTCTACATTTTTTAAGATACGAACGTTTCTGACATTATCAGAGGTCGAATGTTTCTTTCTGTGAAATGATTATGTCAATCTTCCTTGTAAAAAATTATTGATCAAATAAAAAGCATGTTGGATTATCAAAAACTAAAATCAAATACGAAAAAAGCAATTTCTTTTCGTGATTCTGAAAAACTAACTTTTTGTAGATACGTCCTTATGGCACTAAGCCGCCGAATTACATTTAAGCGGAAGGTCAAATTTGCTCAGTAAAAGAATAATATCCAAAAAGTATCCATGATCTGTAACTGTATATTCCAATCTATATACTGCTTCAATTCATTTTCCTCTATAAGTGAATCCTCTTTTACCAGTGAGTTTGAGCACTTACGATGCATTACCTGTCTGTTCTTTTCAAGCTAATACTGCCACTGTCTTATTTATCCATAAGGAAGTAGTTTCTTAACACTACGTTCACTTTTGTTAGATATGTAAGCATCCACGCTGGTCTGATGTAATTTGGAAGACTCATGTTCTCTTACTTGCTGACAGAATCTCTTAAGAAACATGTTTGCTCAATCTGCAGAATAAGCTGAGTACACGCTGCAAAAAACACATTTTGAGTAAGACAATATGAGAGCCAAGCCCTGTTGATGGCATCTACTCTTTTATAACCAAACTCAGGATTAAAGGGTATGTTTTATTTTGGTCGCTGGAGATGGAACACAAAAACTTGAGGATGTGTTCCTCTTGTGAACGTATGAAAGAGTTCGTTGCTCTGTTCCCTGCTGCATCACGCTTTTCAATGTTTTCATTGACTTCGGAATCAGCATACACTAGAACTGACGCTTTTCTTTTCATCTTCTTCTTTGATAGCAACAATTGTAGCTGATGTTGAAAGCTCACTAATTTCAAGACTCATGAAAGTGGAATGTTCTTGTTCATTTTCCAGTCTGACAGTGATATTCGTAGCTGATGTGGTGAGAAAACTAATTCCAGCATTTATGAAACTAGTTTTCCTGTTCATTTTCCATTCTGACAGTAGCATTCGTACAGGCCCGCAACCAGCGACAGAGGTTTGGGGGACCATGAACATGTTAGAGGGGGCCAAGTCATTAAAAATCCTCTTACAAATAGCTAAAATGTGTTTTTTGTATTAATAATAGCATTTTGTGTTAAGGTCTGGAGGGGAAACGAAAAGTTTAGGGGACCAGGCCCCCTCTAGCCCCCCTCTGGTTGCGAGCCTGCATTCGTAGCAGATGAGGTAGCATCGTTAACTTCAATACTATATTCAGTCTGTTGGCAGTTAGTAGTTGATAATCTTGCAGGTTTGTACAACAGTATGTTGTATATTTTACTTGTAACAATTGTAATTTACTTGTAATTTTGAGCCATAATGTATTTTAAATATATACTTGGCAGATTCTGTTAATAGAAGAAGAGAAAGACAAAGAAATAATATATTCACAATGTTAATATATAAAAAATATTCAAATATTTTTATGTAATCTAATCTTGATGTCGTCGTCATGACAACAGAAATTAAATAGAATTATTCAGTTCGCTAAGCAGACATCTTAAAAAGTTGTGTAGAAGTAAACTGTACGCTTCTCCTTTATAATTATTAAACAAAGTGTGTAAAATAGTAATTTTGTGTGTTTAATGGCTCAATATTAACATTTAAGAACCAGACATATCGTTATAAATTGGTAATTTATACTTTCTTTCATATATTCATGCTATAATTACTTTTTGTTTAAAATAATGAAATTTTGAGCAGTTCAATTTCTCCGATTACAATTGCCTAGAACATATGAATATTAACATCTTTATTTATTATGCCCAAAGCTAATGATTTAAATTTATTAATAATTAACCTCTTTATGGCCCATAATGGACTTGAATTAAGGTATTGACCGTATTCTTTTTCTTTTTTTTTTTGCCTTGTAATCGACGATTATGAAGTTAATTATGAAGAAATATAATTAATAATATTTTTTGTGTAAAAATAATGATATATATGTGAGTTATGATATGAAATGTATTGTATATACAAGGTGCACTTAAAAGGTATATAAAAGTTGACGGTCCAAAGTTATTTTTCCTTCTATTGAATGATTAAATAAAAGAAAAGTCCGTCGAGCGTCATAATATACAACAGTATGTTGTATATTTTACTTGTAATAATTGTATTTTTACTTGTAATTTTGGGCCATTATGTATTTTAAATATATACTAGGCAGATTCTGCTAATAGAAGAAAAGAAAGACAAAGAAATAATATATTTATAATGTTAATATATAAAAAATATTCAAATGTTTTTATGTAATCTAATCTTGATGTCGTCGTCATGACAACAGAAATTAAATAGAATTACTCAGTTCGCTAATCAGACATCTTAAAAAGTTGTGTAGAAGTACACTGTACGCTTCTCCTTTATAATTATTAAACAAAGTGTGTAAAATAGTAATTTTGTGTGTGTAATGGCTCAATATTAACATTTAGGAACCAGAAATATCGTTATATTTGGAGGCACCAAATAATTATATGAACATCTTGCAGACATTAGCATCTGCATCTACTAACTTTGCCTTCTTTCCAAGACGCCTCATTGATTTTCACGATTTGATGCTTGGTCCATTCAGTCCGAAATGTTTTTTTTTGTGTTGCATCTTGGGGACGATTCGTTGACGGAGCGCACCGGGCGCAGCCTGGTAGCCCTATCGTTTGCGTGTTACTTGCCACGGTGTTACTTGCCACTATTGGAATTTCGTGTTACTTGCCACGGTTACCTTATCGCATATTTATCTGTCTATGACAACGTGTCCGTTGCCACGCACCTGCATCTAGATTTGACCTTGAGGGGTGGGAGTAATTTCGCAAGCAATTTTCAAAGCAAGGCAATCACCTGAAACACAAGAAACAAACCAAATTTCTGATTTAAGCAATAGAAATCTTGTTACATTTATGCGTGTCACAAAACTCACAAAACTCGCACGAAATACAAGAAATAAAACAAGATTCTGATGAAAGGAGTATTCTTGCAAATCTACACAAACAATTGAAGTTCTTCTGTAATTCATGCGCTCATTTTGCCGCCTGAAAGCATGGGAAAAACGCAATGATTTATATATTACATCACATTCGATCTATACTCCTAGGTGGTTCCAATAGGAACCTTGTCACTTGCGCGTCGCACGCCATAATGATTATGATTATAAACATTATTTACAAAATCCAATAGCATGTCCCTTTTCTTCTTTATCAACTATTCCAACTTTTGTACATAACTCAAACTTTTGATAATTTTTTAAATCACAGCCTCTTCTCAGATTCTCGAGAATTCATTGTATTCTCTCGTCAAACTTTATGGAAGATACTTTCCTTCTCTTTTGCGGTATACCTTGCACTTGGTGTCTCGTAAAGGCATGGAAACTAAATTTAGCGTCTTCCTTCAGCACCTTTACCAAAGTAAGTATGTGCGGCGAACGTTTAGATATTGTAGCATTTAATTTGTGGTTCCATCCATCCACTACGTTGTTGGTTCTGTGTCTCTCAGCACTGCAGTTCCAAGTACTTCTTTTAATGGCAGGATTTTCTAGCCACTGTCCGACAAAATAATCATTAAACGCTTCAACCTTGGTCCCAGGTGGGCAGTCCTCCATAATAAGTAGCCAGCTATCATCAATATACTCTAGGGGTATTAGAACCAATGCAGCACACATCCGGATATGTCGACGCACCTCCTCGTTGTTAGTGTAGTCTTCTACAAGGCCAAGACTTTGCACTTTTGTCCATATGCTCTGGGCGAAGTGGAAGTTACAACCTGATATTTTTAGCGTGTGGGAATGGAGCGTGAAGTGCATTCATTGCTGCAGTTTCAAAATCTAATTTGCACACTTTTGGGTAATTACTTCTCTCCAACCCAAACTTTAAGAAAAGAGAACAGTTGATTGTAGGTGACCTCCATTTTATCTGGCAGCAAAGCATACAGAACAGGTACAACTGAGTAGTCTCATGTACGCTCCCGATGTCTGCATGTACCGTGTACAGCTGTGCAGTGTTTGGGGCAACTCTTAAAATTTCCATCGAAAAACCACTGTTTACTGTTCCCCAGTGCTTCCCAGAGACCCTCGTATGCAAAAGAAAGAATTCGTTGCCCGTCTCCCAACTGCAAAACCGAAGTGCCATCTTCAAACAGGAGAAAATTATCTGGAAAACATATATTGCTTGGTGTAGGTGTGCCCTGATTGATACCCAAAGATTCCCTTCTCGTTTTGTTCAGATTATCTTTTCTATTGCTGTACAAAGGAATTGCAGTGACCAGATCCAATCCCCGATTTATCGGTACAGCCATTTCCTCTTGGAAGATCATACACACAGGCGTTAGGATTTCTTCCCGTGCCCTCTTGCTAGGCGCTTTCATATCTTGCAAGCCGCCACATCCGGAGTGCATGTGTGGTCATGCTGCACTGTATAGCAATTTCACCTACTGTCCTAACTGAGCCCGAACACTTAGATTTCTTTCTGTTCACATACAACTGAAAAATGAGACCACAATAAGAAGCACGGAAATACTGACCTCTAAAAACATTTAAATTTACATTTTAACATAACATTTAAAAGCAATAACAGTAGAAAGAGCCTACGGAGGTTGGATACCAATAATAAAGGCACAAAAGAACAAAAAAAACTCGCAACTGGAGTTACATTGTCCATTTGCAGATTTTTGTGTGCGTTGTGTACTAATTTTTATTTAATAATATATTTCACTTCTGATTACAGTGATGTAGCGAGCCCTCTCCACCCCCCGCAAAGTAAAGAGAAGGGACCCTGGTTGTAAAGTCTATGGTTATGACGACAATGATAAAAATACCTTTCGGCCAAGCCTACAGGCGGATTTAATGAAGTGTATCAAAGTATCAAATACCTTTAGTAACCATAAATAAGAAGTTCAAACGATCAAAAAGCAACTCAATAGACACTGCAATAATTTTAAAAAACGAACAATTAATATCAAGTTCTTCTGCTACTAAATTTCAACTTGTTTATAATAGCCGAGGAAATGCGAACAATACTAAAACAGCCAATTTAATTATCTAAAATAATCGAAGTATTCGGCAACTATAAGTGCGATTCGCAGAGCATGTATATAAAATACAACCTGACAAACTGACGTCCAGGAGTTGAAAAACGCCGGCATGCAAGAAGTGAAAGACGGTGAACTGTACAAAGAGAAAAGACACTAAAATAATATTATATATGCATACCCACGTTGTCTATTCAATGTTCTTTCTCTGCAAGTCGTACTGAAATCCTTCGTGCAGCAAATGGGGTTTGCCCTTTGACGTAGTTGAAAACTCCATTATGCTCACAAGAAATTAATCCACACTAGGTAATCACAAAACTAATGTTACGTTTCAGCACAAACCTTAGCTTTTAGGCCTAACGCTCACTGGCGACACAACAGTTGCGCAACTATCTTGTCGCTGTCACCTACAGTCAGCAACTTCACGGCGACAAAACAGTTTTTTTGCTACATCCTCACTCACTGGCGACGGCAACAGAAAAGTTGCCGGGCATTTGATATCACAATTTGGCGGGATTGGGCACAGTACGATGAACTTCGAAGAATGTGCTATTGTATGTGCGCTAATGTTGAATTTAGGAAGGAAGAAAAGAAGAAATACTGGGTACATCCTATATCTACAGTCAGAGATTGCTGAAGGAAACCGTTTACACGCTATATTATGATTTACGCAATTATCCCTCGAAGTTCTTTAGCTACTGTAGATTGAATGTGATTACCCTTGATGAACTGTTGTCTCTAGTAGCACCAGCAATAACAAAGATAAACACAAACTTCAGACTAGCTGTACCACCTGAAGAAAGGCTAATAGTGACATCAAGGTAAGCATGTACTATGTGTGTATTAGAATGATTTACCTGTAATACAGCATAAGCGTTAATAATAATTAGACCGCCTAATGACATTGGTCCATTTAGTTGTACTGTGATATCAGATTCAAAATCTAATAGGTTTCGGTGGTAAAGCGTTCACTTCTGGTGCATAGGATCCCTGGTTCGATCACAGCTCGCGCTAAGTGGGGTTTGTGGTGGACAAACACCGTGTGGATGGGTTTTCCCATTTCCTTCCACTTTCTTCATCTTGCCATTTTATTCATTCTCATCATCACCGTCTCCTTTAGCCTACCCGGCATAACCGTGGAACAAAACTCCAAGGTTTCATTTAATTTTCATTTCAAAGTGTAATAGACTCCTGTGTAAATACCTGTGTTATTTTTTTCTTGGCTGGGAAGCTCATTCCAGTTTCTTACAATAGCGAAACACACTTTCTCCCACAATTTCTTCTTTCAATGTATATCTGAATATTCTTGCAAACTTTATTTTACAAACTACGCTGAGTGTTTCTCTATTTCCTCAATTTTTCATTGTCTTTACCACTAATTAAAGACATACATGTATTAGCTTCCATTGCGAACACTTCTTTTCATACTCTACACACGGAGCGAACTGTTATGTGAAAAAACTTGTAGAAAACATATATTCTCTTATCTCTCCGTTTGGATGTACCTTGGCAACTTTTCTGTCGCCGACGCCGCAGTGAGCGGACTCCCATAAGACTCAATACATTTTTAGATGTTGCCCAACTGTTTCGTCGCCAAGCTGTTGCCTTAGGCCTACCACTCACTGGCAACATTTTGTCGGGTAACTATCTTGTTGCTCTGGCTAAATGCATTGAGTCTTATGGGAGTCTGCTCACTGAGACGACGGCGACAGAAAGTTGCCGAGGTGTTGCTAAGCAGGGAGAGAGCAAGACAACAGCTCGGCGACGTAACAGTTGTGCAACATCTAAAAATGCATTGAATCTTTTATGGGAGTCCGCTCATTGAGGCGACGGCAACAGCAAAGTTGCCGAGATATCTCCAAGTAGAAAGGTAAAAAATAAATGTTTCCTACAAGTTTTTCCACGTAACAGTTCGTTCCGTGTGTAGCGCGTGAAAAGAAGTGTTCGCAATGGAAAATAATACATTCTTTGATTATTGACTAGTATGTCTTTAGTTTGTGATAAAGACTGTGAAAAATTAACTGAGGAAATAGAGAAACGCCCAGCATTAAAGAAGAAATATATACAAAGAAGAAATTGTGGAAGGAAGTGTGTTTCGCTGTTATAAGAAACTAGAATGAGCTTTCCAGCCAAGATAAAACAACACAGGGAAATTACTCCCACCCCCTCAATGTCAAATCTAGATGCAGGTGCGTGGCAACGGACACGCATCATAGATAGATAAATATGCGAGGTAGATAGGTAACCGTGGCAAGTAACACGAAATTCCAATAGTGGCAAGTAACACCGTGGCAAGTAACACGCCACGGCCCTATCAGCCCCTGTTAATAATAAATTCTAGAAATCATATTTCAAGATGGCAATTTAAAAAGAGTCAGCAGGCTCTTTTTTTATTATTTTGAACTTGAAATGCATTTTTATCACAATACAATGTAAAAGAATTAACGATCTTGGATACCCACCTAATTGCACTTTTTATATTAATTTCAGGGCACTGAATTCAATGGAACTATTTTTCCTGAATGCCCAGAAAAGTGTTGTTTTATTTAAAATTTTTATAAATATAAATATATCAAATTTGAGGCAATTCTTCTTATGATTCCATGCATGGATTGTACTGCTCTACCTTTCAGGTAGTTGCACAGATGTTTTAATAATTAATTTTATCAATTATTTCTCTATTTTATAAGTTTAAAGTTCTTTTCAAGATGCAACTGTATTATAAATCTGTACTTAAAAATTCTAAAAGCTCATTTTAGTTTACCATTTCATCTCCTAAATTAACACTTCTTTGAAGCATCATTGAAAAAGAAAAAAAGGTACAATACATGAATAAAATTTTCAATTGTTGGAGAATTTATCTGTTTTTCAAAGAATATATAAATGAGACGCTGAAGAGGATCATAGGTCAGCTTTTCAACTAAATAATTTAAGGTAATCTTCCTGTTGTGTATTTAAAATATTGATAAAGATGGTAAATACAGGAAACATGATGGAAGAGTAATAAGCTACGCTTCGGGGATTTGCTTCCCCGTTTCTTGTTATAATCCTCCGATGTTCAAAATAATGTAGACAGTTGGGATTTAACTAAATTTTAGTAAACTTCATTACTGATAAATGTAGGGAGGATATTTCATAAGTCAATACAGGAGTGTTCGACATTAACAGTTTTTTTGAAGTTTTCAACTAAAGTATATGTTCACGCAGTCACGTTAAATGGTTACACAGTCCTCAGTCTTCAGAAATAATGCTGAACTGCACCGTGAAATGATATTATGTTAAATTGCATCTGAAAGGCAATAATATATTAATGTAATGGTAAGCAATTGCGTCCGATGTTTGATGCATGTATAAATGTTTCTATAAGGTATACGAGTAATTATAATATGTATACGTGAAACGAGGCTTGTTAATACTATTACTATTGAAGTGAAATGTTGCAGATGTAAGAATATGAACACGGATACTTGCAGTTATAGAAGACTAACAAATAAAAACTATTATTATATTACCAAGATAACTCATATTACTAAAGAACTGGTCGCTCCTACTAGTAACATATAGAATGGCATATGTATCCATCTCTACTACTAATACTACTACTACTACTACTACTACTACTACTACTACTACTATTACTACTAACTATCATAGCAATACTAACACTATCCATAAACTGTAGACGAAGAATATATGATCTATTGCATGTATTGATCTTGTATTGTGACCTTGTTCATGTATTCAGCTTGAGATTAACAATATATCTAATTTTCTATGATTTTGCTATGAAACCTGTGGTTACTTCTTACTTGTAGTCGTAGTATGTGTATTTAGCTGCATGATGTTTTAGTACAGTATAAGTTACGTTTTGGTTTTAATTTTCACCAAACGTTGTTAGAAAATAGTACCATGTTCTGCACTACATTCCATTAAAGAATTTGGAATCAGATAATTATAATTTTCCCTAGAAGAGGGTGGCGACTAAATACTGGGCTAAGTCTAGTTCTTCGTGGGATATCTCATGCTGTACTACGAGGAACTGAATTTATCGAAATAAAAAAAATCAAGTTGCGCATAAAATGATTTGTATCTACCTTTTCCGACGACGTGAAGTCCCGTATTTCGTGAGAGTGGGATAGAGGAAGCTGCAGATCCCCTGTCTTATTTTGAGCGATATGCTGTGGACGACACGAAGAAAAGAGGGGCAGGACAAAATGGCTAGACCACAGCCAGGATTTATTTGATAAAGTGTTAAGAAAACCAATTGTGTGATATGAACTGACTTGAGATCATCGCAAACTCGAAAATTCTGACGTGTCATTCTTGAGGAAGAAGATTCATATACGAGTAAATTTTGTAAGAAATTGCAAGAATGGAATTAGTATGTGTAGACATGGGAATGTGGAAATTTTAGATGTGATAAAAAATGGTATAAGTAATCGGAGGAAAACAAGTGACAAGAAGAAATCCCCAAGAAGCGAATTTTAAAGAAATGCCAAAAGTAAGCAAGAAAGCTACTATGCATGAGGACAATGATAAAGTGTATGGGTGCTGTGTCGATCTGATAGTGTCGATGGACAGTGATAGTGCCGAAATTGAAAATTCAGTGTTGTGCGATAAGTGTAAGCTTTGGTTTCACTTTCGTTGCATGGACATTCCAAACGAGCAATATCAACATTTGAGTAAGAAAAATGTAAAATGGAGTTGTGCGAAGTGTATCGCAAGGGAAGAAAAAAAGGAGAAAACGCAGAAAACGATGAGAAAGACTATTGCAGAAGAAGATAAAGTAGTGTCTGAGGAAGAAGAGGAAGAGCATGAAGAGAAGGAAAATGAAGAAATCCCGAAGGAATTGATGTCAAATGTTGAAAATGACAGAAATAAGAGTCAAAAGGGAGAAATTTCTAATTCTGACGAAATCAGAGTTATGAAGGATTACATAGCTGTTGACGGAGAGAAACAAAAGGAAAATCTTAATGATATGAATGTAACTACTGTGGCCAAAAGTATATCGGAACCTCCAGAAGGACTTCTGCAATTATTGTTACAGAAAATGGATGAATTATCAAATAAGATGACAGAAACTAAAGAGGAAACTTTGTTAAAACTTGACGAGAAATTGGAGATTGGTATAAAACAACTTAGGCAGGAAATAAAAGACGTTAAGCTGAGCTGTCAAAAGGAACTTAAAGAATCCTTTGATCGAATGACGGGACAAATACAAGAAGTAAAAGAAGAAGTGAAGCAACAAGAAAGCCGTATAGTCAAAGTGGAAAGTGAGATGATTAGAACTAAGGAAATATGTGAAACAAATGCTGTCAACATTGAAGTCTTAAAAACCGAATGTTCTATTTGCAAAAGAAATATGGATACCAACACAATTTATATAACCAAAGTAGAAGATGACTTAACTCACAAAGTGGAGCGTATTGAAGAAAGGCTAAATGCACTGAGTATAAATGATGGAAAGCCCGAGAATAGAACATGTTTGGTGTTAGGAAATGAAAAAATAACATTGAAATAGAAACCACAACGACAACTAGGTCTGAAATGATGGAAGCGAGTGAAAAAGTTAAGCAAGGAGATCATGTGCATAATGAGGCTTCTTCTAAACAAGAACATATGTTGTCAATGGAAGCAAATAGGGTCTGGACATCTCATATCAGTTACAGAGATTTACGTGATTTCCCTAAATTTGATGGACAAATAAACTCTGGATATGCAAAATCGTTCTTGGAAGAATTGACGAAAGCTCTAGAACTATTTAAATTGCAAGACAAAGAAAAATTAGTAGTAACACAGATGTGTCTGACAAAGGCCGCAGGAATGTGGTTCGGAGGTATCTCACACAAAGTCAAAACTTATGACGATTTTGTGTTACAATTTAAGCAGAAATATCTTTCTCCGAGGATCGAGAGAGCACAAAAACGACAATTAGCATACATGCGATATGACCGTACTAAAGATACATCAGTAGTAGATTTCGCGTGGAAATTAGTGAACCGTTATCGAAATATTGTACAAATCGTCGATGAAGACGAATTAATGGAATTGATTCTCGACGCTATTCCCGAACATGAGGCCAAAATATTACGAGCGACTCCAAGCGAAAGTCATGATGACATGCTAATGCGCTTGACAAACATGGAGGACAATAATCCTAATAAGAATTGTTGGGAATCCCGAGAGAATAATAAACGCACTCGTCCACCTAGAATAAATTATGTGAAGCGATGTAAAACGGAAACAGGTATACAAAGAGAGTCCGATTTTAATAATTCGTCGAACCAGATGACGATATTCTCCAGAAATAGAAATGAAAATAGGTGTGAGGGAAATCAGAACTGGAGAAACCACCGTTGGAAACATGATGCAAGAGGTAATCGAAATCAATTTCGACGAAATGAGTCATATCATCGGCGTGGAAATGTCTCCATGTGCAGTGTGGAAACGACGACTGCCGATTTAATTACTGAGCCGAATGCTAACTTTGATTCGACTCAGATTCAAGCTGCAATACGGGGAAACTAGAAGCGCAATCGGAGCAGAAGGGGGAAACCGATTGCGTTAAAGAGTATATAACCCCTCCCCAAACTCTTCAGTACTTAGAGGACGACTTTTCACTAAATCTTGAGTATCAAGTATCTTTCGTTATAGAAGAAGAGTCGGATAAAGAAATAAAAGATTATTGTTTTCCGACACCTATGATAACTGGGAGTATAGGAGGAATAAATTTAATGTGCGTGATAGATTCGGGCGCCGAATTAAACCTCCTGAGTGAACGAATATGGCACCAAGTGAACAAGAAATTCCCTTCAGCTAAACTAAAACCATATTCCAGCGTAGTACTCGGTGCTTTCGCGGGTTCTGAAAACTTTCACGTGAAAGGCTTTCAAGTTATAAATTTGATGTTAGAAAATCATATTTTTGAAGTACCCTTATTTGTTGTAAAACATATGAAACCAGATATGTTACTAGGTAGTCCTTTCTTACATAAATTTAGTTGTGTAATCGATCACCGGAAGCAAAGGATCAGGCTTTCGGATAATGTCAATCAAGAAATAATAATTGATATTACGAGACCAAATTCTTTAAAGATTTCGTTGCCGATTATTAATATAGTGGATATTGATCGAAATACCATTTCAGGAAAGGAGGACATTATAAGAGAACCAGTCCCAAATGTTACAGTAGAGGAGTTAAGAAAAATCGTAGACGACAGAGAGGATTTAGACAGTTTTACGAAAATGAGATTTTTTAATTTACTATTGAAATATAGACACATGTTTACTGAATATCCGCGACGAATCAATGTTGAACCATATAGAATACAATTAACTGATGAGGAACCAGTTGTGGGAAAACTTTATAGCATACCTCAATCAATGCAAAAAGAATTTGAGGAGGAGTTGCAGAAGTGGATCCAACATGGGATTGCTGAAGAGAAATCATCCCCATTTCGTAACCCAATGCATTGTGTACGAAAGTCATCGGGTGGAGTTAGACCAGTATTAGATCTCAGAGGACTAAATAAAAAGGTCATAGCTCCTAAAGTTCAAGTGGAGCCTATTTTTGAGATATTGTCCCGATTGACTGGTGCACGATTTTTCTCCTCCTTAGACTGTACCTCAGGGTACTATGGCTTGGGACTTCATCCTGATTCGTACAAATATACAAGTTTTGTATATTTAGGACGCCAGTACTGCATGAAAGTTCTCCCCATGGGTCTACGTTCTTCACCAGCCATTTTTCAACAAACTATGAATACGTTTTTTGGAATGGAAACCAGATCGTTTGTTACTGTCTACTTAGATGATGTTCTGTGCTTTTCACCTGATTTGAACACACATTTTGAACACCTTGAACGAGTGCTGAGAATCTTTGATGAGGGGCATTTCTCATTAAATTTCAAGAAATGCAAATTTATTCAGGAAGAAGTGAAATTTTTGGGCCATATAATAAACGGAGATCAAGTAAAGGTTGATCCAAAGAATAGTGAAGCGATTCGATGTTTTCCATTACCGAAGACCCGCAAACATCTTAAATCTTTCCTTGGAATTCTAGGATGGCGGCATCGCCATATTGACAAATTCTCGGAATTGACGGCTCCTTTTTATGAGCTACTGCGAAAGGATGTTGCTTTCAAAATTACCCCTGATTTGCTGGAGAAATTTAATACCTTGCGGAAGTTAGCAAGTGAACCGCCAGCGTTAAGTCAACCTAATTTCGACCTTGACTTTCACATCTATAGCGACGCCTGCGCCGAAAATTTGGCTGGATTCCTTGCACAATATCCAGAAAAAGCCGATGAACCAAACATTATTGCTTATGCAAGTCGTCGATTAAAATTGTATGAACTTTCGCTGTCTATGTTCCAAATTGAATTGTTGTCAGTACTTTTCTTGTGCGATCGATTTGCTCATTATATTCTAGGTCGCAAAACGATTGTACATTGTGACAATCACGCAGCAACTTACGCATTATCTCTAAAAAATCTTGATTCCCGAACTACCCGCATCATCTTGAAACTGCAACGTTATGACTTAGTATTTCAACATATTGCAGGGAAGGACAACTATATAGCGGATACACTAAGCAGATATCCACCCGAAATTGAAAACAATATAGCCGTTGATGAGAAACTAGATCTCGACCCTAGAGATATTCATCAATATTTTGGAAACTTTGTGTTTAAATCTGAGCCTGCACTTTTCAAATATGAGGAAATACAAAGAGAACAAATGTCAGACAAATATAGTACTTCCTTAAAAGAAAAGTTACTGAATGGGAATGATAAAGAACATATTAAATTACACAATGGCGTAATTTTTGTTAAAAATGTCAAGACAGGTGGATGGTTATTGGTAATCCCGAATAAGTTAGCGAGAAAAATAGTAGAGAAAATCCATCAGCAAGGTCACTTTGGTCTGAAAAAGTGTTTGGCATTTTGTAGATCGTTATTTCATTGGCGAACGATGAAACTCGATATGAGCAATCATATTCGTAATTGTATTACATGTGCCGTTACTAAGTATAATAATAGAACAATAGCTCAAGAGGAATATCATTTGCAAGCCAATTACCCACATGAGATACTGTGCTTGGACCTGGAAGGTAAATTGCCACGAAGCAGAGGATTTGAGTATATTTTATCTATTGTGGATGTCTATTCTCGTTTTATTTGCTTTTATCCTTTACGAAAAGCAAACACGAAGGAAATTGTGCGAACCTTAGAGAGAAATTATTTTTACATTTTTCCGTACCCGACTCGGATGATAACAGATCAAGGCCCACAATTCCATTCAAAATTGTGGAAACAGTTCTGCGCAACAAATGGTGTGAAACATGTGATGACATCACCATATACGCCACAAGCGAATGGCATCGTGGAAAGGCGACATAAAGAACTGAATCGTCTTATACGAGCATACTGTTCAGATCAACAAGACAAGTGGGCTGATCATCTCAAAGAAGTACAGAACCTAATAAATAATTCTATAGACACAACCACTAAACAGGTTCCTGCCGAAACTTTTCTATCCGTTTCCGCTGTGGAAAATTTCAAAAGAAATCATAAATGGCCTAAAGAGCTATACCCTCTCGACGTGAAAGACCGAATTTTGGAGATAAACAGCCCTGCTCTACCTACGTTAAAAGAAAAAAAACATAAAAATGAAGTTAATTTGAAAGTAGGAGATCTAGTGATGGTTAAAACACATTACTTATCATCAGCCATGAAAAAAGAGACAGCAAAATATCTACATTGTTACACTGGGCCTTACATAGTGGAAAAGCTACTCCGAAATTGTGCTATGTTGAGGACTTTAGATGGTAAAAAAATGGGAACACAAAATTTTCGAAATTTGAAAATCTATAACTGTACAGATGAAGAAAAATATAAATTGATAAACAAATATCAAGGGCAGGAAATACAGGAAATTACATAAAATTTTAAAATGAATTTTAAAATTTTTAAAACAGGGGGAGAACTGTACTGCTCTACCTTTCAGGTAGTTGCACAGATGTTTTAATAATTAATTTTATCAATTATTTCTCTATTTTATAAGTTTAAAGTTCTTTTCAAGATGCAACTGTATTATAAATCTGTACTTAAAAATTCTAAAAGCTCATTTTAGTTTACCATTTCATCTCCTAAATTAACACTTCTTTGAAGCATCATTGAAAAAGAAAAAAAGGTACAATACATGAATAAAATTTTCAATTGTTGGAGAATTTATCTGTTTTTCAAAGAATATATAAATGAGACGCTGAAGAGGATCATAGGTCAGCTTTTCAACTAAATAATTTAAGGTAATCTTCCTGTTGTGTATTTAAAATATTGATAAAGATGGTAAATACAGGAAACATGATGGAAGAGTAATAAGCTACGCTTCGGGGATTTGCTTCCCCGTTTCTTGTTATAATCCTCCGATGTTCAAAATAATGTAGACAGTTGGGATTTAACTAAATTTTAGTAAACTTCATTACTGATAAATGTAGGGAGGATATTTCATAAGTCAATACAGGAGTGTTCGACATTAACAGTTTTTTTGAAGTTTTCAACTAAAGTATATGTTCACGCAGTCACGTTAAATGGTTACACAGTCCTCAGTCTTCAGAAATAATGCTGAACTGCACCGTGAAATGATATTATGTTAAATTGCATCTGAAAGGCAATAATATATTAATGTAATGGTAAGCAATTGCGTCCGATGTTTGATGCATGTATAAATGTTTCTATAAGGTATACGAGTAATTATAATATGTATACGTGAAACGAGGCTTGTTAATACTATTACTATTGAAGTGAAATGTTGCAGATGTAAGAATATGAACACGGATACTTGCAGTTATAGAAGACTAACAAATAAAAACTATTATTATATTACCAAGATAACTCATATTACTAAAGAACTGGTCGCTCCTACTAGTAACATATAGAATGGCATATGTATCCATCTCTACTACTAATACTACTACTACTACTACTACTACTACTACTACTACTACTACTACTATTACTACTAACTATCATAGCAATACTAACACTATCCATAAACTGTAGACGAAGAATATATGATCTATTGCATGTATTGATCTTGTATTGTGACCTTGTTCATGTATTCAGCTTGAGATTAACAATATATCTAATTTTCTATGATTTTGCTATGAAACCTGTGGTTACTTCTTACTTGTAGTCGTAGTATGTGTATTTAGCTGCATGATGTTTTAGTACAGTATAAGTTACGTTTTGGTTTTAATTTTCACCAAACGTTGTTAGAAAATAGTACCATGTTCTGCACTACATTCCATTAAAGAATTTGGAATCAGATAATTATAATTTTCCCTAGAAGAGGGTGGCGACTAAATACTGGGCTAAGTCTAGTTCTTCGTGGGATATCTCATGCTGTACTACGAGGAACTGAATTTATCGAAATAAAAAAAATCAAGTTGCGCATAAAATGATTTGTATCTACCTTTTCCGACGACGTGAAGTCCCGTATTTCGTGAGAGTGGGATAGAGGAAGCTGCAGATCCCCTGTCTTATTTTGAGCGATATGCTGTGGACGACACGAAGAAAAGAGGGGCAGGACAGGATGTGTTTGAAAATAGCTCCGTTGGATTCAGGAGAATCAAATTAGTATGGAAAGTGGAATTAGAAATGTATCGAAGCGTGGATAATTTTACTAGTAGCATAAACGTTAACTCAAAGATCCCGAATTTGAGATCATATATCTCGTGACCTCACAGACGGCTAAATTTAAAAGAAGCGTTATTGGATCGAGCATCCTTAAATTATTATAAAAACCGCAATTAGAAACTAGTCCTTGCGTGCGCACCTTTTGCTAGTGGCATGGTCGTTAACTTTTTTCTTCTTTCACACGTCCACAGAATAAGTGATAAAAAAATTCAGTATAATTTGATACATCCCAAGATCCATTTCCTATTTAAAATTTAAATCACGATTCGAAATATTCTCCTTAAAAACTGTATTTATGACAATCAAATTTTCATTGACAGTTCTCTTCAATAGGTACGTATTTGGTTGCCATTTTCTGGAATGTTTGAAACCAGTGTACTGTTTACAAGATTTTACTAAACCAATTTCCTAATCAAACCATGTCATTCTCTTTAATCAATTATGGTAATACTGGACTTAACAATCAATTCCTTCTAAAATTAAATATAATTTAATACACACTGGACACCCTTAATACCTAATATTTTTGTTCACGATTGAAGATGGCACTCATTGCGACTATAGCTACCAGCAAATAGCTAATACTTGTCATTTTTTAGTATCTATCAACTATTTATAACTCTCAATTCCTTGAAATGCTTTTTAAAAATAATATTTTCCCCTCACATTTGGTTTCATTTGTTTACATTTCAGCTTTAAGATGTCCTCCTATCTGGCCAGAATCCAGAACCAGGAGAAAACATACAGAACAGACTACAGCAAGTGCGGAAGTACTAACGAAGATATAGTTTTCTTATATTCGATCTATATATCCTGAACCCCTTGATAAAGTTATCCAAAATGACACGTTGAGATTATAGAAGGCAAACATCAAAATTAGAAATGGAGTTAGTGACAATTGCCTCATACATTTGAATCGAGATTGTTGCATCAGTAGCACTCTGCAAATGTATAAAATCCAAATTTATTTTCGAAAAAAAAATTAAAAAGTGAGGAGTCAATTTTCTTCGTTGGATATAAAATGAAATGGCAAAAAAAAAAAAAAACTTTCTAGAACACTGAAGGTCATACGAGTATCTTCTGTCACCGCTATTCCATGCTTGTCATTGTTGACCGTCTGATCTGAACCTTTTCTCTTCTGTTTAGAGTTATCGTGTCAAGGAAGTTACTCAGATATCAGGGAAAAAGTGCTTGAGGTCACGGAGATAACATCGCCCGCAATTTATGCTCTGTGCCAATTTCTTAAACCAAAATAACACTTTGGGTAGATGATAAAATATGACCTACTTTTCGCATCATTGCGCTCAGGCGGTCTATTCCTAACAGAAACACATGTGAAGACGTACTTGAGGGAAAGGGACAATGTTGTAATTTTCCTGGAGACCCATATTCTTTGATAATATTCAACTTCATTACTATGTTTTCATAAAAAAAAAAAAAAAAAAAGCGCAGTGACATTTTTAAAAACGCGGAAAATATCAATGAAGTTTTAAACAACACTTTTCATTACTACTGTCATCCACATGACACTCTAGTGATTCTTTACTCGGTATCTTGCTTATATCTTCCCCGAGACAGTTGTAGGGTTGCCAACTGGCCGGATATATTGCTGTTATTTTGACTAAGCCGGTGACCGGTAAAAACTTCTTAACGGCCCCTTTGTGACCGTTGTTTTTTTTTTCAAATTTGTATCTATAAATAGTTCGAAGCAATTTCATATAGTTCGAAGTATTGATTTAAAAAGTTATTTCCATTATCTAAATCCAAAACTGTTACCTTTCATCATCTATCAACGATTAACATGTTTGGTTCATCTGTTTAGATAACTTTAAAGAGATGACAGGGACTGTATCAGCGGAAATTTGAAATTTACTAGTAAGGAATTTTATACATTTATTGAGAGTGAAAATGGACTTCCTAAGGCAATTTTCTATAGTTGAAATATAAGTTTAAAGAATAAATTTCATTTTCAAAACCCAAAATTGTCACGTAAAGATTAATATACTTTTGTTCATCTTTTTCAATAATTTTAAGGAAATGGCGGTTACTGGTAAGGGATAAATAGAATAAAATTATCAACATCGACTTCAGTTTCTCATTTATAGCACAATGTATTTAAAGTTTATTAAGCTTATTAGTGAATGTACTAAGGATATGCAGGATACAGGTGCTAGTGTACTTTTGTTCACGATAGTATATTTCCTTCCCATAGATGGGTCCGAACAAAGATACTTCACACTTAGACTTATAGCATAGGGTATTTTGAAGGGGTGCCGGCTTTTTCATTTTCTAGATTTGGCAACTCTAGACAGTTGTTTGTCAAAATCTTCTATTGCAAATATAAACACTAAGCAACACAGTTTCTTATCTGTTTGATGCGAACAGACATAGCCAGAAACGATTACGCAAGCGTTCCAAATGGAACTTTTGTGGACAACGTTTATCTAGCATCTAAACCTAGTTTTAATATGTTAAATTCTAACCCGTTTACCATTTTCTCATGTCACTTTTGCTTGTAAAAATTGCAACATTAACAAAGATATACCTGTGTGAAATGAAAGTTATACCACAGATTTGTTGCATTACTATGTATATAGTAACAGTTTGAACACGTCTGACTTTGATAAATCAGCATGACGTGAAGCCTGGACGTGATGAAATCAGAGCCTCCATCTTTTGTGTCATCAAATCAAACTGACGTTTGATGAACTTTCGGAGCAATAATCTGATACGGTGTTAATTTTCGAACACGTCAGACATTGGCATCGTCTAGTGCAGCGTTTCCCAACCGGTGTGCCGCGAATGGGCCGCTGGTGTGCCACGAGAAAATGAAAACAAAATTATTAATTATTAGGAACCTAATTGCAAGACAAAAAATATGTGTATTTAAATTTCACATTACTATGAACCTCTACAATGAAAAAGTACTGTAATTGTAATATATTATTGTACATACATTATTACTACATAGATTGTATTTCGAAAACAGAATGTTATTAACATTTAAAATTGTGACTTATTTAAAATTGTGACCATGTTAATAAATTATAAGTTTCACACTGTGTTACTTATCTGTTCATTTTTAATGTTGAAAAAAGTATTAATTATCATTGTTATGACTGTTTCTTTATTGTTACAGATTATTTCGTAATTTGAAATTTTAAAATCTCATTCTATCCTTCCGACAAAGCAAACACTCATACAAATTACCGCAATTATGTTTTAAAAGTACAAGAGATTTGTTTGTTCGTTCGTAATTTAGTTATCTTCCTTGTGAAAGGTTGGATACATTCTTCGAAAAAGAAAGTGTATTTTTTTGAAAGACTGAGTTCTATATTTCATTGGAATTGTTTTCTATTTTTTAATTTGAATGAAAAATAAGTATAATGATTTACGATGAGGAAAACCAGTGATCGAGCTTTCTTCTTTGTGAGAAGGAGGTCAGTAATGAAAGAAAACAAATACGACGGTATTTTCTATTTACAAATAATAATAATAATAATAATAATACCTATGAGTGTGCCGCGAGAATTCAAGTTAGACCCGTAATGTGCCGCAAGTTGAAAAAGGTTGGGAAACGCTGGTCTAGTGGATGACCATAAAGAATCTGATAACCATACTGATTAACCATATGTCACATATGTTGGATGGACTATACCTACATTTCATAAGTTAATAGCAATATCAGTTTTTCGTCGATGAAGGCTTGCATATTTCTCTCTATACATGTAGTGTGCATTGTCGTGCTAAAGAACGCTACCCAGAGTTTTCTGAAGGGAAGATATCACCTTGTCCTTCAGAGCTTCGCTGATGTAGTGGTCACTGCTGAGGTTGCCCTCAATGCAGAGCAGACTAAATCAAATGCTGTGCTCAGTAATGCTGCGCAGTGCTATTTTCGATTTTTAACCTACTTTCAATAAGATATTACGTAAAATAAAGATTTAGCGAGTTTATATACGTCAGGTGTTCTAAAAATGATGTCCACAGACAACAGAGTTCTATTCTTCAGGTCAAAATAAAGCGAAAATATTTTATATTGCTATGCCTTTCGGGATCTCTTTCAGCCGCTATACGGAATCAAAAGTTTCGCTAGGTGGCAAAGTCCCATATTAACTTAAAACCATTAGCATTACTTTATGAATCCATTAAGCAGGTACCTTGATTGTTTTGCTAGTAAGTGGTGGTAGGGTCAACGTGTATCGAATTTAACTTCTATCTGAAAAGAATCGATGTAACTATTTGATGGATTGGTAGATCTATTCTATGGTTCTTTGTCTGCGATGTTGCCACACAGTGCAATTCATTTCTATAGAGAGGGACCCGAAAGGTATATAATTATATATTTTTTGCTTTATTTTCACTCGTAGAATAGAAGCTCTGTAATCCGTGGGGGCCATTTTTAGAACACTTGATATAGTGTTTCGTAACATTACTCCGGAAGTTAGGCTAATATGAAGCCCGATAATTGAAGATTGACTTACGATGATAGCATTGCATGCATGTGTCACTCTCACTATAGCATAGGTTAAGTGGGACTCAGAATGAAATGGAATGTGTGCTACCAATCCAGTATTATGCAATCGCGGTGAATCATCGACGCAGAATAGGCAACATTCGTAACCGTGCCTCAGCACTGACCAAACATTGTGAAGCTAGCGCGACACTTTCCATCATGACCGTCTTTCAGTGGTATTGTCACATATTGCAGTTCATTACCCAATCGACGTTGGACACGGTTCTACTTTGTCCATTCTTCCACACACACCAGATTCGACGCGTTATATGCTCTTTCATGCACGAATTTTATGGTATGAGGAATCGCTTTCCCGTTCGCTGATAAAGTGATTCCTTTCGAACACAGTCGTCTATTTACAAGGGTTCCCGAAACAATCATGGAAACCTTTTCTCCTGCGAAAATGGGAACAAAGCAAGTAATACTGAAATATGCAAATGAAAGGTTGTAAATGTTACATGTAAAGAGTTGGTTGAACATACTTGTCTCTAACATATATACAACGAATCGTTCATTTCATGCGTTTTTACCTAAAATTATAACATTAGAAACCATTTCAAGTACAATTATAATTACGCGTTATGAGCAAAAACACACATTAGTAACATCTTCGAAGTAGTCTTCGAATTAATCCACCATACACTATCAACGATGTGGAAGGCACCTACTACCGTCACTATGAGTGAGTCTTTTGACTTCGCGGCTTACTGCTGTGGCAATGTCTTCGCGTGTTCAAGATCTTGTTCCACACAATAGTTAACTCAGTTTTGGTATGAGGTCAAAATCGTAAGGTGATAAGTCTGACAAATATGCTGGATGCTCGAGTAGCTCCCATCCCCATCACGCGAAAATATTGTGCATGGATGCTCGTATGTACTGTCACGTACGGGCTTTTCATGAAAGATTGGTGCATCATGCAGACGTTAAGGACGTTACTTCTGAATAGCCTGACGTCGGTTTCGTTGCAGGAAAGTGGAGGAGTATTGCACGCTTAGACAATATGGGATAAAATGGCACAAAATCATCCCTAGTATCATAGGTTTTTGTCACTATTAACTTTTCAGGGGGATTGCAATGAAATTTCTGCTTGCGTGTCAAGCCTGGATTATACCATTCCGCTAACTGGCGTTTTAATTCTGGCTCATAGGCCCTGGTCTTGTAGTGTAGCTGTGGCGTCATGATTCTGCCATCTAGTGGATTCTTTGGGAAACTACTTAGAACGATTTTAGATGACACTAGTATGTATTTTTGAGCTTTACGCATAATTGTAATTGTACTTGTAATGGTTCGTAATATTGTCATTCGAAATAAAACACGTGTGAAACGAACAATTCATTGTATTCATTTTTCTCATAAAATTCTTTAATGATGCTATTTATGTTCATTAAACTCCCTGTAACCTTTACGTATGTATTAATCTTCCATTTACATATTTCAGAATTTTTTGTTTCATTTCTATTTTCGTGAAAAAGAATAGTGGCCATGACCTTTACGGTGATCCTTGTATATTACATCCTTTGATGTGAATTGCTAGTGTTTCTGTTCACTGCTCCACTCTCCCTTGTCTGAATGCTGCGTAATCCTCCCTAGAGAAAGGAGTAACCATTATGATTTTGGAGAAACTGTTCAAAACCGCCACTGTTAAAATGCTAACTTTGTATTGTTCTGTAAGAGCAATTTACGTATACAACATATAAGATATTAGACCCAGTGCCCCCTGCCGAAATTGGCCCAGTTTCCCCACATTGTTGAAAATTGATGTTCATTTTGGTGTATAGCATACATTTCACAACGTTGTACGTTTTATGTACAGTATTAGATAAACTTAACCCTAGCAAGATCAAGCTTGGCAAACAACATAAACCAATAAAAGATTAAACAATTTTCAACAGTTAAATTATATTAGAGCACTGGCCCTATGTAATTACAAGTAATAAATATCACTGTTAGGAAAAAATAAACAACCAACTAGTTAACTGTGTGTTTTGCTATACAGTGCATAAGCAAATAACAGTTTCATGCAGAAAAATAAATACCGTCAATTAATATTGGCAACGAAGGTTGTATTTTTACAGCCACAATTTTTTTGTCTTCTCGAAAACTAATTTACCCTCAAACAAACATGTCATTTTGTTCAGCTCAATGTAAACTATCAACTGATATATGAGTATTAGGGTAGAGTGAAATAGTGGTCAAAAGATTTTTTTTGGAATTAATTTTTCTAAAAGGGTGGAAAAGTTACCTTACCATTAAAGTACTGTGCAAAAGAAATATTAGTCTCCTGAGTCATTTCCTTTGGGTGCTATATGGACTTGAAATTTGGCTGAAATATGTATTTTTAAGAATCGTTAAATATGCTATGCATAGCATAAATTCTTATTTGCATTCAACTGATTGGTAGTATTCTATCTGATAAATAAAATAGTTTTGCAATTCTTCCTTTATTTTGAGAATGTTACTTATTTCTAAACTTTTATTTTTAAAATTACATATGGAAACAATGTTGATTCCTGCGGGACACTTCTGGACTCATTGCAGGATAATCACAGCACGATTTTAGGGCATTCAAATGTTGTTCCATGCAGGGACATCTCGATGAAATCCAAGGCTCATCTTGGGAATATTTCCATTATCCCTAAAGTTTCTACTACGTGCCTGAATATTATCGGATAGGTGTGGGAATTGTGAGACATTCTTTTTTGTTGTTGCTCAGCAGATATGTTGTGCTATGTGGAACAACACAAAAATGTCAGCAACGAAAGGCTGAATTAATTATTTTTATTTTCTTACTCTTTGTTTCCAGCTAAGTCGTCATTTATTTTGGATTGGACATATAGGTTTCCGATGTTAGAAATGTTTACAAAGAATTCTTCTTTTCCATATCCATTCTGAAATTTAAAATCAACGTCATACACGTAAACAATGACGCAATCAAACTTGTTTTCTATTCGATATGGATTTTCCTTCATGCTTTGTGGTAAAGAGTTCGTGCTGGATTTGTGCCACGGCCTAGGTGTTCGCACTTTTTATCCTATCCTTTCTAACCCTACCACTACGTAAATAACCTCTGTTGACCCCATTTTAATTTCGCTCTCTACTTTTAATAATTTTACATTTAGCGTTCTTGTATTATTTTACTCTACGCTTTATATATCTTGTAACTTCCCAAATGGTGTTTGCTTCCCTGTAGGGTCTAATATTAACTTAAATGGCAAAGGACAAGAAGAAATAAGAGTTCATGATATGGCGAAAAAAAAAATCTGATCTATGGGAGAAAATCGTGGATATGGATTCCTCTCCTCCTCCAAGAACGGCATAGCTATGCTCAGATCAGGTGTAGGTGCAGAAAAGGTTCGCAGTAACATTACTCCATCTCTACTGACTGACCAGTGCTCAAGCAAACTGCTTAAGCTTGAAACTTGAAAATTGGACAATGCATAGGATTTGTGACCCAAGGTGTCACTAAGGAAGAATTTTTTTAAATTGACGTGGAAAGGGAGAGAGAGGAATATCAATTATTATATTACACTAAATGACCGTACCTCAGAATCTCTGAATCTTAGAGACATGAAATTTGATATATGGACTTTGCACTTAAAATAATTAGACACGTGTTTCAGTGTTTCTGTTATTTGATCCCGTAAGAAGAAAATGGGTTGAAAAATAAAAAGGGATCTGAATTTCTGAATTACAAGCATTATAATAAGAAGCTTCTCATTTAAAATATATGATTAGATACGTGTTTCAACATTTTTTTTTCATATTTGATCTAAGAAAGGAAAGAGAATGGAAAGAAAGGAGTAGGGGTTACAATTATTATGAGTCCATAAATCGCAACTTCTTAACGTTAGAGAATAAAATTTGGTATTTGGACTACTCATTTAAAATAATAAGACACATGTTTAAGAGTATTTTGACATTTTACCTAGAAGAAAAGAAAATATGCTAGGTAGGAAATATGGGGTGGGATTACAAGTATTATAGAAGCTTATTCAAAATGTCATGGATTATTATTTTTTACGAAAATGGGAACGAAGCAAGAAATTCTGAAATACGCACATGAAAAGTTAGTACCTACCTAAGTGTTGGATGAACATTCATATTCGGATCAGGAGATAACACGAGAAAAACAGTACAAAGAATTGTTAATTTTATACGTTTTACTTCGAATTGCAACTTTAGAAATCACAACAAGTACAATTACAATTATGCGTAAGTCCCAGAAACACATAAATGTGGTATTTAGAAAGAATTCTTCAAGATGGTCTCTCAAAGAATCCACTGAACAACAGGATCATCACACCACTGTAACTCTACAGGGAAAATGCCTTTGAGGTAGAACTGAAACTCTAGTTAACGGAATGCAGTCATTCAGACAGATCCATGCAGACAGAAATTTCGTCACAATCTCTTCTCTGTCAAATTTTCGTCGTAACGTATGACATTAATGATGATGTAGTACCATTTCGTGAACTGTAAACGCATTATACTATTCCCACACTTTCCTGTAGCGACACATACGTCGGAATATTCGAAAGAAACGCCTTGAACGTCTATACGATGCGCTTATCCTTCATGAAACGCAACAACTCATACGGCAGCGTGTGTGCAAATCTCGCGCAATAGGGATAGGAAATTCGAGTATTCATCATACTTGCCAGACTTATCACTTTGTGATTTCAGGCTCACACCAAAATTGCAGGAATCATTGCGTGGAATACGCTTTTGAACACGCGAAGACATTGCCACAGCAGTATTCTTTTAACATGTGACCTACCGCCCGTGAAACGTGAACCATGACCAAAAGCAAAGACACCAACATATCCGTATTAAACTCTTCGAAAAGCATTAGTACATAAATAAATAAAGAAAGAAATACAAAGAAATTATACCTACATACTCTTCTATATCTATCGCATATGATTATGGTTATTTGAAATGAATTACTTGAAATTTGTTTCTATTGTTGACAGATCGCCACCACAATTCAGCAAGGTAACGAGGCAGCATCGTGGGTGTTGTTCCTCTCATATTCCGCACATCTTTTTGGAAGATGACCTCATAGACATTCTATTGCCTGATTGTTGGCACCAGTTGTAGGATCAACAAAATCCTCTGATGATTTACCGTCAAGTGGATGTATTCATGTTGGTCTAAAGTCTCGTAAGCTGCCCACTCATCATTATAAATACTTGTTCCTCGTGTCACTTCTCTCTGTATGATAGAAAGTAGCGTCTGTCTGCCTCGAGATTCAACTATGAAATATCGTCTCTATACAACATTATTACCGTTGGCAATATGTCACCATGAGAGACTGAAAACCTAAGGGCTCTGAATGCGATGTCGATTAGCCTACGAATCAATACCTCATCGATGTCCACTCGTTCTCCTACATCGCCCATCTAAGGACGACTATCAAACATTGAAATCTCTGCATAAACTAGTCACACACTGTCCTATCTGCTCTGCTCTGCTTTGTATTTGCCTTTCTAACCTGACTCTCTGCAAAAGGCCAATAATAAACCAACTTCAAAATGTCTTGTAGGGGTAGATGCTATTACATGAATTATTTAGATCCACGTATGTGGAAAATCGATTTGTCTTTCGCAATTACTTACTTTAGCATTTCAAACCCATATATTCTTTATGCTGCCCAATTGCTACACGTTTTCGTCTTGTAACTTCCCTCATTTCACTATCACACTTACCACATACTGGTAGATTGTTTACGCCCGATAATAAACCTTGAACACGAAGATACTGTGTTGCAGACTCCTCAGTTGCAATTGTACGGTAGAATTCAGCTGCTCTCATCTTCATGGCACTATTCGCAATTAGCAAATGACTGTTTTTTTTTAGTGATTACTTTTGCCGGAGGAACATGGGTGTTACGGAAATCCGGATAGTTAGTCAGAAGGTAGCAAAATCATATGACTCGTGCTCATAACAGAAGGAAAATGTAGGGTAGGTCACCTATTGTTATAGATACACCCCGGGTGATTACAAGTTAGAAGAATATTGTTACAGCAGTGAGCTTTGAAATTAGAAGATTCACTCAAGTGAAGCCACGGGTATTTGGCGCCTTCTACATCGTTGACATTGTGCGGTGGATTCTTTCGGAGACTACGTCCAAGAATTCTATATGCCATTGGTATGTGTTTCTTGATTTTACGCATAGTTGTAATTGCTCCTTCAAGGTCTGTAATATTATAATTCAAGATAAAACACGCATAAAACTAATGAGTTGTTGTACTCTATATTTTTCTCATGCTACCTCCTGATGATGATATCTACTCGAGGTAAAAATGGCAGGTGGAAAATATGACAGAATAAAAATGTAAAATTGATGCTGTAAAACTATAAATAGACAGTAAACTTGAGAACGTTTATGTCTGAGAAATCTGTGGAGAGAATTTGTAACACTCTTTTGGTCATTTCATTTCTGAGTAACTAAAAGACAATAATAAGAATTTTAAGATGACGAGCATTAGAAAGAGAGGTATTGAATTGTTATGCATGTGTTGTACGTAAATAACGGAATAATGTTAACGGTTAAATTTTGAGATAATTTAGTTGGCCGGTCCTCGCATGTCGTAATATTGTTAGTGTTGGTGCGGACAAATCTAACTCTTCATTACTTTGGAATTATTAATCTCCACATTATTATTTCTCGGTTGTCTGCATTTCTGCGGCTCAACATTCAACCTTTTCGACTTGGTCCTTGGTTAAGTACTCGTTGGAGTATACTTAACAAACAACAGTGTACATAACGAATTAAGTTAAGAATCATCACTATTCTTATTAGATTCAACGTCTTCAAGACTTGAGCGGTTTCTAAACTTAGTTTGAAGTGTAGTGTTTCTAGATACAAGAGAGTGGTCTTGTATTCTCATTCGAAACAAATTATACTCGTGTTTACTCATGAAATTTGTGAGCTTTTATTAATCATAACTTTTAGTAGCTGAAGTTGCGTCTACGGTATTAAGGCGCTGTTTATCAGGACTCGCGATCTTCACTGACCGTTCAATCGCATTACAACATTGATAGAAGTATATATAGGATTAATGCACCTTTGCCTCCGCACAAGGAGCGTAAATATTAATATCTGGAGTTCATAACCAGTAATTGCGTTTCGCTTCAATGCAAGAATAGTTTTTCTTCTTAAAATTATGTTTAATATGCTACACCTGTTTACTTGTTTACTCGAATTAATCTTAGTTCCTAGTAGTTATGAATAAGGGAATCAAAGCAGTTCGTATATTATAACATCTATTGTTCCAGATGACATATATCATCTGCCTTACACACACCTGTTCTCATTCTTCCCCTTATAAAGATATCATTAGACACATTTATCAAAGCTGCTTCTATATCTTAGTGTAGCTTGTTTCCCAAAGTCATTTCTTAATTCTTACAAATGTGTCCTTAACCATAACAATAATGCTCTAAAATACCAAGATCTCAGGAAACTAATTCTCTTGAAAGATAAACGAAAGCCTTCTTTTGTCTGTACGCAGTTTTGAAATATCTTGGAAAAGCAAAGATTTTCCTTTTTTCAGTAAACTAGTTGCATTAAAAAGGATGAGAAAAGTATATCTTAGAATGTGTTCCGTTAGTTTATTGATTGAACTTCTCAAATTAAATATATGGTCAATTTAATTAAATCAAATTGTCAGCGAAAGGATAATTGGATCTCTAATAGGGTGCTTAACCACCAAAATTTCATTTCTTGTCATTAGAAACAGTTATACATCTCTTGAGGTCCATGACTGCATTTTTGTACTTATAGATAACCCAGGGGGAAATCTATCCGGACGATCCAAGAGGTAAACAATGTATTATTATTATTATTATTATTATTATTATTATTATTATTATTATTATTATTATTATTATTATTATTATTATTATTAAGTATTCTGCCTTTCACCAGGCCCTGGGACTAATGAGTTATTTTATTTTATTTATTTATTTATTTTTTAGATTTGGGCCTGGAAATGTTTCTTCCACTTTTGTTGGTCACTGTATGCAATGTAACTCAGAAAAAATCATATGCTTTTGTTTTAACATGGCTCAAGGATACACCCTTATATTGTTTCCAAAATTGTTTTAGTTTAAATTATACAATAATTAATTTTCCTTGTAGGTTTAAAATGTTGACAACCTATGACTTGGATGTTTAAAAATGAGTTGTTTCATTGAAACATGTAAAAGTGCAAGATGTCTCTTTATACATTGAACATGGGGTCATGTAATTCAAGGAGTACAACCTTACATTTCTTTGGTTTAAATTTGATTTTTTGACAGATTGCTTGTTTTAAATTTTGACAAGATCAATTAATTGTGGGAATACAATGCCACAGCAACACACTCCTCTCCAGTAAGTACGCCAAAAATTTTTACTTGGGGGGGGTATTCAAAATAAAAGGGGGGTGCTCTCACAATAGTGATATACATTTTTAAACAAACTCAAAGAAAACAGTATATTTTGTTACGCAACTATTCCAATACTACTATAACTTCTACTTAGTATTAGTCATTAGAATATATCTTCTGCTTTAAGGCGTATAGTACTTGTTTCGTTTATATTTATTTAATCGGATCATGACTTCAATAATGAAGTGATTATATCACTTTCTTCTCTATCCTATTCTTAGACGCTGTTCAAATATATCGAAGTTTTTTTTGACTACTCTGCGACCACAAAAGAGAGTGAGAGGGAAAGAGTGAAAGAGCAAATTGAGAGATTACGTCTACTCTGTCTCTGTTCATGATTGTATTGTATTGATCAGTAAATACCAGCACGAAAGGTTTGTTTAACTGTGAAAATCATGTTTATACCTTATTCCTCACCACAATTTTCTTAATTACTACTGGTACATTGGGTGCGATGTTCTTTCTCGTAGTGAGTGGATTTCTTCTGCTAACCTACATCCATTGATGCTCTTAATAGAGTGATTTATATAAAGAATGTCATCAAGAAACTATCGTAAAACGTTTTTAGACAAGAAAACAGCATTGTAGCCGTTACATTTTAATGGAATTATTAATGCATGCGTTTTGCATTTGTCATTAAAAGAAGTGCTTTCTATATTGCCATTTATCTTTCTTACGCAGGGGTAAAAGTGGATCTGAAAATGTAGGGGGACGGTAGGTAGCGGCATGACATCACGCTGTCCCCCTGTCCATCTTTACCCATTGTAATCTTTTAGGAACTGGCGAACGCCGTACGCATTTTTATGGTGGCGGAGGACGGTGTTTCCCGCGTTTCCTCTCACTTTTACCCCTGTTCGTACGCCAATCAGTGATGTTCACAAACAGCGTATACTCTGTGAAAATTTCAAGTTAGGTATTCGTCGAAATTGATTACCCTTAATCAAAGTTGACCTAGGGTCACCATTTTATTTTTTTCACTTATGTACTTTTAAATACAATATTGGGAAATAATCTTTTTGCCGAGTTTATATATGTATTATAACACGAAATGATAGCTTTGAGTGTTTTATGTGAAATCTCCTTTATTGATATTTCTCGTGTCTAGATACTAATATTGTTTCCAAACTTGTGTTCGTAAAACAGAACAGAAAGGTTTTTGCACTATGTGTGATGCTGAAAATTCTATTTTCTATTGTTTAGAATGAGAATTCGTGCGCCAAATGCTTTTCAGAGGTTGTCTATGGGCATCAGTTTTTCGGAAATTATTCTTCGAGGTATATCCGGTCGAGATATGCAACTATCCTTTGTGGATATTTACGTAAGAAGAAACTTATGCAAAATTATAGAGTTATTAGTGATAGGTATATTTCTGAAATATGTTTATTTCAGAAACAAAATCGTCTGAGTCGCTTTTGCAAAAACAGTCAGAAAAAACTTGATCTTAAGAATAAACCACTCCTCCTTGGTTTTTTTACCGAAAAGTTTTCTATACAACAGTGTTGAGCTACTAATGAAATATTGATATGTAAAATATGAACAAAATCAATTGGATCCTTAAAAAAAATCTTCCAAAACTCACCGTTCTGAATAAATCATTTCTCGTATATTTTTCATGAATGAAGGGTTTTGCCATATTGTCAGATTATAAATGAAATATTTATTTATGAAATATGAACAAAATTGACTGAATTTCTTTTGAGAAAATCATCCAAAGAACTCAGCCCCATAAATAAGCCACCCTTTGTAGATTTGTTTCAGAGAAATACCGTACACAACAGTATAGGGTCGTTAGTGAAATATTGTTATATGAAATATAAAGAAAATCGTTTGAACCGGTTTCAAGAAAACGCCATCCATTTTTATATTTTCGCCCTTCAGTAAACTACTCTTAATGTTTGGGACAGAAAGAAAATTCAAAAACAAACCTTGGAGAATCCTTTAAAAGCCTGAAGTTTAAAATTTGGGGCGGATACGCTGAACAGGCGACTTGACATATTTACATCGTGACGAGCAAATGAACGGATAAATAGACGGACAGACATTCAAGAATCCTTTTCCGGCTTGTAAGGGTAACAAAATGTGCAAATTCGTATAAATATCAATTCGATTTTTCTTTACAATCACAATACTTTCTTCTCTTCTATTGTCGCTTGAAAGTTAAAATGTTTCTTCGTTAAGTATAACTACAAAGTTTAACATTCGAAAGTAAAACAATAAAAAAAATCCTTCTGTTGTGCAGACACTCTTTGTCATTTAGCGTGTTTCTTGTTCTACAGTTAACATGTCACCCTTTATGATACTCAGCGCGCGTTCTCGAATCACCATGCGAAGTGTGGTTAGAACGGTTCAGGCACATTTGGAGGAGTATCTGGACAAACAAACGCTTAAGTTGAGTGAAGATGAGCTTCGGTCGCAACGCTCGCTTCGCTTTGAAAAATTGTGTTCGCAGAATAAAACGAAAACGGCTTCGCTCTGTTTCTAATGATGAAAATTCTATTTTCCACAGTTTATAATGAGAATTCGGTCGCCAAATGCTTTTCAAGGTTAAGAGGCCTCATACCGGCGAAATTAAAATACGCTAATTTTACAGTAATTATGTGATATCTTCAAATAGATAAAAGATAAACGAAATGTGGAACAAGAACGCCCTAGACAATATCATTTTACATGAGATACCGTTATCACGATGCTCTTATCTGCTTTCGATTTCGAGCAATTTTGAAAAGCAGCATTTATTTTCGCGTTTCTAAAGGGCTGAAAATAGAAAGCCACTAGGTGCCTTGTGATAACGGTACCTCACGCAAAATAATATTGTCTAGGGCGCTCTTGTTCCACATTTCAAGTATCTTTTATCTATTTAAAGATATCACATAATTACTGTAAAATTAGCGGTATTTTAATTTCACCGGGATGAGGACTCTTAAGCCTATGCTCATCTCGTTCTTCGGCTGTTATTCCTCAATGGTATGTCCGATTGGAACATGTGACCACTTACGACACTTAGCGCGCGCTGTCGAATTGCCATGTCCAATTTGGTTATGAACGGTTCAGGAATATCGGGGAAGTATTCGGACAAACAAATCCATAAGTTGAGTAAAGAGAGTTTTGCTGCAATTAGAGGTACTGTACGGGCCATAATTTTAAACTTCCCCTCTTCAATTCTTTAAAATAAGTCATATTATGCTCCAGTTATCAATCAAATACGTTCTTATGAATTAAGAACAAAATTATAAGACGTTTTTAGAAAACTTCGCTTGAAGAAAACTCGTCCTAAAAGAAAACTAGCTCTTGTGAATTTTTTCATAAGAAACGACACGCCATACGTTAACATTAGTAATGAAATATTTGTCAATAAAATATCAACAAAATTGCGTGAGTTGTATTTGAGAAAACTGCCTAAAAAAAAGTACTCCAAATATTAAACTGTCCCTTATGGACATTTTCATGGAAGTGATTTACACATCATAATAGATTTATTAATAAACTGTTTATTTATGAAATATGAGCAAAGTCACCTGACTTTTTTTCAGAAAATCATCCGAAAAAACTCTAAATCGTTTCCGAAGAAATCGCTTTTTTTTAAAAAAAAAAATCATTCTTCACTAAACTATCCTTATTTTCGGGAGTAGAAAGAAAATTCAAAAAGTCCTCTACAAAATCCTATAAAGTATTTAAGCTTAACATTTGGTTCAGATACATTGAATCACGTGATATCTACGTAGTGTACGTACATCGGGACAAACTAACGGACAGATATTTAAATAAATGACTTTTCTCTATGTAGGGGTCATGAAAAAGGTAAATACATTAAAATCTTAAATTTGATTTTGTTCATAATCACTAGTTTCTTCTCGCCTTTTGTTGCTCGAACAAGAAAGAAAAATATACGGAAGCTATCCTGAATGTTTTCTTACGTTCGGAGTAAATTCATCTCCATGCCGCATTACCAGAAATTCAGATTCTTTCGAAAGTCAATCTCATTGAGAAAAATATATTATGAACTTAGATCAGTGGTTCTCAATTACTATCACGACTCCCATTTTATCACATCCTCTTGTCAGCGACCCTCTTATAATTTGTGGTTTGTAATAAACTTGTGTGAGACTTTTAATATACTTATTGCGGAGATCTCACGATATTCATCTATTTCTATAATAGTAAAATCCATTTCTTGTATATAGTGGATACAGTAACTTCCCTAAAAGCGAATGGATTAAAACTCAATTTGGTCAGCTCATTCACGTTACAAATATCGAATCTGATCCGTCATATTGTTTCAAAATGAATACGGTACCATTAGACGGAATGTATTTTTTTTCATGTAAGCAGTAAAACAAAGATAACAAATCGCTTATCAGTTGGAAATGATTTGATAATGTGCTTCACGAAGATTGAACCGGACATTGCCGCATTAGTGAAATCACACGATACTCAAGTATCTCATTAGCTTTCAATTTTAATTGTATATCATTATGCAGAATTTGTTGCATTTGCATTTTTCCGGTATTTCAGTATGCAGTTCTCATTAGTTGCGTATCGTACTTCTTTCATTTAAATTTATTTTTAAACAACTCTTTACCTGTTGAAAATGTTCAGTAGGCCTAATTTTGTTGTTCTTAACAGCATGTATAAAAATAAAAATATGTCTATCAGAACAAAATTCAAAATAATATTTAAAAATAATTTCCGGTATTAGATTCCATTTTTATTTATATATCTGTTCCGCCTATCTTCGCGACTTCCAGGTTGAGAAATTCTGATTCAGATATATGTTGCTATGAAATGCAACCGAGAACATACCTAGAGAAGACAATGTTTCAAAATGTATGTATCGTGTTCATAAACGCAATAAGAAAAGATGAGTTCGAATATAACATTAATTGCTCGAAGAGAAAACATTCTTTTCGAAATTTCGTTTCTTTAAGAGATCGAACGAAGTTCTTGAAATCTATTATTGAAAGTGTCAAATTAATGATAAATGTAAAGACTCAGAATGTTTTTCCCGTGAACTCAGTTCTTTGTAAGAAAACATTTAAACAATTCTTAGAAAGCCACGAAAGATGACAAAAAGTACAGCTTCTTTCCATGTTACTCTTATATTCGACTTACCAAAGTGAGTCATGATCAAGATGTATGACTTGAGCAGTTTCTTTGAAAGAAGAAAAAAAAAAGAAAAGAAAAACTTTAAAAAGCATATTTGTGACGTCAGTTTAAGATTACTTGACATCATCATCTTAAAAAAATAAATGAAGTACTGCGAGGGTGGAATGTGGGTGTGGAAACTACAATGATGATACTCTGAACGGAAACTTCATTAAAAGTTTTTCACATGAAATAAATCCCATCCATTCCCTTACGAAGTGTGAAAAGGAGACAATCATGGTCAATGGCCTTTTTCTTAATCTACACGTTATTAGCATCCCTGCCGATGACATTGCCGACCACACTAGATCGTTTATCAATTTGGTGATTCTTTAGCCTCTGGAACTGGAGGAAAAACAAAAAGACAACATGTATGTCGTGATATTAGTAGTGTGGGAGGACGGAGAGCCTGCGCATCCGCGCTTTGGGCGCAATATTTGCTACACAAAAAGGCAAAATCGTACCCATTACAAGGCGATCACTCTCTTGGAATTGCAACAGTCGCTGACAACATGAATTGTTTGCGTGTTCGATTTGTTGACGGCGTCTCGCACCTGTTGAATGTAGTAGTAACAACAGTATTAGCATCCGTAACCTGTTGAACTCCCCGGTGTGTATGTCGAGTGTGTGTGAGTGCCTTTCACTCCCTTTCTCACTCTTTGCTTCTCTGAAACTTCAAAAAGAGAGACAAAATACCTCAAGAAATAAATTCACTGTATTCGTTGATCCTATAACAGAAAACACGGGAAACAGTAAGTAACTGAATTAAAGTTTTTTTTTTCTTTTCCTTTCAGTTTTCAGTTTGCTATTTTTCATGTATATATTTTTTGTATGAATATAACCATATATGTTATTATCCAGTGGAGTACGCAGAATTTCATCATCAGTTCAAGCACGCAATCTGATATGATTTCAGGACACGCGTAAGTTTTGTATATATATTAATAAAGTAAATATTTACTTTTTCCATAAGACCTTAATCAATCGGGTGTGTTGGTAAAACCATGAAACCCTCTTATGCACGCCACTGTTATTATCTAACCCAGTGATTTTTCATCTTCTAACCCTCAAAGGAGGAGGAACATTTTCAAATGTAGGATAGGCGGGATATAATGAGACTATTTCTGTATGATTATTGTCTATATGGTAAATTGCCTTTCACAAGAATTACATGTAAAATACAATGTTAGAAAATAATGATTTTCAAATTTAAGAATGCACTAGCAAAATAATTTTATATGTTTACTGCTTCAATCTATGTTTAAAAGTATTTGCGGCTTCGTTTTGCGCACTAAGTAACTGCAACTCTCTCCTAATAAAAATAAAAAATACAGAAATGATTTTATTATTATTATCGTAATTAAAAAAAACTAGTTTGTTATTTGATTGCACAGAGGCAGAATTTTTCCCCTACATAACTAAAAGAAAAATGTAAGATTAAAATTTGAGGACAGTAGAATGTTGTTACTCATTTTATTGCGTCGTTGCAAGATCAGGTCTATGTGTAAACCGAGTTAAAAAGAAATTGCTTACAACTGTTAGGCTAGAAAGTCATTTTTTACTATTTTCTAAGTTCTAGAAATTTATGTTCTTCATATAAAATTATTCCTTATATTTAACAGTTACTTTAGAACACGGGCATCAATCCCACTAGAACACCGCAGACATGTGCAAGCTAGTGTTTCCCGAAGTACCTAATTTTAAACTTAGCGCTACAATCAACATGTAAATCGCAGTAAATTGTCTGTCGATCATCTTAATCAGTGGAACCATGTTTTTATTTGTACTAAACTAGAGTGGACTCAGTCATCATCCCCCAGGCAATGCTACTACTATAGCTAGGGAGCCGCGGTGGCTCATTGGTACAACGTTCAACTCGGGTGCATGGGTTCTTGGTTCGATCACAGCTGAGTGAACTTGGTAGTAGACAAACGCCGCGTGTGTGGATTTTCTCGGAGTTCTCCCGTTTCCTTCCACTTTCTTCATTCCGCCATTTCCTTCATTTCTCATAATCACTGTCTCCTTTAGCGTAGCCAGCGTAACCATGGGATGTAAGGATTTCACTTGATATACTATTGCAGCTAGAAACGTAAACTTTGGACAGAAAATTCATGTTAACATGAAAGCAATAGATAAGGAAGGATTTTTAGAAATGCTTATCGTAAGGGGAATAAAGGGGAAGTTTTTGCCAAGAATAATGTATGTCACTAATATCTGAGGTTAGGGAGACGAAATTCGATTTATAAATGTTCTATCCTATTTATAATACAAAATGATTTCAGTCTGTGTGTAAGACTAATTTTCCTAGTAACACACAGTTAAGCTAATATGTGTCGGTGTATGCTCTTGCGGTTTTCGAAATTTTGCATGTAAAGGGGGTAAGGTGCAATTTCTATAATGCGGAATAGGGATGCACGCGAGACGAGAGTGAAAATTTTATGCGAGACGCGAGACGAGACTAAACCATGCGAGATGAGACGCTAGACGAGATTCGGTTAAGTCTCGCACGAGAAGTCTCGCGAGACTTCTCGCAGTCTCGCAACATTTATGAATTACATTTAATTGTATATTTAGTGATTTTACATTTATTGAGTTTTCTAAGTTGAGCGTTAATGCCTCCAGGAACAAAAAAGTGATTGGGGCAATAGACATTTTATGAGATTTATTATTATTCAAGGTTGATTTTTAAGAATTAAAGCCTTCCTTAGTTTCTAAAAAAGAAAAGCTTTGTAAACTTGAAATTTATTACAGCATCGATTTAGGACTTTATTTTGCGACACAAACATATACACGCGGCCGCGCACGAATACATGAACTTCTGTTTTTGGTCTGAAAAGGCGGGGAAATCCCCTCTCGTCAAAGTTTATCCCCGGCCCGGCTCGCAGAAATAACATGATATTTTTACATGGAATAAGTATTTTCTTTCTATATATTTATCAAAAACATCCCCCTCTAGTTCGGAAGTTTAATTCAAACACTGGTTTGGTAGGATGGCCCTATAGGTTTCGTGGGAGATGGTAAGAATGGCAAATCTGTGAGTAATTTTATTTTCTAGATCTGGCAACACTATATCGGGTGTTGCAAAATAAGTGTTACAACTCTTGGGAGGTGACTCCTGCCACTAAGACAAGAAAAAAAGTTCTTTTGAACTTTCGGCTATCGGACATAGTTTCGGATCTACAAGGTGCCGAAAGCGTGGGAAAATGACTTTCGGACGTCAATAGTTCGGAAACTATCCAACGTAAAGAGGGCGGGTAAAAAATTCACTGAAGAAGTCATACCTATTGTATTGAATTTTGCATAGTTCACAATCCTACCATGTACGCGCAAGGGATTCCATAAAGGAACGTAGGGAGTCCCGGATAATCTGCCAAATGAAAATTGGTCTAAATGGATATAAATTGATAGGGTTTCTACCAGGTAACAATAATTAGTTTGTATTAAGTCGATATCTGGTACAAATACAAAATTTCGGACACCTTGATGCATGTTGTGTGTGGTTGCATAATCGCCAGGTACGGATGCTGGCCAACAGTGACATTCTGAGTATTAAGTGTAGCCAATTTGTACTCAAATGCTCTAGAAAGACATCCGGAGTGTCGGTAGAGCACAACAGATGAAGCAGGGTGATTCACATATGTGGAAACACGTAACGAAAAATTTCCAGAAATGCACTCATACTCAGTAAACGTGAGTTCAAAGCGTCGGAAATGTAAGGATTACCGTCAAAAACATGAAAGCCATTGCCAATTCACCAATAATATTCCATCAATCTGATGCAATATGATGTGCATGGTTGCATACCAATAAGGATGCAACAATTGAGGTCAAGTTTAAATTGTGTAAGGGGACTCACAAAGAAATTCTAAATGAATGTTACTAGTGGGATCGCCTGATCGATATTGAAATGTGGCCAATGTGTGTATTGATATCAACATGTAGCTAATGGACAAATGTCAACATGTCCCGCTACTGCTGGGACACCGTTTCACGTGCGAAAACTAGGAAAATAACGTTGTACAATCTGCTATTACATCTGGTGCATTTTTTGGTAGAACGTAACTAGAACACGATTGTATCAATGTTCCTCTTTGTTTGGGACATTGTCCCACAGTCGATACATGAAAAGAAATCTCTTAATCCATGGTTTAAATTCTGATAGAGCGTGAAAATAACGAACTTGTATCATAGCCCACGTCTCCTGGGACATATGACGTACTCGAAATATAGGAAAATACCTCCAGAAATTTGTATCTTACACACAGTGCACATGCCAAGACAAAGACGAAAATGAACTAATTTGGCACATGTAACACTACAGCTGGAACACCATACATATGGAAAATAAAACGACATGAGATAGGAAGAAACGTCTTAAAGCTCTGATTGTTTGCAACTGTGCAGTAGAAATAACAAAATGAAACGCACAAGCATGTCGGTAGACTGTACAAGAGCGCTTGCCAAACAAAGTGGTTACTCCTGAAAGAAATGAATACAGAGAAAGTGAGGCTCCCTACAGAATCAGGGCTAGAGCGCTCGCTTTCGCTCGCGTGGTCGCAGTTTCCAATCCTACAGGGAGCCCACGGCATCAGATTCAAGACCCGAGTAGTTATTTTCCTATTTTTCGCACGTGGGACGGTGTCCCAGCAGTAGCGGGACATGTTGACATTTGTCCATTAGCTACATGTCGATATCAACACACACATTGGCCACATTTCAATATCGATCATGCAATCCCACTAGTGACATTCATTTAGTTTACCCAGTTTCTTAGTGAGTCCCTTTGCACAATTTCAACTTGGCCTCAGTTGTTGCAACCTTATTGGTATCCTCATATTGCATCGGTTTTAGGGAATATTATTGGTGAATTGGCAATGGCTTTCATGTTCTTGACGCTAATCCTTACATTTCCGACGTTTTGAACTCACGTTTACTGAGTATGAGTGCATTTCTGGACATTTTTCGTTACGTGTTTCCACACATGTGAATCACCCTGCTTCATCTGTTGTGCTCTACCGACACTCCAGATGTCTTTCTAGAGCATTTGAGTACAAATTGGCTACACTTAATACTCAGAATGTCACTGTTGGCCAGCATCCGTACCTGGCGATTATGCAACCACACACAACAAGCATGAAGGTGTCCGAAATTTTGTATTTGTACCAGATATCGACTTAATATAAACTAATTATTGTTACCTGGTAGAAACCCTATCAATTCATATCCATTTAGACCAATTTTCATTTGGCAGATTATCCGGGACTCCCTACATTCCTTTGGGGAATCCCTTGCGCGTGCATGGTAGGATTGTGAAACATGCAAAATTCAATACAACAGGTATGACTTCATTCAGTGAATTTTTTACCCGCCCTCTTTACGTTGGATAGTTTCCGAACTATTGACGTCCGAAAGTCATTTTCCCACGCTTTTGGCACCTTGTAGATCCGAAACTATGTCCGATAGCCGAAAGTTCAAAAGAACTTTTTTTCTTGTCTTAGTGGCAGGAGTCACCTCCCAAGAGTTGTAACACTTATTTTGCAATACCCGATATAAGTGAAAGCGAAAGTTGATAAAATGCGAAAATGCAACATTGCTACAAGCGCGAACGAACAGAAAGAATTGGGTCGTATTGTGTTGTGAAGAGTTCTTTTGTTGTCTACAAGCGCTTTTGGTGGCATAAAAACATCTTTATAATGGAAAATCACCCTTCAAGGAAACGACCAAAACGTGTAAATGTTGATAAAGTCGACGATATTTTAGAAGAGCCAAATATTGCTGGAGACCTCTAATCTGAAAAACAATGTTGGATCCAGCAAAAATTTATGCTGGTTATGCTGTAAATTATGCTATTAATTTGAAAATTAATGGTCCAGCAATCAAATTCCAGCACAACTTTTCTTTTAATTTGGAGCGGTGGGGACACAAGTTCGGATACCATGTTGAACTCTAGGTTTCGTCTCCTTAGGATGTTATGAACATTCATCCCATGGAAAGCAATGGCAAACCACCATGAATTCGCCTTGCCAAGGGACGTTTAGGTCAAATACCTGCCTTCGGGCAGAATATCACATCATCAGTCATTAACAGCCATAGAATAACACATTGCAAAATTTTGTCCCAGAATATGTGCGATACTGTGAGACCATGCGAGAAAGTCTCGCGCGAGACGCGAGATGAGACTCAAAATTTTATGCGAGACGCGAGACGAGACTTCACATTTGCGAGACGAGACCAGACGCGAGACGAGACCAACAATTGAGGCTGCGAGACGAGACGAGACTTTTCAATTTCTCGTCTCGCGTGCATCCCTAATGCGGAATTGAAATTTTCCAGTACGTTCTTTCAGAAAATGTCAAATGTACCAATTCCCTTAAATTGGAAGTTAAAATTTGAGTCTGATACTGTTAACTAAAGATAATGAGATATGCATTTTAAGTAATTTCGAAAATTTCATTTTTTAAAGGGAAAGGGATGGAAATTTCTATCTTTTCCTCGACATTCAAATCGACATTGTCTGACACATAGCCACTGGAAAAGGATTGAAACGTTAGAAATGAATTTTTGAACATATCAGTGTTCTCGGTCCGAACTTGTATCATATAACTTTCATTAAAATTTATATCCTAAGGGGACAGAAGTGTTAAAGAAATATATACCAAAAATAGACTATTTTATGAGCCCCACATCAAAGGAAGGGGAAACTTGATATATCCTCGTCAGAGTTGAAGGCGAATTTTGGTAGCTGCAGCTGCCGTTGACTATAAATTCGCTGCTCAATACTGATGCTAGGAAACCTCCCCAGCTCCAAATGGCATCTTACCTGGATGTCACTTACATCTAGCAACCATTTAATAAATGTTAGTAATACTTTGTCTTTCAAAAGAAATTAAACACATTTATAATTGACAACTTACCTCGACTTGGTGTTCTTCGTTCTTGATAACGTGCTGCCACCTACAAATATTTTGTTGAAATTTTTCGAGTTGCCTACGATTTGTTCAAGGTTAGGTGAGATGCCATTTGGACCTGGGGAGGTTTCTTAGCATCAATGTTGAGCAATGACTTCACAGGCAACGGTAGCTTCAGCTCCCAAAATTCACCTTCAGGTCTGAGGAGGACATAACTCCTCACTAAAACCAAGTGCTCAGGAGTCTGAGACTACGAAAATACCGCTCGTAAGGGAAGCAAGGGAGGCAAACAGGATAATTTCCATCTTTTCAACGTTGTCTGTCTCATTATCACAGGAAAACGCAAAGCTGTTTGAAATTAATTTCGGTACATAATCAACACTTGGCTCACACCGAGTGTTCATTTTTTCTTTCTTTTTATCATAGGATATCTCATAAGGAGGGTTGAACATTTTTGCTAAAATGTAGAGTATCTCACTAACTCTTTAATTAACCAAGTGTAACTCGGTATTTGAAATCTTTACCCGGCTTCTAAACGGTTTTAGATGAATAATTGAAACAAATATTTTAATTTCCCATTTTGTGTTCTAAAATGGTCAAAGCCAGGAAACGTTGAACCGTTCAAAATAAATTTGGAACATATTTAATATTAAAAAAATGAAATGAAAATTTGAGTTTTACGTCCTACGGCTATGCCGGTTAGGCTAAAGGAGACCGTGATGATGAGAGATGAATGAAAGGGCGGAATGAAGAAAGTGGGAGGAAACGGGAGAAACCCGAGAAAACCCACGCACACGGTGTTTGTCCACCACAAAGTTCACTTGGCGGGAGCAGGGTTTGAACCCGGGACCCCAAGCACCAGAGCTGAATTCTCTACCACTGAGCCACTGCAGCTCGTATATTTAATATTAGAGTCGACCAGGCTTTTTATTAATTTACTTGGATTAAAATGCGTAATCAAAGGAAAGGGAAGGGTCTTTTATTCTTCAGATCATTTGGAATGCATTGTTTTTGCCATAGTTTACATTTGGGTTAAACTTAATTTTCTCTATTTCACTTTAACTCAAACACGCATCATAAGGAGAGGGAGATGTTCAGATACCTTTTAAACATTTTCCAGAAGCTTGTTCTTCCTATGCGAAGACGGATATTTCAGTTAGTACTATATAGGGACTTCAAAACGTTACACAAAAAGAACGGCAAGAGCCAAAGTACACACTGTAGTGTTGAGGGTAGGTCTAAAAGGAACATAAGTTTTCGCATTTAAAATAGATGTATAAAAGATGAATGGCTTAAACAGAATGCTTATAAACAATACAGACAATACTTAAGAGGTGATTCCTGATAACAAGATAAGATAAAAATACAGACCAGTCTTGGTGGAGAAATATGTACTTTCAGCGTTATAACCAGCAGAAGCTGTCAAAAAAAAAAAAAAAAAAAAAAAAACTTGAGAATCAATTGTATGAGTTGGTTTAAAGGGAATGCTCGTTATATTTAGTCGTAGATTCCATTGACGCACAGAGCTCATTCGTGGCTAAGCGGTTAGCGTACGCGCCTTTGGCGTGGGAGACCTGGGTTCGATTCCCGGCGGGAGCTCATGTGGTTTGGATTCCACGTTAATCAGTAGGTCCACGTCTCATATAGCCTCGCTGCTGAACGGGACGTAAAACTCAAAGTCAACTCAACTCAACTCAACTCCATTGACGCACAATGGGATTGGATGTAGAGGCGACGCAAGGGTAAACTCAAAGGAAATTAGAGAATTTCTGGATTATTTAATCAACAGATCACAAAAAAAAAGAAGAAGAATTATCAAGTAGAATATTCCAACAAACAAAAATCATATTACATTCTGTTAAAATTCACTCAGGTTAGTCTATACTTTTTTGTTTTAGTATCTCGATGTCAGGAATCACCCGCAAAACGTTGTCAAAGTTGCTTAGAAACACCTTATATTAGAACATGTTTTATTCAAGTTTGTATCCATATAGTGTGATATGTTTATACGTACCTTCTAGGCAACAAAGAATGCGCAAACCTTCCAATTTTGCGCATGATTATATCGTGATAGCTGCTAATATAAGGGTACTCGTATCACGATATTACCAATTTTACCTTAGAAAATTGCATCTCTGTTTTCCACTTCGACAAAATATTTATTAAGTCTACTAAAATTATTAGCCACACTTTTTGGAAATTCATTTCGTTAATTAAAATAAGTGTGGCATTGTGGTTTCCTTGGTACGGTTACTCACGAAAAGGGATGTGACAGCATTTTTGTGTGAGAGAGACCTCTTCCAATACAAGCATATACACTTTCCGAGACGAGATATCACTTCGATGCCGCTTTTCCGAGATGAGAAAGTCTCAACTTTTGTCTTGTAGGTATTCCCACTCGTGGGTCACGTTTGGGCCTCAGAAGACGGGGAATGCCAAAACATAATACAGAAAACGATTGGAAAGTTGATGGCAACGCTGTTCCAGTTTTATGGATTAGAAGAAACATTTTTCTCTGTCAACAAAGCAAACTTAATTACATTGCCAGGAGGTTAATCTTTTATGTGTCCAAACTTTTATCCTTTTGTAAGATGTGTAGAAGGAAAAATATCTACATTAGGCAGAGTAAGAACTACATCTACCTAGTGAAACAAACAGCACATATATTTTCCTGTGTCACTCAAAGTTACAGTGGTTAGAAATGACATTTTATCCGTCAAATTTACTTTTATTTTAAATGCTCGAATGTTAAATTACGTACTTTTATTTCTAATCTTGTTTCTTCTTGTGATAAACAAACTGACAGACAAATTTCAGATTGCCATAAGAAAAGACATTTTAATGTCAACTTTGAACTTATTTGTCACATTGCATTTCATTGATTAAGCCTTCTGTTGACCACGTGCGACCATATAATTTGTCAGTTAACACTTGAATAACATATATAGTATGAAAACAGCCTTGTAAAATACAAAATAATCTAAAATACGCTCATAATTCATAGTACTTTTTATGTAACTAGATTTTTCATTTTTCTTTCGTATCCATCATTTACATTAACGACATTCAATTAGTTCGGCAGGAGGCGCTATGGCTCAATAGTAGAGCTCTCACCTCGTGCATGGGTCCCTAGTTCGATCCTACCAAGTGGAGTTTATGGTGGACAAACAATGTGTCGGTAGATTTTCTTGGGGTTCTCCCATTTCCTCTCCCTTTCTTCATTATTCCACCAATTCACTCTTAATTTTCACTATTTCTCTTAGCCTTGGAGCATAATCGTGAGATATGAACTTAAAAAAAGTGGTAAATGTGAGAAGTAATTGTTCTACGTGAGCAATTTTTTTACTGATAAATGCATGTTTATTCAGCATAGTGTTAACATATTTAGAAAAGAAAGAGTGATTAGAAAAGGCTTTCGACCGGTGAGTTGGAAATTGTTGATGAAAGTCCTGAAGTAAGTGCTCATAAGATACTTATACATGAACCAAGAAGTTAGTGTCAGAATAAGGAGAAAATGAAAGAGAAGGGGAATTTGACATAGATGGTACCTCTCAACGTTATTTGATACCTATATAAAAGTAATAGTGAAGAAGGATCTGCTTAAGGAAAACGGTGTTTTGATGCAAGTAGGATGGTTTGCAACACATTTCGCTTGAGGAAAAGCTGCGGAGAATATGAGATGAATATAAATATTAAGAAGACAAAAGCTATGGTGATTGGAAGGAAGAGGTCAGTACCAAATATAGAAGATAAGAGGTAAATGTTGAACAGGTGACTAGTTTTCGGTATCTAGGTTGTACAATTATTCTAATCATCAAGTGCGAACCTGAAGTAAAAGCAAGGTTAAGAATGAAGGAAAAGTATTTACGAAGAAAAGTGTATTTTGTGGTCTATGAATAAAGAGTATTCGTACAATATATGTACACTCTGAGAAGACCGCGAAAATGATTGGACACTTTTGAAATATAGGTGTGAATAAGAATGGAAAATTCGTTGGGCAGGATAGGAAACGAATGAGCCAGTGTTGCGAATAGTACGGGAGCAAAGAATATTTTTTAGTGCAATTAAAATGAGAAAGAGAAACTGGTTGAGACTTTTACTAAGGAGAAACTGAAAGAATGCGGTGATAGAAGGTACAGTGGAAGGGACTAGAAAAGCTACAACGAATGTATGGGATTAAATCAGAAAATTGCTACCTGAAGACGAAAGGGTTAACTGAGGATCACGGTAAGTGCAAGCTTGTCACTTTGTGGCAATTAACTTACCAGTAACGGAAGAGTATCTATGAAATATCCATCTATGAACCGAAAATGTGTGTACTTATGCCTTCTTATATGACATTGTCATCATGAAAATATAGCCATCCCCGTTAGTGTAGTAGTTAACCCGCGCCTTTGGTGCACGCAGTCTTGGGAGCAACTATTTCCGGTGGAAGACTATTGAAACTTGAAGCCATTACGGAGATTCGGATTCTACCTTAAACTGTAGGTTCACGTCTCATATAGGGTCGTGCTCAAGAGTGACGTTAAACTTAAATAAACAAACAATCACCATTAACACAAGTCATTGAATTGTGTATGTAAAATATTTATATTCAAAAGTAGTGGCGGGGACCCAGGATTCATTCAAAGAAGCTAACACGTTCATATGCCATTTTTTCTATTCTACAAGGCGTTCAAGTGTCACAATGTTATTTTATCCAGTGTAAATTTAGATTTTAAGGGAGGTTTTATGCCTCTTTCATTTCTAATCTCCTTAAGCTAAAAAATTGCAACTGGCTTCCATCAGTAAATGGAACACATGGAGACTATTCTCTTACGTTGCATCACATGTTATTTCGAACACAAGAAACTACGGAATTACTTTCTATATAAGCGTAAAAGAAGTCACAAATATGTCATCCAAAATTGCATATTTCATCAATGTGAAATGAGTGTGCAAGGAATACCATACAGGATATAGTTCCCAGACGTTCTTCCAACAGAATTCTCAGATATGCTCTGATTTAAAGGTGGGTCCAAAGGAGTGGAAAGGTAAGCCTTGGCAGAAATGTATACGGAATGAGTCGCGAATAATTCTGAACACGAGGAACCGTAGAGCTGGATATCCGGAACACTTGCAACTTTCCGTTAAAACTTTCCGTATGCATTGCTGTCAAGTCTTAGTTGGACCTACTTTTAAATCAGGGCATATTTGAGAATTCTGTTTGGAGCGCGTCTGCGAATTTTATTTTATGGGGAATCTCATTGCAAATTGTTCAAATATACATTTTTGGATGGCGTATTTGTGACTTTCTTTACGCTGATAGGAACTACCACTACACGATTCCTCGTGTTCAAAGTAACGCATGTTGCAATCTATGTGTTCTACGCTTGTCGACGGCCCTAGCTCGGAAACTATGCACTTTTCCCTACAGGTCCATATGAACGTTTTTTTCTTAGTTTGATATGAGGACTAACCTCTTACAGTTTATCAGTATACTTCAAACCCCTTGAATAACAGATGTATACTAATACTAACTTACGTGTATGATTTTTATTTTTTGTGTTGGAAGGATTTTTGTAGATTAAGCACCAATTAAAAGTTCTAATTATCATGGTCACTTTAATGTATTATAAGTTGCATTTTATCAAGATTAAAATCTTGCTTTTGTGTAGCAGGTTTTCTCAACCTACTTCATATCACGACTCTCCTTTTACCACATCCACTTGCCAGTGACCCCTTAGGATATTTCGTCTTTCTGCAATTGGTTTGGTTGGGCGCGGTGTCTCCCTCTGGTCCGTGGGGTCGCTGATTCGATCCCTGACCAAGTAAGTTTATGGAGGACAACATCGTGTCCGTGGGTTTTATCGGGGTACTCCCGTTTCTTCCCACTTTCTCATTCCACCAATTCTTCCATCATCATTCACTTAATCATCGTCTCCCTTAGCCTGAAAGGCACAGTCGTGGGACGTTAAACTGAAAGATTTGCAATTATTTTTTAAACAATTCTTTGTTCTATTTGACAACAAGTATGGATATAAAAAAAAGTATTACTATCAAAATAAGAAATTCAAATTAATTTTTAAAAAATATTTTTGTCTTACAAAATCCTAATTATATTTATATTTTTCACCACTCTTGATGACCCCCATGTATTTATCTTATAAACTTTCAAGGAGACTTGCCCCCAGGTTGAGAAACCTCGTTGTAGATTAGAGTGCATATACTGTATATAGTCAAAATCTGCTGCATATGTAGTCATGAATGCTATCGTTTATACGCAATACCATCCTGTTATTTTATTTACATTCCCAGAAAAAAAAAGTACATTCTGAGAAAAACAGGGGATTCAGTGAATATCAATGCATATATAATAAGCAGATATGACTACGTGTGTGTTTTCAGCATAGACAAACAGGAAGTAAATTTTGAATGCAAGTAAACCGCTATCGCGAGGAAACCCACCTACATCAACAAAACAACGACTCACACGTAGTTCATCAAAAGGCAAAGCTCTCGGAGGTCAAAGATCTTTCACTGGAGGTTATTTTAATTCGAAAGCTGCCAACAGAAGCGTTATAGGGTACTTTTAATGGGAAACTATATATTAATCTCTTATATTATTTTGAATAAAACAAAAGATACCTAATTACAAGCTTGAAATGTACCGTATATGTTTAGATAGTATAATGGGACTTCAGTTTCAAGGCTTCTTGTTGTTGTTACTTTAAATACAAGCAATCGATTATATGCAACAGAAAACTAAGAGAAAAGTTGTCATATAACTATCATATGCTCAAGATACAAAACAATGGCCATCTGGAGTGAAATATACATAGTAATTTCTGGCTTAATTAAGAATGTCTTGTTATTAATAGTCGATACTTCTATTACAGACACAATATTGGCTCGTAAGAGGATATAATAAATTATCTCCTTTTTAATGTAGGTCACAATGTTTAAATCACAATGATGGCATGTATCTTGACTATGTGTAAACATTTTACTAAAAAGATAACAGCGTTGAGTGGTTTTTGATTATAACTATCTTGTTGTATATAACCGAATAATAACAAACCGAATATAGCCGAATATAGTAATAGATAACAAACATCCGACTTTAATTTCCATAAGAGAATTCTTAATTTCCATAAGTAAAATTAAAAAAAAAATAAACAATGTGTTCTCCAATCTATTCTAGGCCATAATGTAGAAATTCTCAAAAGTTATCTATTACTTTAAGTCGTCTCATAGAATGAAATTTTTACTTTATTTTTTGTTTGAAGTTTTGAACTTTCTATATAGTCGTTTTGATATTTGAAATATTGGTTACATGTAATTAGAGATTCAGCCATCTCTTCAAATTTAGATTAAAATTACTGGAATTTATAGCTCTAACTATGTATATAGGTAAAAGAATGACAAAGTAATTCAAATTTATTTTTGGGTATACTCAAGTTTATCTATCTCAAATCGTAGATATTTGCTGAAGGTTGCAATGCTTATTTTTCCTTATTCCCGGCAGATGGCCAAATAATTATTGCAGAATACTTATTGAAAGTTATCAGACTAAATATGCGAAACCTAATTGATAAGGAAACTAACGTTATGACGAGATATCGAAAAGTCGCGCTCATCAAGGAAATGTATTATTATTGTAAATCGAAAATAGTTATAATAATTGCATTTTCTATCGCTAGATAGCACTATAGGACTACTAACAACAGAACAAATGGAAATTATACGAGTAATCTCAAGCCATTCTCCAATCGAGGATGAAGCGACCAATGAAGAACGCTGAAACAAACGTTAAATCAATCAACATGTCAGAAATAATTCCCAAATACCGCTCAAACAGCTGCTATGTCATTACTCTTACAATGTCCATTTACTCTACCATCTGTCGTGTAGTGATCCTATGACGTCTTCGGTAGAATCGTGATTGTGTTGCTGGAAATATCCCGTTATACTAAGAATAAGGGGTTTTCATTCTGGAACTTATTTTTCCAGTTGTTCTTATGTACGTGTTGTACACGAGTGAAATGTGCAGAAATATCCAAATGTAATAGTGCCTAACAGTTCTAAGATAACGAGACTAATCTCCAGTTTCCGGGAACGTGCTTCAGTTGGAGATAGGAAAAGAATCGAGAGATCGACAATTTCGATTAAGATTAAACTGGAAGAAATTAAGGGAATTATGAGTCGTCCCTTTTCGGAAAGTCTGATGGAGCTATCAGCATAATCAAAGATGTCGTATGGAAGTAATAACTGCTCTACAGTTCCAAAACAAGGAAGTCACATCGGGAATGACGGTGAAACTATCTTTGCACCTTCTGCCCCTTCGTCTCCAACATATAAGGGATGATCAACTGAAACCCGTTCGCTCCATGTATAATTGTTATAGTGTGTAGGAGGATATTGTGTGTTTAATAGTGTGTAATGGCTAATGTCCCTGTGTGTTGGGCGTAGGAATGTTGTTGATACGCGTTTCCGTTTTGCAGGTATAACGAGTGAAACGGCGTTCAAGATCGCCAATCCGTCCAAACAGGACCAGCGTGTTGTCATCCAGTTTCTGAGTGCCGAAGGTTGTCAACCAGCTGAAGTGTTCCGGCGTATGAAAGACGTGTGTGGTGATGCATGCGTCTCCAAAACAACAGTGGTGGACTGGGCCAGAATGTTTCGGAAGTGGCGTGAACAAACCACTGATTATCCCCGTCCTGGTCATGTTGCCACAGAAGACACGCGTTAAAGGTGAATGCGGCTATAACTGCGGATAGACGCATTAATATTCAATCCATAGCTTGTGACTTTCACATCTTTGGTCCTCTAAAGAAAGCATTGAAAGGTCAGAGAGTCCAGTCTGACGCTGAGGTTCAGGACGCTGTGTGATTGGTTTAATAGTCAGCCGTTGAAATTTTACATGGACGGCATTATAAATTAGTGACACAGTGGGACAAATGTCGCAACGCTCATGTTGACTTCTTCTGAACAATATTTTTACTGCACACTAACCATAGACGCCTCTAGATAGTGAACAAGTTTCCGCTCGAAATAAAATTTATTTCATGAATTATGACCACTGAACGGGTTTCAGTTGATCGCCCCTTGATATATATATATATATATATATATATATATATATATATATATATATATATATATATATATACAGAATTATTTAACTTGACTTTACATACTTCATTCAGAACAAAGAATTCAAGAAATGGATAAAATTGATGTTGGCAAGTCTACTCAACCTATTCTCCAATCGATTCTGTAAATTAAATGATATTTCAAGTTGTACATCCAATGGTATTACCCTTAAGGTAAGGAGACGGATGAATTAACCCTTTTACCTCGCGGGGATTTTAAAGGAAATTGTTGAGTCATCCGAGTAGGGTTAATGAAAGTGAATGATGAAATAGTTGATGGAATGAGAATATGGGGAGATCCGGAGAAAACTCACGGACACGATATTGTAAATCAGAAACTCTCGGAAGTAGGTATCAAACCAGGGGCTTCCCGCACCAGATATTAGGGCACTACTATTGAGCCACCGTGCCCCCATCTTAATCGATTCCATAAAATTTATTTGATTACATACCCATTAACATTTATACTCAAAAGCGTAATTTGAAACGACTACAAAAATTAAATAATAGTAATAAGTTAACTACAGGGTGTCCAATATACAATGCAACCCGGAGTTTGGGATAGTAGAACTTTTGAACCTGAAGTGATACACGAATAAGGGTTATACCAAAATGAAGCCTTGTTCATGCATATATTTTTAAACTAGGAAGAAACGATTGAAGTACTAGGAGCCACACAGTGTTGCCAGATGCAACCGAAGATGTAAATCAATTTTTTTTTTTTTTTTTTTTTTTTGCAAAACATGTAAATTGACTCATAACTCATACGTATGGATGATCTGTCGTTTAGATGCGTGTGGCTTGGAAACTATGGAGCAGAAAATTTTTTTTTTCATTTCCACCGATAACTAATCGGATGAGGCCTCTGTAAGGAGGAACTAGGGAAATCGTAGTTTTTATAAATTAACACTCTGAATTGGCAACTTTGCTGATGTTTCAGTGCATCAAAAGGTGTATTAAGGATCTGTCTACATTATGCAATTTCTGAAAACAATAAAAAACAAACTTTGAAATTATAATGATAAAACGTTGACTTACATGCACCCGGCAACACTGCTACTATTAGAAATGAGTTACTAGCTCTACAGCGGATGCTGCGGGTGTCCCCTGTTTTGATTCAAACACCGGTTCACAAGTTTCACCAGGTTGGCAGTAACTTTACGAAGATTAGAAGTGTTAATGTTCTCAATGGCACTGAGAATGTTCGTTTCCAGGTCTTGAATAGTTCGAGAATTGTTCTTGTATACCTCTTGCTTTAAATAGCCCCATAGAAATGTAGCTGTGTTGCCGGGTGCATGTAAGTAAAAATTTTATCATGATAATTTCAAAGTTTGTTTTATATTGTTTTCAGGGATTGCATAATGTAGACATATCCTTAACACACCTTTTGGTGCACTGAAACATCAGAAGGTTGCCAATTCAGAGTGTTAATTTATGAAAACTAAGATTTTCCTAGTCACCCCTTACAGAGGCCTCATCCGATTAGTTTGTCCACCAGAAAGTTCACATAGCGGGAGCAGAGTTTGAACCCGGGACCCTATGAACCAGAGGTGAACGATAATACACTGGTGTTCAAAACTAAAGCATAACGAGAAGTTGCTTGTAAGGGCCGGGATGAGTGTCGCGAGCACGATGAATGTGGTGAACGGCGCATATTGCTTCTGTGGCGTATGGCACTAGCTATGGTAAGCGTCAACCTGGTTCTACAGGGTGTTTCAAAACAATACCGACAACATTTGAGAGGCGACTCCTGACACCAAGATAAGACGAAAAGTGTAGACCAACCTGGGTGCACAAATGTTTCCTTTCGGCTTTATAGGCTGCCGAAAACATGAAAAAAATATGAACTTTAAAGGTCCATAGCTCCAAAACTATGGAACCTACCGTAGTCGGGTCAAGACTTCACTTAAGAACTAATATATGCTATCCAAAAACATATGTGTCAGAATCCTATGGTACTCACGCAAAAATTTTTATATAGAGACTTTGGCTACGGGCATATAATTTGAAGTACACACCAACTACCTCTATAAAAATTGTTGCGGAAGTACTGCAGGGTTCTGAAACCGGGATATTTGGATAGAGCATATAATAGTTCCTAAGTGAAGTCTTGACCCGACTACGGTAGGTCCCATAGTTTTAGAGCTATGGACTTTTAAAGTTCATGTTTTCGGCAGCCTATAACTCTGAAAGGAAGCATTTGTGCACCCAGGTAGGTCTATACTTTTTGTCTTATATTGGTGTCAGGAATCACCTCCCAAACGTTGTCGGTGTTGTTTTGAAACACCATGTATATGCCAAGAAGTCGAACACAAGTGTTTGGAGCAGTGCACTTAAACATCATTACACAGTCAATGTCCGTGATTTTTGGTTCCAGTAAGACGGTGTGATATGCCACACAACTAATGAAACCCTCAGTCCTTATTCAAGTTTTTCGGTAACCGCATCATTTCGCATCATTACCAACTCGGCGTTCGTCATTTTTTCTCTAATAGATTTTCTTTTTCTTTGGTGGAAAGAACGATAAAGGAAAGATCTATAACAGCAATTCGCATGTAATAGAGAATATAAAGAGGAATATTAAAATGAAGATAAACAACATTAGCATAGAGATGCTATAAAAGTAACTTTTAAGAAGATAAGAGCTCGCGCATAATTTACTGAATTGGGAAGCCATTTGAACATCTGTGTATAGACATGATTTAATTTTGCTTTATATACTTTGTTGGGTACTCTATAGAGAACTAAACATTGCTAAAATGTATTGTATACCTTGTAGTTTTTGCTTCAAATCAGCATGCTTGTTTGCTTTCTTTGATATGCTCAACTTTTTAATTGCCTTGTATTTTGAAAAGAGACGACGATAGTCTAAGTACATTAAGAACGGTGGTGTGAAAGAATACCATACTTCTCTTTCAAATTTATTTCGAGTGCAATACTAAGAGTTGAGTATTAATAGGAATAACATTAAGTACTGATTTTTATTCTATTTACCGGATTTTAAATTATTTTTGGCTAGATTCTTAATCCAGTTAAGTTAAGGTATAAACAATTGTAAAACATTTTTTGCTCATTCTCCATTTCAACTAAAGCAATTTGCCATTTAGTTCTGCAGAATATTTTCAATTTATTATTTGACGTCGTTGGATGGCTAAAAAATTACATGATTACATTTAGGCTATGGCTTTATAAGTTACGTCAATTTAATTAAAATAATAGCGAGAAAGCGTAGGTGCTGAAATATTTCCTGTATATTTGGAACGCAAAACTAAATCTCTCGTATTTAAACAAGCACGTAAAACTCCACTTTGAACTGTATATTACTATTTAACCACACAGTTTTAGCATGAGACAAGATTGCCATGGAGAAGCAACGTTTACATATAAATATAATGTTCACAGAGGATTTAACCGCTCTAAATTAAATGAGAATAATTTCTCTTCTGTAAAAGTTCGTAATAATTCCCTTGAAAAGTATCAATAATACATGTCATTTATAATAGACTAATTTGAGTTAAAAATATACGATTTTTTATGAGAATATAAATGAAACATACTCTCTGTGAAAAGCTAAATGCATATTTAAGAAACGTAACATTACAAAAGAGCAACATAGATCGATACTAGGCAACCCATTTCCTCAGGAACATCGTACATACCCTGACGTCATATGATACATAAGGACTTTACATGCACTTTTGACCTCCTTCAATCTCCTTGTTTTCCGTTTATTGTTCATCAATTGTAATCATTTGTCACAGCCTCAGTTTGACCTTCTATTATACTCTGTATTACATGCCTATTAAGACAATTTCCTCCCGGATAAAGTTTAACACATTACTTATCCAGATATATCGTGTGCGTGTGCATTTGTCTATTTTCGACACTTTCTAGCGCTACTTTATTGGCTTTTTATTCTACCCAGCTATTTTTCTTTCTCTATGCCATCAAGTTAAACGCTTCTGGTCGTTCCTCATTCGTGATGGCCACTTTTCTAACTTATCTTCAATACTTCATAAAAATAAATAAATAAAATTAAGGTGTCTTTTCGATAATATTATTGGACTACCAAATAGTAATGTATCCAAGTCCCAAATTATGTGTTTTTCTTCTTCTTAAAGATTTGTTTCACAATTTCTGTCTCAGCTTTTATTTTCTACTCATATTACAAATCTAACTACTTCTATAATTTAACACTTCTTCTATTTTCATATTTGATCATATCGCTTCATTCTAATCATCACTTTATTTTTTATATACTTTTTAACATCCCTTCCATTTCCATCCCTTATTTCTTAGTATTTCTTCAATGTTTTAATCATCCTGTTAATTCTTGTTTAATTTTCCGTTAAAAACGGAACATCCCATGTGAAACGAAAAAATGAAATGAAATCTTTGATTTTTACGTCCCACGGTTATGCCGGTTAGGCTAAAGGAGACGGTGATAATGAGAGATGAGTGAAATGGTGGAATGAAGAAAGTGGGAGGAAACGGGAGAACCCCGAGAAAACCCACGAGCACGGTGTTTGTCCACCACCATGTGAAACGAATACAAGTCCTTATTCCGAAGGGATATCTCAAGTATGCAAATTCTTCTTTACTCCTTATTCTAAATAAATATTGAAAAATATTTGGGAAGGGTTACACTCTTGATAAACTTCATTTCATTTCTGCGTTCCATTTATTCAGCTATTCTAATCCATAATCATTGATTCATATTTAAATTTCTTGGAACTTCGATCCATTCCATTCCAAAATTAAGTTTGCATTTAAATCACTAAATATCGTTCTGAAATAATATTAAGGTAAGTGTGCAGTATGTGGTGAAGGTACCTAAGTTGTGCCGTGATTATTTCGAAATAAAAATGTGTTCTGTGATTTGCAAAAGTTGTGTTTAGTACCTAATTGTATATATGAATAGCCTGTAGTAAGACGTATATTAGCTTAGATTGCAAACACCCATGAAAGAAATTGAAAGGGAAAAGTGTGAACCAGCTCAACAAATATATGAGTGTTAAACAAGAGATCACTGCTCTTATTCTCTTCAAGCGTTTGTAGGGTGGCCACACGTAGCTTATTCTCGATTTCCAGTAAACACAGATTTGTTGGTTTTTACTCAACATTTTAAGGACAGTGGGAAACTATTTTAATAAAGAAGTATCTAATATGCTTTAGTAACACTGAAATCGATATATTGACCACCATTATTCAGTTGAACATAAACCATCTACCCATTCCAAGTTTTCTACAATATAAATATATATAGTTAGTCATTTTTTTAAATAAGAAAGCATTTCTCTAATTTAAAAATCACATTCAATAGTTGCATAATAAGTATTTTCATTATTAAGAATAACTAGGAGATGGGATTTGATGCTTTACTAAAATTATTTTCTTTTCTGTATTTTGTATGTTTCTGTTCTGTTCTGTATAATCATCTTCGCACCAAGTAGACTTTGTAGTGAGCGGATAAACACCATGTTCGTGGGTTTTTACGGAATTTTTCCGTTTCCTCCCATTTTCTTCATTCCACTATTATCACCTATCTGATCATCACCATCTCCCTTAGCCTCAGCGCATAATCCATAATCTTGGGACGTTATCCAAGATGTTTCAAAACAACACCGACAATGGTTGGGTAGGTGATTCCTGAGCCAAGACAAGATAAAAATTATAGACCAACCTGGGTGCACAAATTTCTCCTTTCGGAGTTACAGGCTGCCGAAAACATGAAAAAATGAAATTTAAAGGTCTGTAGCTCCAATGCTATGGGACCTACCATAGTCAGGTCAACACTTCACTTAGAAACTAATAATAGGGAGTTTGGCTACGGGCATATAATTTGAAGTATTCACCAACTACCTCTATAAAAATTGTTGCGGAAGCATCGCACAATTCCGAAACATGGATATTTGGATGAGGCACTACTAGTTCCTAAGTGAAATGTTGACCTGACTACGGTAAGTCCCATAGTTTTGGAGCTATGGACCTTTAAAGTTCATTTCTTCATGTTTCCGGCAGCCTATAAGTCCGAACGGAAGCATTTTACACCCAGGTTGGTGTATACATTTTGTCTTAGATTGGTGTCAGGAATCACCTCCCAAATGTTGCTTTTGTTGTTTAGAAACGCCCTGTATATCTAAATCAGTTAGTCTGCAAAATATTGAACCTTTTGAGGTAAAAATTGAGAATACATTTATTGTTGTTTAAAAATAATATAAAATTACCTATGCACCATTTTGTTTGATTATCTTCTGCCATTTTTCGGCAACACCATAATCCCCTTGCTATTTAACTTCTGTTGTTTCTGGCCCAAAAAAACTGTGACAGGCGGTTTCTACAGGCTTCTTTTGAAACTAACTTATCAGAATTCAGGGAGTTCTGCAGATACTGAAACAAATGATAATCGGACAGTGTTAGTCCGAACTATAAGGTGAATGCATTAAAACCTTTCAGCCAAGTTCTCTCAATTTCTGACGAGTCGTTCAAGGTGTATGCGGTCTGGCGTTATCAGCATGGTATACGATAGTTTTTCTGTTGATCATTTCTGGTCATTTCTTTTGGATTGTTAGACACTTTCAGTAGTTGTAGGCAGTACAAGTCCGAGTCTAACATTCTGCCTGAAGCAGCAGCTTGTGATGCACGATTGCCTTCAAATCACACCAAAGCCATACCATAACCTTTCTGGGCGCCAGACTGTGGAATTTCTCTTTTCTTCGACCACGATCTTTTTCGCACATTGTTGTTATAGGTTACCCACTTTTCATCAGCCGTGATCATTCACTTCTGAAATTGCTCGAGTTCATTATGTTTCGGTAGAGATTCGCAGATAGACACTCGGTAGAATAAATGTTTTTGGGTGAGAGCTTCTTTGTAGCCAGTTTTCTCAAAATGGTTTAACACTGTGTGAGGATTGATATTTAGGTCATTGGCAATGTCATGAGTGGTGTTTACAGTCTAACATTGCTCGACTTTTGCCAGAATATCATCCATCTTTTCTGTAATTAGTCCTCAACTACAAAGGAGCATCGCGAGCATCGAAATTTCCAGAACGAAAGCGATTGAACCATTTTTTTGGCTGTTGCTTTCAATAACACATCTTGTCCATAAACAGCACAAATTTCTTCAGGAGCTTGCAAAGCATTTGCTTATTTATCGAAATAAAATTGTAAAATATAGGGCAGTTTTGCGTAAAATTCACTCATCTTCATGGGGCAATCCCTACGTTTGATTACAAGAATTCCAACGCCCATTACACATCTACTATCTTCAACTGTCAGCTGTCCAATGATGTTAGACTTGACCTACTATGGCTTAAACGCTCTGAAATTTGAGAGACTAACGCTATCTCGTACCCAAAAGGCTCAATACTTTTTATCTACCTGATATCTTGCAGATTATCGAGTTTGTTTTTCAGTTGTAAAGCACTGGTACTTCGAAATCCACTTCATAGGGTTGAAGCGCGGGATACCTACAATTCAGGATAAATACATTCTATTACTCTTCTGAGGTTGGTTTCAGAGACTGGATACTTTCAAGTGTTGTTAATGCTCATGAAACATACAGCACAAGCAAGTGAAGGAAATAGTTGTTTAAATTATTATATGTTTTATTATGAGTGAATTATTTAGTTTTCTTGTTTACTATCACATCTTTAACCCTAGACAGTTTACGTAGGGCAAAAGGAATAACACGGTATACGTTGAATCTAGGAAACCCTACTTATTTCTATGATTTCGAATTATTTCTGAATTCAAATTACTTTATTTGCTTCAAATTTTTACACTTCTACCGTTCATAATATTTACTTATTACATTTTTTTACATCAAGCAACATTTATTCACTGATAATTGTCTGTAGGAATGCTTCATTATCTAATCTCAAATAATGTCATGCGGAAACCAGCATATCCACCACCAGCAACCACGGCGCTGTGGAGCTTCGTAGAGGACCAATTTCTCGTCACATGTCAGCACTCTGTCTAGAAATGGCTCCTTCCTCAGACGAGACAGCAAAGAAACACAGGTGTCTGCTCGCGTTGCCTTCTGGCCCGAAGTCAAATCATGTGGGACCCATCGACCCAACTTGTAGTGCTCCCCAAGTTGATGGAGGTGCTGCTGAATGGAGTCCTTTACACTGAATTGTAGTCCCAGTTCCTCACATGTCTGGCCACTGTTCGCCTCAATTGCTGCCTGCTTATCTTCATTTTGTACATGTGTTGGTCTTTCGGCACGTCATCGAGTGTTTCGTCACCTTAAATTTGTTAAACTACCGCTGCACAGTCCGCGTTGTCACGACCCCGCTGCAGAGCTGCGTTTAACCAACGTTTGAACTCGTACAACATACATGTCCTTATGACACTCTGTGGAGGTCCCATATTCACTCTGTCCTTACAAATTCACGATGTAACTGAACTGCCACAACCGGGTAGTATGTTGGATATAACCACACCAACAACTGACCTTTGCGTAGTCTCCATTCGCATTCAACTCATTTTGTGAGGGCCAATTGAAGACAAACCTCCATAAAAGCGACAAGAACTTTCTTGATTACCTTTATATTTAACTCTATAGTCTAGAGGTTCAGTGCTGCGTTCATAAGAACTCTCCCTTGATTTCTGTCCTTCTCCAACTGGATCCAGGTTCTACATTGTATTTCTATTTCTGCGAGATCTTAATGTTGTTCTCTCACCTGCGCCTAGGTCTTCTAGTGGTCGTTTTCCGATTCGACTCCCAGTTCAAACTGAAAACGTTCTTACTTCTTCCATTCTGGTTACATGACCTGCCCATCTGAGCCTCCTAGATTTGATTATCCTAACAATGTTTGGTGAACGGTACAAGTTGTGCAGTTCTTAGTTATAAGTTTCTGACATTCTCCATTCTCGTCTCTGTTGGGTCCAAATATTAGTTCTAGGATCTTGTTCTCCAATATCTTCAGTGTGTGTGTGTGTGTGTGTGTTTGTGTGTGTGTATATTATATGTATGTATATGTATAAACTTTTCAATAGCAGCAAATAAAGGAGGAGGGAAACTAGAACTTGGAATACAGTTAAAATTTGCTTAATCTGGAAGACCTTACATGTATATGGATGGGGAACTTTTGATATTTCACAAAAAAAGAGAAAGGAAAAAGCTATTTACACATGCTGTCTACTTAACACGCTTTTACTATTTTGTGTTAGATGATTATAGATTGGAAATAAATAGAAAGTGACCTCATTAGAAATCAAATACAGAACCAGGGCTAAGGTATAATCTAATTTTTTGAAAAAATGTTAGTTTAAAATCTTAACTATATATAAAACTACATGAGCTGACATAAATTAAAGGGGTACTACCGGTTGACGTGGAAAGTTGAAATTTGGCATGATTGTAGCTTTCCGAGACTAACCGACAGGAAAATTGCCAAAACTGAATATTTTTAATTTTTAGGGGGTCTAAAGGAGGGATGAAGAATTTCCCCATGGTATTTAAATGGATTTTTTTTTACCTATAATCTCATATTTTAGGTACTTGGAATTGGAATAAAAACCTGAAATTCGGTATGCTTATACGTTTTCGTTAGCGTTAACCAAGTTAATCGCTAAAAATGAAAATTGTCAAATGTAGAATGGTTTTATAGGAAACTGAAAAATTTTTTCCCATGTTACTTATATGGGACATCTTCTACACCCCGAAATATTTAGGCACTTCTGGCAGGATTAGAATGATGAAATTTGACATGATTGTAGCCTTCTGGGACTAACTTAGAGAAAAATTGCCAAAAGTGAATTTTTTTAGTTTTTAACGGGTCTAAAGGGGGGATGAAGAAATTACCATATTATTTAAATGGGCGTTTTCTTGGGATACAAAATCTTATCTTTTAGATAGTTGAAATAGAAAAAAAACTTGAAATTTGGTAGAATTGTGGATTTAAGAGGTATGAGGCCGTAGGTCGAATTCAGGCCAAATTCAGGAAATGTAATTAAAGAGCAAATGCACAAAATTCACTCTTAATGAAAAGGCTGATACCTACGAGATGCGAGGTCGTAGGCCGAGCAAACGTGGGGGTCTGGGGGCTTATCCCCAAGCTAGACAAAGGCTAGTCTATGTTATAAAATTGAAAGTGACTCATAATCTCTTGAAGCACTCGAGCGACCTCGATAAAATTTTCAACGTACATAGATGAGGTTCGGGCCTGGGATAGTTTTCATCATTTCTCCTTGACATTACAACGTAGGGGAAGGGGAAAGAGGAAGATCACTTAAAAAATGTAAATGAAAGTGACTGCCTTTGTGACTTCATCACTCTTGAACCACCCGATCAATCTCGATCAAATTTTCAACGTATATAGATGGGGTTCGGGCCTGGGATAGTTTTTTTTAAATATCACTTTGACGGTGAAACGTAGGAGAGGTGAAGGGAGAGAGACTTTATAAAATGATCAAAAATGACCGATGTTAGTGTCGAATCTATAGTTTTGGCGTCCTTATGATGAACAGTGACACTTCCGATGCTGTTTAAATCCAAATCCAGCTCCGTATCTCAGGGGAAGCAGGAGGGGAGATATATAAAATGATAGAAAATGACCAATATCAGTGCCGAATCCATAATTTTTGAGATCGCTGAAATGAACAGTGACACTTTCGATGCCATGCTCCACAACATGAGGGAGGGGATATATAAAATCATCGAAAATGACCGATATTAGTGGCGAATCCATAGCTTTTGGGGTCGCTGAGATTAACAGTAATACTTCTGATGCCATTTAAATCCAATTTCAGCCCCGCAACTTGGGGAAGGGGGAGAATATGAAAATGATCGAAAATGACCAATATCTGTGTCGAGTACATAGCTTTCCGGGTCGCTGAGATGAACAGTGAATCTTCCGATGCCGTGCCCGGCAACATGGGGGAAGGGGAGATATATAAACTCATCGAAAATTACCGATATTAGTGCCGAATCCATAGTTTTCGGGGTCACCGTGATGAACAGTAACATTTCCGATCGTTTAAATCCAAATTCGGTCACACAACACGGGACTAAGAGAACATATTAGGGTCTAGGGTCTATTATTTTTTCTTAATTTAACCCAGCAAAGCGGATAATTGATGCTAGTCTACTATAAGACTGCATTCTATTTAATATTTATGACTTATAATATTGTTTAAATAAGAATTTCTCGGGTCAGCCTGCGGTTACAGTTTTCACTGAAATTTTTAACAATCAACAATAATAAATTCCAGATGAAGGAGAAGAATTTTACAGGACTTACAATGAAATTTTAAGGAGGAGAGACAATGGTATATTAAAATCAATCAGTAGAACAAGAACAGCAATTTTAATCAAAGCTTCACCATTCAGGGGAGATTTTTTTTTTTTTAAGTTTACAAGTAAAGGGTCCAAACGGATGAATCGAGTTGCAGGATGAGACATTGTGCGCCTGATAAAGGATGTGAAAATATGTGTATGTGCAAAGTTATAGCGGCTGAGTGTCATCAGAAACGGAGGGGGAGGGGTCAAAGTTCGTGGGACAAGGGCTATGCTATGTTATAGAAATACATAAAATAACTGTTGAATTGTAAAAATAGTGAAAGATAGACAACGCAAACGGTAGTAGTTTCATATATCGGCAAAAGAAGAATGGGCAGAGTAGATCACGAACTTCCGTCGCCATCTTGAAATACTCCATTTTGAAATATGTGGTATTTTTTGAAGGAGAAAGGTAGTCATGTGATACATCAATTAGGGCCAACATGTTTTCAAAAAAAATATTTATGAACTTTAGTGATCATTATCTGTATTTATTTGGAAGATTTAAGATCATCTTTATAGTTATTTACGAAACTCTAGGAGACTGATACTTGTATGTTGAAAGTTTGGTTCGCGATTGATTCGCCGTCGATTATTGTGACAATGTTGGTTCGCGAGTTCGGAACTTGCAATGATAGTCCATTGTCGGAGGACACAATAATCGTGTCCCTGTGCTAACGTTGTCATAATAATCGAAGGCTTCATATTTCAAACAAACCGATCAAACAAATACGACACGATAGACACTCGAGAAAACCTCCTCACCCGAAAATTTATTTTCCGCTGCAACTTCATTGCTATATTCGACTGCAGTAGTCCACTTTTCATTTAGATATCACATGCTACACTCATTCCAAGTTGCTATTGCTTATGAAGGTGGACAAAGAAAGTTGAATGAAAAATATAGCAAGTGGTAAAAATATAGTGTTTTACGTGCAGTACATAATAATTGCATTCCAATCTATCAGATTTTATTGTTATGGTCTATATTAGTAACAAAAGGTAGCTATATAAATTCTATATTGTTTTCGACCAAAAGCGGAAGCAACCAAATAAAACAAAACTAAAACAAAAAATCAAGTGGAAGCGGTTCTTCCAGACCGGAACAGCTCTCTTCGGCACTATATGAAGCAAATTGCAAGTAATGTCATAAATAATCATGCAATCATATACAACTTGGATATGAAATTTCACTGGTAGTTTTCTTGACTTGTAGATATATTTAACTTACACATGTTTTCATGATAATCCAAACTTTCAACATAATACAAATATCAGTCTCCCTAACTTTTGTAAATAACTATAAAGATGATCTTAAAACTTCCAAATAAGTGTAGATAATGAACATTAAAATTCATAATTGATTTTTTGAGAACATGTTGACCCTAGGTACACCCCCTGCATTCATCTAGTGTAACATTGTAGTTTATGGGTTTAGTTGTTTTGGTTGTTCCGAGTTTAAGGTATAAGTGAAAGGACATTAAGAACGAATAATAAAGAAACTAAGTCTACTTGATGGGTAACAATAAGAAATTATATAAAATGCAATTAGCTGATCAGTACGGGACTGTATATCTACTTTTGGGCCACCATGTATTACATGACTACCTTTCTCTTTAAAAAAATATCACATATTTCAAAATGGCGGATTTCAAATTGACGGCAGAGGTTCGTAATCTACTCTGCCAATTCTTCTTTTGCCAATATGTGAAACTACCACCGTTTGCATGGTCTACTACCTTTAACTATTTTTACAATTTAACAATTGATTTGATGTATTTCTATAACATCGCAAAGCCCTTCTCTCACCAACTTTGACCCTCTCCTCCTCCATTTCTTATGGCGCTCAGCCGGTATAACTTTGCACATACATATATTTTCACATCCTCTACCAGGCGTACAATGTCTCATGCTGCAACTCGATTTGGACCCTTTACTTGTAAGCTTAAAAAAATCACCCCCTGAATGGTGAAGCTTTGATTAAAACTGCTGTTCTTGTTCTACTGACTGATTTTAATATATCATTGTCTCCTCCTTAAAATTTAATTGACGTAACTTGCATTACGCTCGTTTCCTTTTTATGTGTGAGCATCTCTGTTTATATCGATGGCTTCAGAAGAAACATTTAATTATAGTTAAAATTCTCCTCGTAGGGAATTTACAAAATGTGTGGTAATTAATGTGACGTTCATCGCATCAAAAACACTCCATGCATCTGAATATAGGATACATTTAAGAGTTCAGAAAACAAGTTTCCTTCTTCATCTCAATTTGGCATGTTGAATGTATGCAATTGAGTAACATGTTTTGCTTAACAACGTGTTGAATAACATTGAATAACAGGAAGCAAGAACTCCTATGTATACTTCTGTTCGCAAAAACTTAGACTGCTTTCCAAAAACCGTTCGAAAAAGCGACCCAAAATCCTTTAGAGTTCCTTTTAGGTCTGTATCACTTTCCTTGCATTTTTGCCACAGCCAGGATTTGAAATTGTGTGATATTCCATTATGCATATGAACATTTCGTCGTAGATAGACAAAATAGCTATAATACATTACGGTAATTTTCATGACCCAAATCTGATATATTATTTCTATCTTTAATCTAGAACGATTTTAAAAGTGATGGAGTTAAGAGAAATATCATAGCCAAATCGACTACAATAATTCACCACCTGCTTTATATGATTTAGTTAATTGACGATTCATCCGACCTGTTTTTTGCATAAGAGGTTGACAGGAAACTGATCTTTGTTTCTAAAAGAATTCGAGATTTCAAGAATCAAAGTAAAATCTCATTTACTTGCAATGTCAGTATTACAACCTTCATGCTGTAGCAAAGTTACCTTATATTAGAATATATTACAGCAGAAAAAAATTGAATAAATTTTATTGTTCATAAGGTGAGTTGCTTTTCTTTCTTTCTGTTTTATAAACTGGGTTCTTAAAACAATATTTATTTATTTATTTATTTTAAAAAGTATAGTAATTTGTTTGTTACTTCTATCTATGGCTCGTGCGTCTCTGCACTTTGAGATGGATAAACACCGGGGTGTGGCTCTCTTCATTCCACAATTATTATTCATCTCATTATCCCGTCTCTTTTTAGCTTCGGTACATAGTGGTGAGATGTTAAACTAAACAAAACATATCTTCTATTTTAAAGTAGACAAAAAACTACTTTAAGCTAAATATCATAACAATTCTGTCTTTTGCCGGGAAGAGAAATTTGGATTTTTAAAATTCAAGACCAGTGATAATGTTTCATTATGTAAGAATAATCCCTACGTATTTTAAATTAATAGTACCCGGCTACTAAATGAAAGACAGGATTCTTCTAAAAGCATTCTTTCATAAAATTTCAGTAGCATATATTTATGAATATTCACATCAATTTGCGCTCAATAACGGTCCTACTTACGCCGATAAAAAGAAATAAGGAATTTTCCATCTTTACTTTTCGCTCCTTTTCTGAGGTATACAATGTTAAACTGAGGTCTACAATTGCACTCATGTTCGACGTAAAGCTACTTTTATTGTTTAATTGTCTCAGACTGATGCATCTACATCATATTTTCTTCATATTACAGAACTTAACACAATGTATGTTCCTGTATGAATTCAAAAGATAATTTCCAACCCTGGGATAATCTTCTTTCATGAATTCTTTAACATCATTTCTCTGTTACGAAGTTATCTGACAAGGTGTAAGAATAGTGCACCGTGTCAGATAACTGACTGCACTATCGCAAGAATAGTATTATAATATGGATTCGCATATATATATATATGTTATAAATCTTTGAAAATAGCTTTAGAAAAGCGCAAATTTCATACTTCACTCATCGTCCTGCTACATTAACTAGCAATTGTATAATATCATCCAGTGATAAAATAATCGAAGTGTAAACTGCGTGGAAAATACAGAAATGATAAAATAAAAGAATTGTGTTCGGAATCACCAAGTAACCTTTGAATTTTTAAAAGGAAAACTATAGGTAAAAGAACATGATTTAGGATTGATAGTACGCCAGAAAAAAATATAATGACTAATCTACACTAAGAGACACTTACTTCACACCTAAAGAATCGTCTATATCAGGAACCAACAAAGTAGAGTACTTTCTAGGTTTGACTGCTCCAAGTTGAAAAGAGCGAAGTTATAGGAATATGGCGTCTATCTAGTTGTTAACTGTCGATTGAAAAACACGCTAAATCACAAAGAGTGTCTGCAGAATAGATGAAAAAAGTTTTTTATTCTTTTACTTTCTAGTGTTAAACTTTGTAGTTATATTTACTTAATGAAGTTACATTTTTACTTTCGAGCGACAATAGGACATAAGAAAGTATTACGATTCTAAGGAAAAGTCGAATTCAAGATTTCTAGACTTACACGTTTCATGATCCCTACAAGACGAAAATGTGATTTTTGAATTTCTATCCGCCTGTTCATCCATTTGTTTACTAGTCACCATGTAAATGTGTTCAGTCGCATAGAGGCCATACTGTTCAGCGTATTCCCACCAAAATTTAAACTTCAGGCTTTTAAAAGATTTTACAGAGTTTGTTTCTAAATTTTCTTTCTACCCGCAAAATTAAGAGTAGTTCAATGAAGGGTGAAAAAAATAAAAATGTTGTTTTCTTGAAAACGGCTCCACCGGTTTTGTTTATATTTCATACATCAATATTTGATTAACAAACTTACACTGTGGTGTACTTGCTTTCTCTGGGAAAACTTTACAGACTGGTTTATTTATGGAGTGAGCTTTTTGAATGATTTGCTCAGAAACAATTCAGGTTACTTTGTTCATATTTCGTAAATAAATATCTCATTAGTAAACATCAATATGACAAAACCCTCTCTTATTAAAAAAATATATGAGGGTTGGTTTATTCACAAGGGTGATTTTTGGGTGATTTTTTCAATGACTCTGGTAAATTTGTTCATATTTTACATATCAGCATTTCATTAGTAGTTTTACAGTCGTGTAAGAAACATTTTGTACATGTCCTGAATCAAGCTCATTAATTTTAGCTTTCAAAAATCGCGTTCCTTTGTTGTAAATGTTTTGAAAGCTTCTCGTCTGATGTCAACGAAATTTTGTGTAGTTATATCGTTCGGATTTTGTAGTCAACGGAGTTTTGTCTGTTCTCTCTTCTGTGGTAATTTAGCGCATTCCTAGTTGAACCATACTTTGTTTGTACGTATTTTCCAGTGTTTCTTTTGCTGAAATTTTTATTTTATCTCTTATTGCAACCGAAGTATCCTCAATACTAGTGCATTACGAATCTTCTAAAACCGAGAATGTATTCAACACTTTTTTCTGGTATTTCTCTCTCGCTTACACTGTAAAAAAATTTCATAGGCAAATTTACAAAAAACGGTGTTTGCCAAGCCTCTATGTAAATCAATTTACACTTATAAAGTAAAATTTCTAATTTAAAATGGTGTAAAATTGCATTTTTATCAATAAAAATATAATATTTTCTTGTAAATTTACTGTAAATTTGTAAAAAGAAGAGCAAATTTTGTAATTTATTCTAAGGAAATGACATCAACTTACAAAATGAAAGGTAAATGATTTTACATTGATATTTGGTAATTTAAATACAAACAATTTTTCCAACGTAGCTCTCCTTTAAAATTAAATATCTTAGTTTCCAGATGTTGAATATTGTTGCTGCCAGGTAGTGATCAATGTTACAGTCAGTTCCTCTAAACGACCGAACATCAATTATGTTAGACTGTCTTCTTTTGTTTATTAAGATCTAAAGGTTCTAAAGGTTGTCTAAAGGTTCAAATATATTTTTAAACGTTGCCATCTGTGAGTTTATTTACTCTTCACACTAAAGTTTTTGGAAGGGACAAATACATGAAAATCTTCCGAGATTTCTGCTTCAGAAACTTCCTTTATAATTTATAGTTCTGCACGTTGCGACTGGGAAGCACATTCACTTAAATTCATTTAATTCCAGTTTATTACCGTAACTGTCTATTGGTAAAACATGAACATCTAATTTTCCTTTAAAGTATAGGCATACACTTAGTACAAAACAAATGAATAGAGGTCATCGGTCCGTTACAGAAGCAATTTTCTTCGCCCGCTTGTAGCCATAACATCAATTACCTTCTCAACATTAAGTGATAGGTGGGATTGGATTGATAGGAAAACAAGTCCTGTAAACCACATCCTACACATTCTATTTCGGAGATAGGATTTGATTCTTTTCGTTGAAGAAAATTCTCTCTACCGAGGCAGTTGAAACAGACAAGCAAGCTAATATGTTGAGTAGCCTGCCGATTGTTGGGAAGATGGCTGGATCACAGGCATCGAACACATCCTTCATTTCGACAGGTTTATTTGGTTCGTGATGACATTTTTTTCACACCACATACTATGCTCAGGATTGAGGACGGATTCTGAAGCAAGATCAGTCCAATAGTTCTGAATTTTTGTGATATTTTTTAGTTTTCCTTTTTTTTAGCATGTCTTAACAAAAGTATTTCTAGAGAGTATAACACTTCCTTGTCACAAAAAATTGTTTTAAAACCACAAATTAATTATATAAGCACGGTATAAAGACTGATTCTCTGAAATAATATTCCGGGAAATTGCTTGGTGGATTTGATCTTTTCGTTTGTTTATCCGCCATAAAAGGGGGATAAATTTAACTTTTAAGGACTTCTTTTGCTAGTTTAGAGCAAATTTTAAAAATATCACCAAAGGCGTTTCAGAAAGTGGAAAACTCTTACCACCTGAAAACTAGGCTCTACTCTTGTTTCAACTATCGATGCTACTAGCACACGAAATTCATTTATGAATACAGATATAAATAATGTTGTCACTCGCTTAGTACAGTATGTAACTTGTCACCCGAAAACACATTTCTGAATACCACTGAAAATGCTTTTCGATTGTGTACTTCAGTTTGAACCTTCAATATTGAGTGTAAGTCCGTGAGCTTGGATTTTATTGGTTACTGTGTTATTTACTTCCAATTAGATTTAGAAATACCTAAGAAGAGGGACTACTTAACAAAGTACCTCAGACTGATATCACCCTTGAATTCACTTAAATATCCAAACATGTACTTACCGTTCAAAGCATTCAACATTAAATACAACCTCGTGTGGTACAACTTTTAAAAGTTGAGTACGAATGTATTATTATATTAATGTAAGGTGCTTTTCTAACAGGGCGTTCTCCTTAAGTATTATCATAACTAATATTTGGAAGTCAATAACCCAGTTACTAATAAAAGTAGAAAATCATGCACTTCATTCGACATACAAGATTCAAACTTGTGATTAAAAATGTCAAACTATAAATTTCCTGTTATTATACCGAAATAATAAAAGAAGAAACAAGAAATAAATTACATGTCACAGAGAAAATTGAAGAATTTGGGGCAAAAGCCCGTCAAGTCCAAAAAGTGAAAATGCAAAGGACAGCTTCACAAGGGTGTCTCTTCATCAGATTTTTTTCAAACTTGGCACATATATACTAGACTGAAAATAAATCGACACGTATTTTTTGTTTCTTTCCGAAACAAGGTTTAGGGGGACTAGGAGTCCCTTTTCAAAAAAGGGTCCCCTTGATTGAAAGGGGATCTTTAAAGAAACGGAACTCTGCCGATGCAAAGATGACTTCAAAGTAGGAAATACGTGTTTTGTCGTTTTTGCGAGAAAAGGTATGCAGGGGGCAATGGTCCCCTGCGAAATGACAAAGGACTCCCCACAATCCGTACGGAAATTGGATTTCGGTGGAATTACTTGAAGCTGTGATATGTTATACATATGGTGTTCATGAGAAAAAGTCTCAATGGGCACAAGCACAAATCACTGACCGTTTGGCCACTACAGGCCACTTTTTTTTTTTTAAACAGCCGAAGATAACAACATTCTGGATTTCGGTGAAAGCGACTGATACCGTGATATATTGTAGTTATTGTGATCCTGAGAAAAAATCTTAATGGACATAACCACCAATCACTGATCGTTTGGCCACTACAGAGTAGAGTTTTTGGAAACAGAAGGAATTCTGGATTTCGGTGGAATTGTTTGAAACCGTGATATGTTGTAGATACTGTGACCCTGAGGAATGGGCACAACTATCACTCACTGACCGTTTGGCCACTGCGAGGCTACTTTTTGGAAAGCAACCGAAAATGGTGATATTCTGGATTTCGGACAAAATGACAGAAACCGTTTTGTGTAGTAGATATTGCCATCCTGAGAAAACGTCTTAATGGACACAACCACAAATCACTAATCGTTTATTTCTACAGGGCTACTTTCTTGAAAACAGCCGAGTGTAACGATGTTCTGGATTTCGGTAAGATTGAGTAAAACTAAGATATGTTGAAGATCTTCTCATTATGAGAAAAAGTCTTAAATGGACACAACCATCGTATTATGATCGTTTGTCCACTATAGGTCCAGATTTTTGGAAACAGCCGGATACAGGGATGTACGTAGGAATTTATTTCGGGAGGGGTCTAAAGCGTTTCGGGGGGTCCAAATACAATTTGAGGCTAAATTATATGAACATTTCTAAAATTGCCCCTAAAAGTAAACTACATTTACAAAAAAGTTGGGATTTCGGGGGGGAGGTCCGGACCCCCAGAACCCACCCCCTGTGTACGCCCCTGGCCGGATATAACGATATTTTTGTTTCGGTGTAAATGAATGAAACTGTGATAAGTTGTAGATGTGATTTTGAGAAAAAATGTATAGGGCTATCCAGGGTTTTCCTTAGTTCCGCAAGATGAACATCTTAATGTGGTCTATGCTTAAATGCTGGCCGCTACTCTCCATATTCCTTTTCCAGGTAGTGGGATAGGACTTTTCAGGATTTCATACAATTCTACCAAAATTCCAAAGTAACCTTACCTTCTGCTGTCTTAAAAAATGTGGCCTCGTAGTTACCAAATAGTCACTGATTGGTGGTTGTCTATTCAGACTTTTTCTCAGGATCACAATATCTACAACATATTACAGTTTCAAGTAATTACACCGATATCTAGAATACCGTTATCATTTTAAAAACTGGCCCTATAGTGGCCAAACGGTCAGTGATTAGTGGTTGCGCTCATTGAGACTTTTTCTCAGGATCACAACATTTACAACATATCACAGTTTCAGCCATTTTCATCGAAATCCAAAGTATTGTTATCTTCGGCTGTTTCCAAAAAAAGGTGGCCCCGTAGTGGTCAGAAGGCCAGTGATTTGTGGTTGTGCCCATTGAGACTTTTTCTCATGAACATCATAACATACCACGGTTTCAAGCGAATTCACCGAAATTCAATTTCCGTAAGGATTGTACGAAGTCCTTTCATTCCCTGAACCAGGTAATTTGTTTTTCCTTGGCTTGTTGGTTACTTACACTTCTAAAATATAAGAGTTCTATACGGAGAATGAAAGTAATCCAGTTATGACTTTGGATATGTTTACCTTTCTATATTTTTAAGCGATAAACATATGAAAGGTATATTTTCCTGCTACAACGGCTAAACCTTATATATAAGGGGCCGCGGTGGATCAGTGGTAGAGCGTTCACCTCTGATGCTAGGGGTCTCGGGTTCAAACCCTGCTCCCGCCAAGTGAACTTTGTGGTGGACAAACACCGTGTGCGTGGGTTTTCTCGGGGTTCTCCCGTTTCCTCCCACTTTCTTCATTCCACCATTTCATTCATTACTCATTACTCATTGTCTCCTTTAGCCTAACCGGCATAATCGTAGGACGTAAAACTCAAAATTTCATTTCATTTCATATATATATATATATATATATATATATATATATATATATATATATACCAACTAGACCAACTTGGGTGCACAAATGCTTCTTTTTCGGAATTATAGCCTGCTGAAAACATAAAAAAATGAACTTTAAAGGTCCATAGCTCCAAAACTATGGGATCTACCGTAGTCGGGTCATGACTTCACTTAGGAACTAATATGTGCCCTATCCAAATATTCATATTTCAGAATCCTGTGGTACTTTCGCAATATTTTTTATAGAGGTAGTTGGTGAGTACTTCAAATTATATGCTTGTAGCCAAACTCTCTTTATAAAAATTGTTGCTTGAATACCTTAGAATTCTGAGACATGGATTTTTGAATAGAGCACATATTAGTTCCTAAGTGAACCCGACTACGGTAGGTCTGATAGTTTTGGAGCTATGGACCTTTAAAGCTCATTTTTCATGTTTTCGGCAGCCTATAACTCCGAAAGGAAGCATATGTGTGCAACGATAATAATCAAAATATGATAAATATATCGTTGTATAACCTTGGTTGCTAAACCTTTTAAATTAAATAAGAGCCACATTAAATTAATACACACTTCGTTCCTTTTCGTGATATCCTTCCATTTTATTTATATTGTTTTTCTACAGTTGTCCTGCCAACGGCGTGCCACAAACCTTATTATTTTAAACATTCGGAAATCTTATTTATTTATATATTCACATTATATCTATTTTCTTCTGAATATAAAAATCTACAAGCCTAATATTAATATACAATGTACCATTGTATCGCTGTATATTATGACGCCTGAACAGAATTTTCCTTTTTATTCATTAACTTTTATAAAAAAGGAAAAAGAATTCTGGACCATTTACATACATATGAGAATTATCCGAGTTTTCTAATGGACCTCGTATATTTAAAAATTACAATTCACATAAATATACATACATATATCATATTTAATTCTATAATACTATTATTAACATCTTCATTATCATATTCATTTTAAACTTTATCCTTTTCATTCGTTTATACATTTCATCGATGATAAGACGCATTCGAAATTATATTTACAGGGTATTTAATTCTGTTAAGCCCTTTTCCAGGTCCATTAAAAGCTTTTACAATTTGTTTGATTCCTTTTCGGGGCCATTACATTCCTTGTTACAATTTAATAATTATTTACTTGGGCAGCATGAAGAAGGTTTTGAAAAAGATGTATGTGATATTCACATAATTGTTCTTTGGACACAATATGATCGTATATAAGATATAATTAAACAAAACATAAATTAAGATAGCAATATCGATAATAATCAGGACATAGCATAATAATTAACATCTTTTTAACATCATGACATGAATAATGAGATTGATGTTATATGTTGGCAATCATAAGAAAAACACATAAATAGTATGGAACACAAACATTAAGTAATATACATAACATTAAGACATTTGTAGACATAATTTGAGAAACTGCGAACATAGACATAAACTCAAGACTAAATAACCTAAACCGATTCTCATATCCGTAAAATATTTGCATTTTTTTCTCAACGCGAATTCAATCCATTTTACATCAACACAACCTAACCCAAATCACGATGAATCATAACTTCGGTTAAGTTACATTATATTCCACAATCTTGGGTGTTTTCTTGACGATTATGCATGGTTACAACACTCGGATTCCTACGTGAGTAATTACAGCCATCTGTATATCTTCTATCAAAGTAATTTCTACCATTTGAACTTCTATTTTGCACAAAAGAGCGACAGTTGTTGTTCCTGTTTATGTTCCAGAGGTTCGGTTGCACCTGGTTACCGGTAGCATTGTTTATTCTGCTATTAAAGGTATTCTCCGGTTGTACACTTAAGTTACGCACTGGGGTATATTGTACATGACCCCGACCAGAATTGCTTTGACTTTTATCCTGTCCTCTATTACTATTTTGTATTACGAATTGACTTTCGTAATTTTGGACAACCATCATTAGATGACTGAAGTTGACACACTGTAATGATACTAACATTTGCTGTAACCTAAAAGGCAACAGAATATGTATTGAAGCAATTATTCTGGTTTCAGGATGATTAGGGTTAAGAGATTTTAGCTCGTTATAGGTTGATATTACAAATTCAGTGCTGTTTTTATGCACCTTAGGATTGAAAGGTCTCGTTCTTAGCAATGCGTCTCTATTTGCTACCAAAAAATCGTTTTCATAATTGGACATTAATGCATTTTTAAAGTCGGAATAAGTGCGGAGATTACTCCTAACGGCCTTGAACCAAGTTAGACATGGTGGCAATAATATATGTGGCAGTAACTTTAGATATTGAGATTCGTGTACGCCCATTAGCTCGCACTCATCCTCGAATTTTTCGAGAAACGCCCTCGCTGTTATATCCTCCGGAATACCACTAAACTTAGTAAGTGATTTCACATCACTGAATCTTAGCGATTTACCTATGCTTGTTCCCAAATACCTATGATTACGCATATGATGGGATGACCGCCTCTTTCTTCTTTCTTCTTCAGTATCACCCTCACTACAGCTCGAGGATTGGGGATGTTCAAGGATTGATTTTGGATTATGTGTAGATTCCCAACCGACGGATGTGGGGTGTACAGCATTCATGTGCCCACCATCCTGCACTGTACCATCATAAATACACTTGTCTTTAAGGAAATTCACTTCCTCTTGTAACTGTTGGATTTGGTTTGTATGCACATTTACCGTAGTTCCTAGAATGTCTACAGAGTCCTGTACTTCGTTACATCTTTGAGCTATCCTTTCCATATTTTCATCGTATCTTCCAAATTTTGCAGCAATTTGTTGATTAACTTGATTCAGTTGCTCTTGCACCTGATCCCATTTGCCGTCATTACGTTCTTGTAGCTGCTCAAGTTTTTCCTCAAAGCGTTGAGACTGGTCTTTAATTTGTTGAGATATCCCTTTCAAAATATCCAACACACTTTCCGGAACATTCCCTCTGGTCTGAGTTATTTGTGAATCCATTGTTTCATTATCCATAATGCTCACTTTCTTTCTAGGTATAATTTTCCCACTTCGTAAGAGGATGAAATCTCTATGAAGCTCTATGATGCTCACTTTACTTTACTTCAAACGATACACTTAATTTCTTCACTTTCCCGATGTCTCCGGCACCATTTTATGCAATGATTATAATCAAAATATGATAAATATATCGTTGTGTACCCTTGGTTCCTAAACCTTTTAAATTAAATAAGAGCCACATTAAATTAATACACACTTCGTTCCTTTTCGTGATATCCTTCCATTTTATTTATATTCTGTTTATTTATAGTTGTCCTGCCAACGGCGTGCCACAAACCTTATTATTTTAAACATTCGAAAATCTTATTTATTTATATATTCACATTATATCTATTTTCTTCTTTTTCTTCTGAATATAAAAATCAGCAAGCCTAATATTAATATACAATATATCATTGTACCGTTGTATGTGCGCCCAGGTTGGTGTATACTTTTCTTCTTATCTTGGTGTAAGGAATCACCTCCCAAACGTTATGGGTGTTATTTTGAAACACCTTATATAAATTTATAGATAATATAGATTGATTGCATGGTTGCATTCTATTTTAGTTTTTCAATACCGAGATAGAGCTACAGCTTAAAGTGGAATCCGACCCACATAAACTCTGGCTGAGTATCGAACCTAACTCTTCGGAGGAGTTTACTGCACTGAAGACCCGTAGGATAATATAGTCATAAACTAGGTAGAGGTATACTATTAAGAATTATAGCTTTTCTACTTGTGTGAGAAAGTTGAAATCCCATTTTGTAAACGGATCTACAGTTAGGAAATTAATTGATTCATAAGTTAATATACTAAAACTAAAATCGAAAAGGTATGTTTGTATATGTTTATATAGCAGGATGACTACTTCTTTGATATATATTTTTAGAAACATAATTACAGATAACGCAAATGCTATGGGATAGTATTAATGACCATGCAAGTTTTAAAACAAGTTTCTAAATACTAAGAGTTACAAACATTCTAGAGGTATGTTGTTTAATTATCTATAGATGTAAAGCAAGAAAGATAATAACAGGAATAATTAAAATTCTTAAAGTATATATTTCAGCACAATAAATTGAAGGAAAAAGGAAAGAACATAAAAATGAAAAAGGGATATCCAATTTTCAAAGCAAAATCAAAATTTTATTTTAATGTATCAAATATATATCGCTTGAAATATCTATATTTTAATAAAAGAACTGAAAATATTCCTGTGATGCTAGAATTTTATCAGTGATATTCATGTGAAAACACAGTAGATGACAATATTACCTCCTCAATTTCAGCCGCACGAGGAGAAGTTTGAAATATAATTAGAAGTATTTAACATTGTTTGCTGGTATGTTTGTTTATTTAACTTTATCGATCCTTTTTTTTTAACACCGAGGCTATATGAATCGTGGACTTTCACTTTAAGGTTGAATGTGAACCATAAAATGCATTCAACGTTCTCAAACGGAAAATCGAAACCAGGATCACGTTCACCGAAGGCACTCGCTTGTGCTCACTACTAGACCAACGGGAAGAGTATGATTATTTCTCATTTAACATTAAAACTGTATAGGAAAGTATCAGTTGTCGTAATATTTTTAATAAAAAGGAAAATGAACATACGTTTTATAAAACGTGACTCGTTTATAATTATTTCAAATTAATTTCGGCTTTTATTTATGAGATAATATTAAATGATTCTTAGATATCTAATATAAATGAATAAATAGCTTACACAAAATGAAGTAGGGAGGTTGGAATTAAGATGTTGAATAAACATGATAATGTTATCTACAATATTCAATTATTTGTTTAGATTTTCTTCAGGAACATGTCTGATCATTGAGTTCCGTTTTTTCATAATAGGAAAAAGAGAAGTCATGAAGCATACCAAAGAGCAAAGTCCTCGTTCAGTCTGCGGAGAAAAAAGTTGGAGTTGTGATATCACGAGGCAAGTTAAAAGATCAAGGACAGAGACACCGATACTAAGGGAACAGTGTTCAAATAACGAACAATTTTATTTTCAATTACAAGAATGAAAGAACAAATACCATTCAATAAACTGTAGCTACTTGACTTCATTCACAATTGAACTGATCAGGTTTACACCCTGTTGACAGTACAAAGTCTAGAAAACAAGCTTAAGTACTGATTTGAATCTCACTTTCATAACCGTTTTCGACTTTATAACCTTCATGTTGCACAAGCACGTAAATCTCTATTTTCATTTAATGATTATTCTCGCCTTTAGCCGCCATTACGGTTATAGATTTATTCATTAGTAAATATCATATTAAATGTAAATAAACGTTCCTATATTTATTCTTAACTTTCTCGATAGTATTCAATATCCAACACTTATCTTTTTCAACATGTTCTCTTTAGCAAACATTTTTTTTTCTCTTCAATACACTATATTATTACTTGTTCTGTAATATGATACGTTAAAAGGTAAATATACCCTCACTACAATTTCGTATACATTTTATAAGTTTGAACATTTTTCTTCGAATTTTCCTAGGAATATATCTCTTACTTTCTCATATTTCAACTTCTAAATGACTAGTTTTTATCAACGAACTTTAAAAGTTCGTAACTTAATCCTCTATGTCTCTGTGTGTGTGTGTGTGTGTCTGTGTGTCTGTTATTTGCGAATTTTTCAATTTTGAGCCCTCCATTCGATAGAGCATTAGAAACTAAAGAAGTGATGGAAGTTTCGCGCCACTCTTACCGTTTTCGAGAGGCCAAAAAAGTTCTGATTTCGGGAGATTTAAGGAGCAATACCTTGGGGACCGTGAACCACAGAAAGATATTGGTGTCCATCAATACCTAAGAGGAAGGTAAACATTTTGATACCAAACGGTGACCGATGGCCACTGATCAACTGGCCACCGTTCCGCAGATATTAGCCAAAAGGTTCGGTTTTCTTGAGGTTTAAGGATCCATATCTCGGGAACCGTAAATCATAGAGAGATGATATTTTGTGAATTTTTCAATTTTGAGCATGTGTCTTAATGAAACAAATATCGTAGAACCTTTTAACAGAACTCTTAAAATATATGGTAAAAATTTAACAGTCAAGGAAATTATAAATGGATAGATATATATCACAAGAATTTAAACAATATAAAAATACAATAGTAAAGTACATAGAACAATTGGTATAAAGCCTGTAGAAGTTAATAAGAAAAATTAATTCTTTTTAAGTTCGCTCTGGCAATGCTCTTGGAGTATTCTCAACAGGTTATTCCTATATTTCCTATGTTTACATTTTCAGTGATAGATTCACTTCATCCAGCACAATGTTATACCAGAGAAGACATCGATCCGCGGAATATCGTCGTTCCTTACTATTTGAAGATCTTTCGTGGTATAACAATATTGTCTGATATTTATTGGGCATATCTTCTTTTACGCTGATTGAATGAAATATTTCCAAATACAAATTGTTTGTGTTCATGAAACTCTTATTTAATTTATCTACTTAAAGTATATTCAATAGTACCTTACCTTTCTGTCTTTTGTCCTACAACATTATTAAAATCTTTCATTATAATTAAATGTGAACTCTTATTTTGTTTGTCTGGCAACTTTTATCTATTTTCTGATAAGCTCCTTCTACTTTTTCAGTTCTTCGTGCTGTAGTCAATCGTATTTCTTTATTGGTACCAAACTATTGTTTACTCTCTTAAATCATCCATCATAATAATAGTATAATCAATATATTCTACTTCCATTACCTTTTCTTTTAGGCGTATTCTCAAAGCTTCTCCCATACCATTATCATACTATATATACACACAGGGGTTTCAAAACAGCACCGACAATGTTTAGGAGATGTTTCCTGACACCGAGATAAGACAAATGATTTCTTTCAAAGTTATAGGCTGCCGAAAACATGAAAAAATAAAATGTAAGGGTCCATAGTTCCAAAACTATAGGACCTACCATAGTCGGGTCTATACTTCAATTAGGAACTAATATGTGCGCTATCCAAAAATACATATTTCAGAATCCTAATGTACTCACGCAACAATTTTTATAGAGTGAGTTTGGCTACGTACATATTATTTGGAGTACTCATCAACTACCTCTATAAAAATTGTTGCCGAAGTACCGCAGGATTCTGAAACATGCATAGGGCACGTACTAGTTCCTAAATGAAATCTTGACCCGACTACGATAGGTCCCATAGTATTGGAACTATGAACCTTTAAAGTTAATTTTTTCATGTTTTCTTCAGCCTATAACTCCGAAAGGAAGCATTTATGCACCCAGGTTGGTTTTTACTTTTCGTCTTATCTTGGTGTCACGAATCACTTCCCAAACGTTGTCGGTGTTATTTGGAAACACCCTGTATATATCACTTCGCAATTCTCCGTAACCTTTCTAGTTATCTTAATTTTTTTTACTAAATGTAGATTATTCTGTTTCATCTGGTTTTCGAGTTTTAATAACATTCCTTCTTGCAACATGATCTTTAACTTAAGTGTTTCTGCTCTTCTCTTTTGCTTCTACTTATCCTTTCGCATTTAGATATCTTTCTCACATGGCCAATACTTCTGTGGGTGCATGCAATAACCTGATATGTGACATTTTTGTGAAAAGTGAGTTATCACCATTCATGAAGATTCCAGAGTTCATTCAACTTCCTGTAAAAAATTCAGAGTTGTGGGAAGTTTACAAGTCCACCAAAAGCTAGTGCGAATATCACATCAGAAATTGGAATTAACGCTTGTAGCGTGCAAGAACCTGATATGTTCTCGCCTCATTTTACTCTTTCCACTCTTAATGCAAACGACATTGTAGTGGACTTTTAATGATGTACGACATAATTTTTCCCGTTCCCTGGTCTTACTTTCCTATATTGTGACAGGAAGTTCGGAATTATTGAAAAGAAGGAGAGGTCTGCAACAGCCTATACACTTCACATCAGAGTGTCGACACTATTAGAACATCAAAAAGAGCCAAACTTTTCCAAGTAACAGAAATGGTGAGAAATATGCTCTTCCCTTGCTCCTGTTATTTCATCATTAGTCTTCTGCAAAGAATGTGTTCAAGGTGAATCAGTTACAGAAAGCTTCCAAAATTAGAAGTACCAAGGAGTAATCTAGTATTGTCCATATCACTTACTCTGCGATATAAATAAGTGGCAAACAATCAACATCGCCTCGCCATGCGTGGCCAGCACCCACATCTCTATGAATTGCTTGCTCTGTTCTTCGGATGGAGAAACTCGTCTACTGTCTGTCAAAGTAAAGGATTTGCGAAATTTTCTTACTTACATTTCACCAGAATTGCGAGACTACTACGAATGTAAAATCAGCGCAACCAAATCATCTTCACACGGCTTAAAAGGAAGCTGAACACCATAAAAGTAAGTCACATGTTTCCTTATTACATAAGAGATATAAATCAAAGAGTGCTTTTAGTTGAGGATGATCTTTCGAATGAGCTGGTGGGAAAGAAGCAATGTTGCAATTCGATATATTAGGAAAATATACAATTTTTTGGTGTAAGTTTAGCGATGGCAACAGCCCGTCCTATAGATATTAATCGTGCCGTTTATGGTTATTTATGAGCAGTTAGGATAAATGTTCTACTTGAGTACAAAGGAACCCGGTTCAGAACTATTTGAACGTGGCAGGTATATTCAGAGTGTTACTCCAGAGCCAAAGAAATTACAGCTTTCTGCAGGTCAACATACGAAAAGAGCAGGCCGGTAGCCAACCCAAAAATTTAGGGGGGCCCGGCTGAGATTAGGAGGGACCAGATTCAATCCTATTATAGTTTCTCGCCATATTATGATTCATTAGCAAGCATACAGTGAAAATTTTAGGGAGGCAGCAAAAATTTAGTGGGCCCGGCCCCCCTAAACCCTCCTGGATACGAGCCTGCGAAAAAGATCCAGACGTAGAAAGCGAAATAGAAACGCTAGCAGAGGAAGAAACTGGTGACAATCGAGATTAGTGTCACCATCATGTAACATATCAGGTTCATGCACGCTAAGAACTGTCTGTCGAAAATGCCATTTTTCTTCCAACAATTGTGTACGTAATATTTCCGCATATAACTAGACAGCGATTTCTGGATATTATCTTATGATCATTTACTAAATACTGAAACCAAAATGTAATGATCAAAGCAGTAAATATAGGTATTATAGCCCGAAAACTTTGCAACTATTTATTTCAAAATGCTTTAATTGTAACATATCAGGTTCTTGCATGCACCCACAGACTTCTCTTTATAGTGACTCGAGAATTTTTCTCTGCGGTTTATTGTAATAGTTTTTCTGGCTCCTTAGAAGAAAATAAAGAAAATTGTGTAGCGCTTACCTGTTGCTTTGGAAAAGAACTATTTTAATAATTGAAACCATTCTGACTACATGCGGAATGATGTCAGGTTGTAAATATAGAATCCTTTCTTCTTAATTTAAACCATATCACTTGCAAGAGTTGTCATTTAATATAAAAATAACAAAGTTAAAAAACAAGTTAATTAATTTAAATGTTTACCAATTCCTACTGACTTAACTTTTCTATATTTGGATCTGATGTAAGTTCTACTTAATCAGCGTTAAAAGTGTTTCCAGCAAAAATGTTTCCTTTCAAATAGGATTTTAATTTAATTTTTATGTTAAATTATTTGAAATTAAAGTAATTATAAATTGAACATACGTTTAATTGATCAAACTGTTACTTTGAAGAAATACATGCCTACATAAAAACTTAAATTTTATTTTAAGAAAAAAGAAATATTTTTATGAATAAAAGTTTTAAAGAAAATTTCTCTTGTTACATACACATCACAAACTATGTATATCGGAAGCTAAGTACATGTATCAAAGGCTATGCACAACAGTTCAAAACTCTCTAGAAAGGTGTCCGCAATCACTAGTTTCGACCATCTAACATAGATTAAAAATTCAGCTATAAGATAGGATGGCTATGGAATCAGCTAGAACATTGAACCCAAAAAGGTTTTCAGTAAAACATCAATTCTATCCACTATTCTTATAAAAGAAAATGTAACTCTGTAAGTTATTCAGAAACTGTGAACTTTCCTATGTACTGGATTATTTTGTACTTCCATTAATACATGGTCTCTTAAGCAATTACGTTTATATTCTTTGACATTTTCTATTTCAGTATAAATGCTTTTGTCCTCCTCCTATCAAACTATACAATTTGATGATTTTCGTTTTTCTCCAAGGTCCCTTTTAAGAATCGAAATACTATTTTTTTTTTTACTTCTTTTGTATTTTCAATTTATTTATGATCTTATCCGTATCTTCATTCAAAGTCATCTAGCACAGCTGAGAACTATGGAACGTATAGTAATTTTCTATATCACACAGGTAAACAATTTTTTGTGTGGACAGATCGTTACACAAGAAACCATTTCATCTTCTTGAAGTTTCTAAAGAATGTATCTAATTAATATCGGTGTTGCTCGGCGATTTCATTTCAAAGAATTTATACTGCTTTTTCACTTCCGTCTATGTTGATAACAATTATACATTTCTTTCAGTCACATTGTTACTGATGAAATTTGTCATTGTTTTAGCGCTTAATTAGCACCTCAAACTCCATTCGCAATGTTTATCCGATTTGTTTCGATTTCCGATTTCTTTCGTTTCTCTTGTATCGTTTTCATTGGTACGCGTGTTTCTGAATGTTTTTGATCTTTTATGATCTTCTGGGTTTTCACACGTACCTAGGTTCATAATTGTACGAACATTATGTTAAAAGGTTTCCTGACAACCTCTTTAAATATATTAAATTTTGATTATTCTTCTGAGTTTCATAAAGTTAGTGCTTCACAACTGACTGGAGAACTAAACCAGCATCTAAAATGACATGTTTCTCACAATCTGATGAGAGTGTATAACCTCAATATTACTATTTCTAAGTAACATCCAAGGTGTAGCATGCAAAAATGGTACCAAGAACATAATCTTGAAATGTCGATGATTGGAAGAGAGTAGTATGGACTGATGAATTGTTTTTCTCCCTTTTTAAAAACAGACTGAATTTTGAATGAAGAACGTCTAAAGAGATGTTTGTCACGAACTGTCTACTTCCAGCGTTAAATGTGGCGGTGACTTTGTGCTAATGTAGTCCGTTATTTTATGGTATTCTGTTTGTGTTATTTTATTATGAAAGAACGAATTATTACTAGTGATTATACGGACGTTTTAGGTGACTAGACGCAGATATTATTAACAACGATGCAGCCTTCCGAGATAACTATGCATCTTATACACAGGCACATATGATGAAATGTGTTTAAGAAATATCACGGTTCGAAATTCCGCTGAACCTACCAACACCCGATTCGAAAGTTATTAAAGATTTGTATCTACTTCAAAACAGTGAGTTCAAAGAAAATTTTCTCCCCTATCATTGTTAACGCAACTGAATGATGTCTTGCCTGCAGAATGGTCCCTATATCTTTGGAAATGAGTTATGAGTTATGCTTCAATTCCACGGTGTGTATCGGGGATGGATATAAAGTGCGCATCGTCTCGTGTATGCGTTTTGGTTATATACTTCGGAATTCCTTCTCTACAGAGATATCACCCAAACAACCACACTTTTCCCATCCTTTTCTCAGCATACCAGGTCGCTTTTCTCTGATAACACGCTGTAACTTAATGAAAAATTTTGTTAATATTTCTTTCTTATAGTTTGGCTTTTACGGGCCTTGTCGGACATGATAATACAGTGGCTGTTCTAGAAAAGAATTGGGCGTTACTTACACAGGAGGTTGATTTCCTTTTTGTCTTTGGAAGCGAGGAAGATGTGTGCTTTCTTTGTTTACTCACTGCTTTTGTTTCTGAGAAAGCAATTGTCATTGGTGATTAGCGGTACGAAAAATTCGAAGAATGCATCGTGTATCGTCAGTTTTCGAGATCTGTGCTCTCTAAGCAAGATTTTGAGCAATCTTGGAACTCATTAGTTGGAAATTTTCATCATATATAAATTATTCTGAGTGAATTGGACAAGCTTGTTACTGAGGTTGACCTCGATAGTCTCGTATATGGTAATTCGGCGATCTGTGCGCACTAGAATCTCCTATTGTGCACTCCGCATCAAAACAATTGCGACAGCTAACGCCGTGAAGTTAGGCCACCCAATATACACCTTCTTATTCCATAATCGTGTCAGGTAAAGAGATCCCTCTCTCTTTCCTTTCCTTTCTCCTATAGAAAAATTAGCTAACAACAAGAGTGCAATTTTTACTGTATTAGTTTCGACAAAATGAAATAACAAAACCGAGACAAAATAAGATTCATAAATTGATGTAAGGAGAAACTGAAAAAAAAGAATGGAAAATTGAAACCAATGGATGTCTGTTACACAGAGATTCAAAAATGAGGCAGAGAGAGAGAGAGAGAGAAGAAGAGAGAATAGGAAAAAGAAAAGGGAGAACAGATAAAACTGTGAAATTCAAACGTAGTAAGAAAAGAACCTAACATTATAAAGTTCCGTTTCCAGAAATCCAACAGTAATGTAGAAATGACGTTTGTTTTTACATATTTTTTCAGAAATATTCGAATATATAGAGGATGCTTTAAACATTCATTATATCGCTTTCATAACGGATAGCATACTCAATTTCAAGTAGAACTGTAGATCTCCAAGACACATCTAGGATAATGTCAAAAGTTTAACACACATGTTTAGATTCCGCGTGGTTCGATTGCAAATTCGGTAGATTTTCATGGGACGTACTGTTCCAAAATGCATTCTAATAAATCTAGTAGATAGCGTTGGTCATATCCTCCATTTCAGACTACCAATGCAAACTGGACAAAAAAGCAAATAAAAAAACCGAAACGAAAAGAAATGAAAAAAAAAGAAAGAGAAAATTGAAGAGTGCTATTTACTGCTAAATTTCTATCAGAAATACCATATATTATAAGTCCAAACTGTATCGTAATGAAAACTTACAAATGTTGGAAAGGAAAAGTTTATGTTCCTCATAGATGTAGCATGTTTCAAATTTCAATGTGAATAAAACACATTGAAATATAGGATGGGAACAAATTTTGTTTCGGACTAGTATAAATAAAATTTTATTTTCAAATAACCAAACAGGTTGCCATTTTCTAGTCTTTTCCGAAGATTTAACTGTTCCGAACATCCAGCATTGACTTCATTTCTTCCGGATATAACGTAATTTGCACAAATGTACTAAATACGCCAAGAGCTTAAACGGATCAACGTGTCAGTCGGATGATGTTGGTTAGGTTATAGACCGCCACTGGGTCGAGGATTCAAATCCGTAGTGACCCGGTAATTAGACTGAGACTCGGTAACCCAGAAGATAAAAAAGAGATTTTACTTATTCCCTTGCGTTTAAACAGTATTTCTGTCAGAGATGACCAGGACTGGAGATGTTTTCCCGTGAGCACAAAAAACACGACGCCGAAGTTAACAGTTAATTAGATTGTCCAAACCGGGTATATCGGGCTCTTGCTCCGTTTTAACTTTGGAACATGAAGTGCGTGTGTGAGACAGACGGAGAGAGGGGGAGAAGTGAAAGATGCAAAGACAGGATAGGGAAACGTCAAGAAAGACAGAGGGGAACGAATATAAATATGAAACATACTTATCAATACGCTGTATGATATAGAACGCACACCCTGTTTATTTGAATTATCGCCAGTGATGCCTTGTAAGTTCTCCATCAGAAGATAAATCCCTGCAGTCATTATTTTATGCGAAGAAATCATACTACCTGATGGGGAATTGAACCAAGATTTTCTATTTGGATGTCTGACACGTTACCATTACACCTCGATTGCTTTAGCCAAACTTTGTTTAACAAATGATGTGTTTCTTCTGAGAACGATAATACGAAAAGTGTATACTACAGACCAATGATGTCTTTGGAATGTCTTTGCCCTTTCGCAACCAGCATCCGTAAATCGTCTTCATCATGATACAGCTGTTTGCTTCCACATTCTTATGTATTGCTTGTCCAGTATGATAAGTCGATTCTTCACAATCCCTTTGTAAAAAGATTGACTTTGTCGTAAACAGGATTTGAACCTACGTTCCATAGCTGTATTATTCATAAGGGCATTACGTTACTCCTACACTATCACGCCATCACAAATTACAAGCCAAATGTTACTTACTTTAGCCCTTATCTTCGGAACGAACCAAAGTACACAACGTAATTGACTTATTCGATGGCCTAGAGTGAAGTTATTGGTCACTAATAAAGGAAAAACATACAATCCAGGAAGAATTACAGAAATAAAACATATTTTGCGGTAATTTTATTGTGTAAGTTCAAAAGTACGTGAATAATAATAATAATAATAATAATAATAATAATAATAATAATAATAATAATAATAATAATAATAATAATAATCACAATAATAATAATAAAAGTAAAAATGTATGTTCACATTCAGAGTACAGTAGTCTATTATTATTATTATTATTATTATTATTATTATTATTATTATTATTATTATTATTAACATCAATTACCCGCTTCGTTGGGTTAAATTCAGAAAAAAATAGTAATATGTTCCGTTACTCAATTACTGATCAGGATTACTGAAGCGCTCTTTGATATGCGTCATTTCCGATCTCTTTTATATATACCCTCCATGTCCTATGTTGTGGTTCACGGCATCTGCAGTGTCACTGCTGATCTCAGTGAGCCGGAAAACTATAAATTCAACACTGATATTGGTTATTTCGATCATTTGTATATATCTCCCCCTCCTTCAAGTTGAGGGACTGAGTTTGGATTTAAACAGCATCAGATGTGTCACTGTTAATCTCAGCGACTCCAAAAATTATAGATTCGCCACTTACACCGGTAATTTTTTGTTCGCTTTTTAATGTCGCTGCCCTATCCCATCTCTTAAGTTACACCGTCAGAGTGATATGACAGAAAGCATTTCATGTTCCAACTTCATCTAGGTTGAAAATGTGATCGAGATTATTTTGGCAGTTCAAGAGTCATTAAATTTTATTTAGTTTTATATATATATATATATATATATATATATATATATATATATATCCCGCTCCCATTCCCCTCACCAAGTTCTCCCGTGAAAGTGAAACGATAAAAATCATCTCAGGCCCGAACCTCACCTATGTTAAAAATTTGATCGTGATTGATCCTTTGTTTCACGAGTTATCAAGTTTTATTTATTCTTTTTAACCCCTCCCTCCCCTCAACCCTAAGTTATATTAGATAAATACCATCCAATAAATAAATAGATCAATACCATCTTAGGCCCGAACTTCATCTATGTTGAAAATTTAATCAAGATCGGTCGGGCTGTTCAGGAGTGGTGAAATCACAAAGACAGTCACTTTCATTTTCATTTTTTTAATATATATCTTTCTCTCTCCGGCCCCTACGTTGCACCGTGCAACTGAAATGACAAAAGTCGTCCCAGATCCGAACCTTATCTATGTTGAAAGTTTGATAGAGATTGGTCTAGTGGTTCAAGAGTTATTACGTTTTATTCATTTTTATATATCTACCCTTCTCCCCTCCTCTTTTCCTTAAGTTTTACCGTTAAAATGAAATAACAGAAAAGCTTCCCAGGCCCGAACCTTACCAATGTTGAAAATTTAATGGAGATCGGTCGGGTGGTTCAAGAGATTAGGAGTCATAAACATAGTTACTTTCAATAATATAATATAGGTTATTATTATTATTATTATTATTATTATTATTATTATTATTATTATTAATTACGTACTTTTGAACTAGCATGGCGAAATTACTGTAAAATATGTTTTTTCTCTATTTTTATCGATTGTATGTTTTTTCCTTTATCAGTGGGTACTAATTTCTCTCTAGGCCATCGAATAAATTAATTTCATTGGGCACTTAGGTACAAATAACGTTACAGGAAGAAGCCGGTTCGTTCCAAAGACCAGGGCAAAAGTAAGTAATATTTGGCTTGTAATTTCAGATGGAATGATAGTGTAAGGGTAACTTAATGGCCTTATTCATAATATAGCTATCGAACTTAGGTTCAAGTCCTGTTCACGCCAAAGTCAATCTTTTTACAAAGATATTGTGAAGAATCGACTTATCATACTGGACAAGCAATACATAAGAATGTGGAAGCAAACAGCTGTATCATGATGAAGACGATTTACGAATGCTGGTTGCGAAAGGCCAAGGGAATTACCAGGACATACCAAAGCCATCATTGATTTGCAGTATACATTTTTAGTATTATCGCGCTCAGAAATAAACAATACACCATTTGTTAAACAAAGTTTGGCTAAAGCATTCGAGGTGTAATGGTAACGTGTCAGACATCCAAATAGAAAATCTTATTTCGATTCCCCATCAGGTAGTATGATTTCTTCGCATAAAATAATGACTGCAGGGATTTATCTTCTGATGGAGAACTTACAAGGCATCACTGGCGATAATTCAAATAAACAGGGTGTGCGTTCTATATCATACAGTATATTGATAAGTATGTTTCATATTTATATTCGTTCCCCTCTGTCTTTCTTGACGTTTCCCTATCCTGTCTTTGCATCTTTCACTTCTCCCCCTCTCTCCGTCTGTCTCACACAAGCACTTCATGTTCCAAAGTTAAAACGGAGCAAGAGCCCGATATACCCGGTTTGGACAATCTAATTAACTGTTAACTTCGGCGTCGTGTTTTTTGTGCTCACGGGAAAACATCTCCAGTCCTGGTCATCTCTGACAGAAATACTGTTTAAACGCAAGGGAATAAGTAAAATCTCTTTTTTATCTTCTGGGTTACCGAGTCTCAGTCTAATTACCGGGTCACTACGGATTTGAATCCTCGACCCAGTGGTGGTCTATAACCTAACCAACATCATCCGACTGACACGTTGATCCGTTTAAGCTCTTAGCGTATTTACTACATTTGTGCAAATTACGTTATATCCGGAAGAGATGAAGTCAATGCTGGATGTTCGGAACAGTTAAATCTTCGGAAAAGACTAGAAAATGGCAACCTGTTTGGTTATTTGAAAATAAAATTTTATTTATACTAGTCCGAAACAAAATTTGTTCCCATCCTATATTTCAATGTGTTTTATTCACATTGAAATTTAAAACATGCTACATCTATGAGGAACATAAACTTTTCCTTTCCGACATTTGTAAGTTTTCATTACGATACAGTTTGGACTTATAATATATGGTATTTCTGATAGAAATTTAGCAGTAAATAGCACTCTTCAATTTTCTCTTTCTTTTTTCTTTTTCGTTTCTTTTCGTTTCGTTTTTTTTTTTTTTTTTTGCTTTTTTGTCCAGTTTGCATTAGTAGTATGAAATGGAGGATATGACCAACGCTATCTACTAGATTTATTAGATTGCATTTTGGAACAGTACGTCCCATGAAAATCTACCGAATTTGCAATCGAACCACGCGGAATCTAAACATGTGTGTTAAACTTTTGACATTATCCTAGATGTGTCTTGGAGATCTACAGTTCTACTTGAAATTGAGTATGCTATCCGTTATGAAAGCGATATAATGAATGTTTAAAGCATCCTCTATATATTCGAATATTTCTGAAAAAATATGTAAAAACAAACGTCATTTCTATATTACTGTTGGATTTCTGGAAATGGAACTTTATATTGTTAGGTTCTCTTCTTACTACGTTTGAATTTCACAGTTTTGTCTGTTCTCCCTTTTCTTTTCTTATTCTCTCCTCTTCTCTCTCTGTCTCTCTCTCTCTCTCTCTCTCTCTCTCTCTCTCTCTCTCTCTCTCTGCCTGATTTTGGAATCTCTGTGTAATAGACATCCATTGGTTTCAATTTTTCATTCTTTTTTCACTTTCTCTCTACATCAACTTATGAATCTTGTTTCGTCTCAGTTTTGTTACTTCATTTTATCGAAACTAATACATGTGTAGTTTGAAATAAGAATTGCACTCATGTTGTTAGCCAATTTTACTATAAGAGAGAAGAAAGAAGAGAGAGGGGCCTCTTTACCTGACACAGGTATGGGATAAGATGGTGTATATTGGGTGGCCTAACTGCACGGCGTTAGCTGCTACGGCGTTGATGCGGAGTGTACGATAGTTTTAGATTTCTCACTGAGAGGGGATCTACCACTTTACGATTCATCTTTGATACTTGTTGCCCCCATTTAAAGCATTTCGTTTATATTCTCTTCAAATGTGTCGAAATGTTTTGCATTGTTTCTCTCAAGTTTAGGAAAGGAATAATTTCACGAAGCTGCTTTTCTGATAGATGGAGCTATCTTGAATTTATCATTCGAACGTCATCTGCAAATACTACATACACTAAGTGAGTTTCAGTACATGTGACAACCTAAAAGATACATTTCAGAGATTATTGAATCTTAGTGTTTATTCGAAAGTTTAACTTGAAATTTGTTCATTTTACTGGAATGAAACCATGAAACACGTTCTTTTCAATTCTATTGAAACAAAGTAGGAGTTTTACTAGCTTGCAGAGGAACCTGAACGAATAACTTGCATTCCTTTTTGTTCTTCAGTTATTTCAAGTGTAAATATTGTTTCGAAATTAGAACTTTATTTTGATGAAAATTGTGCTAGGCAGTATGTGTATTTTTTGACGGATGAAATAGAAAAGCTTGAAAAAATATAAATTATCCAATTCATTATTAATAAAAACTTAAACGAGGCTTACCTATGGGTATTATTACGTCAAATAGAACCATATATATTCTGCTTATACCAACTTTTATTTCAAGCTCAAACGTTTAAATATTATAACTAGTGTTACGAGAACATTAGAGATGGAGTAGTCTACCACCATGCATTTCATTTGTCCCGAAGGCATGCTGCGGGCGCTCAGTCTACTTTATAGACTGACACCTTTTAAAAATCCAGCTCTTTGTCCCTCAGTACTTGGACTCCAATTACTCCTACAGAAGTGCACATTCAAGGTGTGTCCTTCGGCCGTAGTACGCTTAAAGTGTATTATCCCATTTTCCCAGGGAGTGGGATTCACCCACTGCATGACTAGCCTGAATTACTGACTCCCTACCTGTTGTCTTACTGATCGAAGCGGACCTGCTACTGAGTAAGATCCTCTCATGCTTATCGGGAATAGCGCCCAAGCTGTTAGGTAAGCTCCTTTCCCGCAAGTGCGAGCACTTGCTACCGAATCCCAAGGTTTTAACACAGCCTGACAGAGTCCAACCCAATCCGGGACCCCAAGGTGCCTGAGGCGGTTGGATCATTCCGGTCCTTCCCTACTCTATCCTTTAATGGCTACTACTTTTCTCGTAGAAGTACTGCAAAAACGTTGAGATTCTCCCATATCTCATCCCGGATCCAATGGTATGTGTTAAGTTACCATTTGAGTTTGGTGCCAGTCCCCTATCACTGAAAGATTCCCCCTATCCACTGGGATCGGCACTTTTCCACAGTCGCCGTTCGGCCTCTCTCCGGCCAGTAGACTGACATTCTCCACCGGATAGGATTGTCCAGACAATACGATAGAGTACACCGTATCCTCTAATTACGGTAGAGTACACCGTACATTACCAGAACCAATAACTAACGTTTACCGTCTACAAGGAGACTTGTTCGTTTGGGAGTGAGGTAGACTTGTCCAAGTAATACGGGACTACCTGCCTTTTGTATGTTTAGGTATCACGAATAGGTTGTAGTAAGCTACATTCCGATCCCAATGGTATGTGTAGGCCATAATTTTGGAGAGAACTTCACACCCTCTCTATGTGGGACCATCCAAGGAATACGGAATTTCCCCTATTTACATAAGAGACACGCCATACATTACGAAACCCAATGACTGATGTAGATTGTCTTCTTTTAAAGACAATGGCCATTTGGCAGCTGCGACTCCCATTTTGGGGGCTGGATCCTGCACCCAGTAAGACACTAGAAGAATATGGGACGAAGGGTTGTTTCCATTACCTCTCTTGTTCTTGAAATATGAGAGTACGTTAGGATATGTTTAGGATTTCGGACAAAAGAACAAGCACTAAACGCTCATTGAAGGCTGTACTATATCATATTTGCACGACTGGACACACTATTCTTCTTTCATATTTGTTGTAACAAGTAGTATTATCTCCCTGATCCAGGGCACGACCCAATGCCCATTTCGGAAGTAGAATGTAAGCTCTCACTTCCGCTAGTAGAGGAGACAGTGTAGCTACGTACCTCGGTAAGACAGTGGGAAGGTTGTACGCACCTGTTTAGATCCAATTGCATGACCGAAGTCTTTATTCCTCAGTAGGTTTTGTTCAGTCTACCCGACTAGCTATCCATAAAGAAGGTAGCCTTAAGAACCGGATCTAACGAGAGTAACATTTTAGCATGCACTTCTCGAGCTGCAATCTCCCTTTGAGAAACTACAGGACCTAAATAAAAAATACGATATGCCTGTCTCTGAGGGAATTCTCTGCCCCATTCTCAGCACAGGATTGGGACCGACCATGGCGGGGTTAGTATTATGAGGACAATCTATTTTTCCTGAACACTACTCAGCTATTTTTTTTAAAAAAAAATCCATTTAGAAGTTGATGCCTTACATCTTCTAAGTTATTCTGGTATGAGGTTCTACGAGTACTTATTAAGAATAAAAAATCTCAGAATATGAATCTAATGCGTCTAACATTAGGTAACCCATATTCTTTCAAAAATAACATCGTTACCTAAAGGGCTGTACAGTTTGGAGTTTCAGCATTTTCCTTTCATACACCTTATCATATCCGAATTAAACTTTCATCGTTAGGTGAAACTTTCAACTTCAAGCATCCTAAAGTTTCTATAATAGTACGTATTTTCTGTCTTTGCTATCAAGAAGTGTCACTTTTAAACATTCTGTATCTCAGAAATTAGCACTCTATATTAAGTTATTACTGCCAGGTGGTAACCAAGTGAGAATCAACAAATTGAGATAGCCCCATACCCTAACAAATTCCAAAAAATAAGAACTAAATTTTAATATTTCTTTAGTATTTTCCTAACTACTTGGTTTTATCGGCAGAGCTGGGGGCTATTCTTATAATTAGATATTTTTCAAACCTCTCTGTATTTGTTGAAGGGCAAGTGCACAAATCGTTGCTCAATCAATTCTAAAGTCTGATGGCTAGTAGACTAACTTCATACATCAGTTAGTTGAAATCAATTTGTGGGTTACTACCAACCTTGGGTGAACGGGATTTGAAGTGTCCAATTGAGAGACTGATAAACCTGTAATATATTGTTCAGCTTGATGATACTTTTCGATTCAAATATAAAGCATGTATTACATATTATACAATACTGTTAAAAACAAGTATTTAACAGTTAATGAAAATGTGTTATATTTAATTAATAATGGAGTACAGAATGAATTTTGAAGGGCTGCCCAGGTAGAAATCCTCCCACTTTGATAGTTCTCCCGGGGGAAATCTTCTGAAATCACAACTGATAGCATGTAATATCATCTTTCTAGTATCATAACAAAGGACTTGATGATCGTATATTTCAGTATCATATTCAGGTTAAGTGACATGGTATTCGTTTGATTTGAATGCTGTAAATTGTAGTAGTTTGTAAATACAGAATACTTCACAATATTGAGAATCAACACATAGTTCACACGAAAAACAGTAAGATTTTGCGAGAAAGTTTCTTTTTTATGGATTCAAAATCATTTAAATAGGTTTAATCTCTGCCGCCATATCTCTATTGAAACCGGAAGTGGTAGATGAAACCAGTTCCAATACAATATTGAATCCACATATATTATAGTTTACATATTTTTCTTGTTATAACTATCTTATTTAAGTAAATTTGAATTTAGTGGAATTCCATGTTCTATATTGTGCCAATAATAAACACAATAGTCTCAATTCGTTTGAAGAAATACCAAATTATATTTTTTCTAATAATATTTATAATTTTAATACAATTGCTAGAATAACTGATACTTTCAGTTACCACTCACTGAAGACTTAAAGCTGCACTTTCAGTTCGCGGTATCAGAAACTACGTCATATTGACTTTTTGTCAATCAAGTGGAGTTATGAAACTATGCAGAATGTATTACCTTTTCGGAGCCAAAAAGAATGCTTATATTGGTTTCTTGCCACCTAAGTAGTTGCAAAACACAGTAATGTCTGTTTTGTCTGAGTCTTCGCACACATTTTTCCTCTTAATGTAAGTTAATAAATATTACTCTTACAGAAACTCTTTAACTAGTGAAAGTTGAAAAGTGTAATATTAATTTTTTTCTTCTTTTTTTCAACATATCGGATCTGTACTGGGATCCTATGACAATGAAATAATTTAAAACTAGTATACAGGATATTTAAGAATAATAAATCTTTTAGACAAAATAAGCACACAATTTGGATTATCTCTAAAATATAGGATAATATCCAAAGATATTTGACTCGTTTGAGTGCGAAAATTATCAAGAAATTGACCTTATTTCTAGTATTTTAAAATTGAAGTTTAGGGCCAGGGGTGATAGTTGTCCATAATTTTCTTCAGCAGACATTGCATTATTTGAAAATAATTTCAAAGAATTAACGTTAACTGATATAGTTACGTAGCTTACCATAAATATGAGTGACGTATATAGCAAGTGGATATAAACAAGATTATCATTTTTATATGTGTAGAAGAAATCACCATTAAAAATCCAAAACTGACGAGAAAACATATAGAAGTCGAAAGAAGTTTGCGGTACTCTATAGAGAGTGGGGTCATATTAAATGGAAGCGGGTTGTATTTACTAATAAGAAGAAATTCAATGTCCATTAAAGCTATGTTGGGATTAAACTATAGATAAAAAAGGAGAGGAATTTAAAAAGAAAACGAATTGGTAAATGCAAGGAAAAAAATTCCGGAAGTGTAATGACCTTGGGGGCGAAGTCTTTGTGTGTAAAAGGTGTGGGGAAATATAAAATTTACAACTGATCAATAAAGGTACTTCCTACTGTAACATCCAATAGAAGGAATTATTAGGGGCTGTACGTGAATTCTGCGGTAGGCATAATCTTGGGAAGTGCATACTTCAAGATGATATTGCAAGTTGTCATCGAGCCAGATATTTTCAGTACTCATTGAGAATCTATGGCCAACTGTTTCAAGGAAATAGTGAAGTATATGCTTGAAGGAAGGGGCAACTCATTGAAAAGATTGTTCAGGGGTGGTATCATGAAAGTACCCTGTAATGCACGTATCCATTCACTCGATGCATAAATGAATTAAAGGTGTTAGAGCATCTAAATGTTGACACGCTGAAAAGAAAGGTGAAATTTAATCTTAAAACGCACAAAACTCCAAAGAAATATTGAAACTTGTAATTTAGGTAATCTGAAATTTGTAATTGGAATTAAATAAATACGTCAAGGACGTTTATTTAGTACCAGGTATGATCATTCCATTATCAAGTCAATCGTTGATCTGTGGGGTACTTTTCGAATCGCACTATAATTGTCCACAACATTATTCCACAGATATTGCATTATCTGGAAATGAAAGAATTAGCGTTAATTGACATAGTTACATAGCTTACGATAAATAAGAATGACGTATACAACACATGTATATAAATAAGATGATTAAATGTGTATAATTTCCTAATAACGTTTAAATACGCATAGATATCTCACTAACACGCTAGGAACATTTTATGTGATTGTATAAAAAAACACTAGTGCTTATGTAAAGTAAAATAATATAAAATGGAAAATGAATATGTGGACACTCGGGAAGACCGGAAAGAGAAAATTGAATCTCTATGAAAACAAAGAAAGTTAGAGAAAGTTCCCGTATTCTTTATTTGTCTTATTTGAGAGTTGATAATTGAACAAATGTTTACATTCCAGTTCTAGAAAACATCATTCTGAAGTATAAAGCTAATATTTTGTTATGGGCGTTGACAAGGAATAAAAGAGCGATAAGTTTGCTGCAGAAAAATGAAGTATTGATCACAAAGCGAATAGGAAAAGTTTGTTATAGATTCCAATGAAAACAAATAGGAAAGAAACATACTAAAAGTTATTAAAAACAAATGAAAGAAAGGAGATAGGCATATCATCAAATACTATTAATTAGTATTTACCAATGTTTATTATTTATCGTTAATGCTTATTAATTAATATATTTATAAAGCTGTAAACATAACGATATAACGTTGTTTCTATAGACTGCACATAAGAGTGAACACACTTATTTGTAATAGACCTGTTTTATCCATTAGAATTTTTTATGTAATTTTTCTGTGCGCGCCCTTATTCTTCATATTAACTTATTTTAAATGTTGGTGATTATTATTAATGTTGAATTTCTGCAAACAATTAAGCCAATCTGTAAGTAATTTATCTAAACCATAGAAATTGGGAGATTTCGTAATTAATTTTGAACTCCTTATAATTAGGTAATTGAAGTGTGTCTAAGACACAACTTCTTTTGTTTAAAATAGTAATTATATATATATATATATATATATATAGTTTCTTGCTGTAGTATGATCGTATAAACAATGTCTAACTAAATCTAAACGTCCGGAATCCATATTCCTTTCACCTTACTCACAGGTATGATGCATATTACATCAGAAACTTCTTATTTAATTCTGAATTACCTTAAATAAATTAACGTATATAACAAACTTAATTCTACTGACAACTTTATATAGTAAAATACTTAGTGGTATTATTTTACGTGATTCGGGAATTATTTAAGGTATCAATGTTAACAACCAAACCCTCATCTCATAATTCATCAAGGAGTCGAGTCTCTCTCATAAAAAACAAGGAAAAAAACAAGGGGAATTTATTGAATCCACATGAGGTTGGACAAATACTACAATCTTGTTCTTGTAAAGTACACATACAGAGCTCATTTCCCATATAACATTTTCTAACCTAGGTCTATATACAATTATGTTTTGAGTACATGGTACAGTGTAAAAGAATAACATGAGCAGAAGCAAGTGAACGATTAACGATTGCCTTTGTAATAGAAAGATCTGAGTTGAAATCAAATGTCCTAACTACAGTTCTTGTAGGATATATTTTAGTTCTACTAGGAAAGTACTTGAAATGAAATTTTAACACCCACGTTTATGCCGTTTAGGCTAAAGAAGACAGATCATTAATGAAATTGAATGATTATGAAATTATTATTTTTTTGGCTCTCCTACTGGAAATTGAACCCAGGACCACGCTAATTAAAGACGCACGTGTTAGTAACTAGACCAGCGGAAAGGGCACGAAAATGCTCGAATATCCTTCAAATATAGGTCATGTCGTTCCAAATACTTCATCTCTCATTATTGATGTTTTCAATATAAAATAATTTAGCAACTTTGTACATGGAATATTGTTATGAAATTTAATACTTCTCCAATTCGAAGGAAACTCTGCTGTGTTTAGTTAACCATAGCGAACAATTGAAAAGCTTGGAATTAACATGCATACTAACCCTTAAGAAAAAAGAAAACATTACTGAAACAAGAACTTGTTCATGCCTGCACTTCAGAAATTTAATTTCTGTTTAACACTGCAGTGTTTGTTGAGAATCTTTTAACATTAAATCATTTTGTATAACCTAAAAATAAATTATAGGTTATCGTGTTTTGATCCCGGATTTTTTTCATTTTGCAATATATGCTAACACGTGTACGTAAACATGTTTCTATTTCTGTTAAGTCTTATTGTATGAGTTATGTTGGTAATCAGTGAAAAAATATTTTCTAAGTTTATTGCTATCAGGAAATTTTCATAAATTGTCCGTGATTCATATAGTAGAGTAGCACTTGCCTATCTTTCAAATTGTTTAAATATTAAGGTTCGAAATGAACTTCAGATTACCGAATGGTTTCCAAGGAAATAATCAAATTCATAATGCATAAAATTTAGTAGTTCTGTATTCTATATTATGTCCATAAGTGCATTATATACTAGAAATACTAGCAGCCAATCAGTGTTAGGAACAAAGTTCATATTATTGTTGATTTCGAAAGGAAGTCTGTTGACAAGATATCTTAATCAATACGTCAACATATGTAATCTGAACAATTTATGTCACTTCCCTGGCTTGAAACCAGAATTATCAACAAAAAAGTACAAAACCTTTCATTGGAGAGCCACTAATGACAGAAATATTATCGTAAATGGGAAATATAATTTTAACGCATCAAGTACGTCAGATCGTGTCATGACTTCAAACAAAATTGCACCAATAAGATCAACGCTTGCTTATGTAATAAGTTGTCAAATCATGTAGAGAAGTATCATAAGATAATGGCAGAAAGCCAAAAAATTTACTTCAGTCGTAAGACAGTCTCTTCTGTTTTGAAATATTATACCACTACTAATAAATATTTACACACCAATTTAGGCATTGGTAACGTTAACATTAGCGAATCAGATAAGCTTCAATGAACAGTTCTGCCACGTTTCTCTGTCGTGAATCTTCGGCAGAAGTTACATGTAAAGATACCAACATTTTTAATTTCAAGGATAATCTGCAATGAGTTTGGTAAAGGGAAAGTGACTAAATAGGAGACTTACGGAAGTGTCACTCACCGATTTGAATGAAACTTGGCATACTTGTAGAACATCGAAAAATAATCGACACGTATTTTTTTAAATTTCGGTAATGTCGCGGATTTAAGGGTAGAAACCACCCTTAGGGATGGTCTCCATGCATAAACAGAAGACAACCATCTAATGTAGAAGAAAACATACTGCCAGGGGGGGAAGATAGGAGAGCTGATTCAGAATTTGACTTCAAAATTACAAAATTCAAAATGGCGGATCCAATATGGTGACTCAGTATAAATAAGCACCCCGAATAGTGAGATGCGAGGGGACTCACTATAAATATACACCCGGAACAGTTAGAAATGCAGAAACACTTTGATCAAGTGTCCCGTTAAAATAAATACAGAAAGGGGTTTCAAATCGCTCGGCAACCTTCTCGTAGTAACCTCTGCCAACTATAATTGTTCTTGGCTAACTGCAGAGCATATCAAACCAGAAGACTTTTAGTAATTGTAATCACTATATTGGATCCGCCATTTTGAATTTTGTAATTTTGAATCAGATTCTGAATCAGATCTCCTAACACCCCTGGCAGGATGTGTTCTTCTAAATTAAATGATTGTTTTCTGTCTATGCTTGGTAAAGGGTGGCTTCTACCCTTAAACCTGCGCCATACCGAAATTAAAAAAATACGTGTCGATTATTTTTCGATGTTCTACAAGTATGCAAAGTTTCTTTCAAATCGGTGAGTGACACTTCTGTAAGTCTCCTTGTAAGAGGGTGCAGGAGTGAATGCAGCTAGTAGTATAGATTAATAGGTTTGAACATGGGCCGCATATCTATATCTATATCTATATCTATATCTATATCTATATCTATATCTATATCTATCTATCTATCTATCTATCTATCTATCTATCTATCTATCTATCTATCTATCTATCTATCTATACATATATATATCTCAGGAAAATGGAGTTCACTTTTTTGTTTTGTTTTTGTTTGTTTTAATGGCACAATAGTTCAATGTAATCGACAAATATATTAAAGCAGTAGTACTGCCAGAAGATTGGTGTATATATTAAATGCTGTAGTTTATTATATTAAAAATCTATTTCGATCGACTAAAACTTTACTATGCCAATGAAGCTTCTATGGGGAGAGCTGCATTAACATATCTGTCGTTTACACTGACCTATGCTCACAATACTCATCTCAAGAAATGTCATATCGCTTCTAGCCTTAGGACTCATCAGAATGTCAGGAAATAGAATAACATAGGTATCTGTATTTTCCCCATTTGATGATAGCGCGAAGGGATGTTCAAATGGTGTCTTCATGCCGCACTTTTGGGCTGGTCGGTACTTGCATTGCACTAAAACATGTTTGCATTAGTAGGACGATAAGACGTGGCCTGTGTTAGACCACTATAGACCCCGGTTCTCAATGTTGTTGAGCCTACCACCGCTTTGGGTGAAAATGATTGTCCTGAGCATTACCCCTGTCATCTTAATCCAATCTACTCATGCACAAGGTGAAACGTAAGACTTGGACGAAGCAGTATAAGAACCAGATAAAGGCTTCAACTCATAAAATCAAACTTTTCAGATTCCTATAAGTGAAAGGAAATTTTGTTTCTGTAATTTGTCTTAGACTAACCAATTTTGCCCTCACATTTCCCCCGAAAAATGCAATTTTTTAAAAAAAACTTTTTAAAGGATATGCTTACCCCCTCTCACTTTCCAAATACTAACTGTTCATTATTGAAAAGTTCTAACTTAACCCTGAAAAGAACTCTCACTCCTACATCCTAACTATTTATGTATTTTAAATGGAGTAATTAAACTGTGAACACAATTATTTATATGTACTGATGTCGTTACTTTAATTAAGCTTTAGAATATATTCTGTGATATCAGTGGCGTACAAAAGGGCGTTACCATGTTTTAATGTCTCTATTCTATATAATCGTATGGAAATTTTAGGAAGAAATACAATATGAATATATGGATACAAAAATCTCATGTATCTTGATTAAGAATGGTTTATATTCAAAGTTCCGAAAACATTGAGGAGATAAATTCCTACTCATACTATAAATAATAAATGCGTTATTGTTGTTTAAATTCCCTTCTTGATGAAATGTATGTGTATCTCTAATTGCATATGTACTACATTTCAAGAAAGTAAATTCCCACGTTAAACAGGTTTGCATATCCAAACTTCGAACTATCAAAAAATTTACGATCACTCCAACGTCAATCATTTCACGGATTCAATTTGTCTTATATAAGTTATTAGGATGTAAAATCAAATATGGTTTATTCGAAAAGTACCTTTATAGAATGCAAAAACTGTAATTTTCGAATATTCACCGCAAAATCATAGTGGTATTGAATTAAACAAAAGCGAGTATGAAGCAGAAAGCTACTTTATAGGCCTACAAGAGTCAAGACAAGATCTACGATTCATATGAAATGGTCGAGCAATTTGGGCATATCAATCAGATGTTTATGTGTTAAAACCAGAGATGTGCGTCTACGCGTAAAAAGCGATAGTTTACGTTTACTTGTCAACTATGCGTAAACAGTGTAAACAACGTAGACTATGTAGAATATGTCAACAACACGTAATTTAATTTGGCGTCGTGGACAATAAAGGAGCTTTCTTTTGTCGTTACCTTGCGAAATTGCGTACAAAATAAAATGCCTAGACCAGCGAATAGTAACTTTCGAATACTTAGTTTCGTCTTGATGAAAGAAAATGAAAAATATTATGCATTTTGTAAAACACGCAAGAAAAAATTGGCAAATACAGCAGATTCAAGACGGAAAGCCCACAAATGAGAATTAGTTTTGTAAATTTCATCATAAAAGCAGTGCTCAAAGTGGAAAATCTAAGGAAGTTGTATGTGCAGAGCAGAGTAAACATACAGATTAGATAATTCCCTCTACTTTTTATATGTTAGTCGTTTCCCTAATCTTTCGCTGCACCGAAGCAAAACATCTGAATGAGGAAATATGAACAAACGAGCAACGAAATTCTTCCTTACATTTGATAGTGGTTGTCTACATAGTCTACACGGGAAAAGGTGTAATGTAGATTACGTATAGATTACAATAGACAATCGCGTAGACGTAAAATCATAGTTTACGGCACATCACTGGTTAAAACCCTGTAAGAAGTTGCTTTTTTTTAAAAAAAAAAAAAAAGTTTATTCCTATTTACATCCGAAGACAGAGAAGATTTCTGTGAATAACTATTTGGCAACTCCTTTTCTTTCAAATTCGATTAGAAAAAAACGTTATACGAATTCTAGATCTACCATCTAGGTGAAAAGAAAATATTAAATATGTTCGCTATTCCATTATTATCTTCTGAACTGTAACGAAAAACTATTTATAAGCAGTGATGATTTCAGAAGATTTTTCCTCCTTGGGGATTTTCAATACGTGGGTCTGCAAAAACTTGGTAGTCCGCATTGAGCACAATCGAAGACACTTCCCTGAAGGCAGAAATTTCTTTGCTCGAGGAGATGTCAAATTCTCCCATGTAACGCCCTAAAATAATTACTGTTTAAAAAGTTTTCTTAACAAATAGAATATTACATTTGTTTCTCGTTCTACATTTTGAAGTTGCAAAATCATAACTTGTAGAGAATTATAATAGATTAGGTTACGTGAATATCGTTTAAGTTACCGATTTCTAGTCAGATTAAAACTTGAATATTTTTTCGGGCTGTACCTTAAAATAAGTCCTCTCTATATAAAAACCTGACTGGGAAGGTATGTTAAACTCCAATTAATTAAGCAATATGTTTTATTGTAATAGTTTTACTATTCAATGTTGTAAACATTTCATTTCCAAAATCAAAATCTCGTAAATGTATATTGTACGAGTGCATATTCGCAAATAAATTCCTATGTAATTTAGGTAAGTGCTGGATGGGTCTGTCTTGAACTTCATAATTTGACAAATAATAATAATAATAATAATAATAATAATAATAATAATAATAATAATAATAATAATAATAATAATAATAATAATAATAATAATAATAATAAAATCATAGTCATATCTTTATCACAAAATTTCAGGTTTAGTTCGTTAATGAGTTAAACGAAATCACATCCTACTTATGTTTTCTATATGTATTCCTTTTTTTCTCTATTCTAAATTCAATTTAGTCAAATCCCGACAGGAACACAAACAGAAACTTCGAAAACAGGTAAAAGTATTGTACTCTAGTGGGGCTCGAACTAACCTTTAGTAGCGTGTCACATCTACAGTCAAACATCTTAGATCACTCAACTAGGGTGATAGCTTGTACTTGGATCAAACTTGTTTCGAGTAGCACCTCTTGTTACAGGATGAGATGTATTTTGTATTGTCTGAAGTTTATTTGGCTATTTGTCTAGATGTATTATGTCTATGGAAACATATACATGTCTATGTATATGTCTATGTTTAGTATATTCTTTATTTTGAAAGATTTAGGAATTAAATTTCTGGGCTTTCGATATTTATTTCCATGTTATCACATCACCTACGAGGGATGATGTCCCTCGGTGATCACACTATCCGAGGAAAGAGAAGGAAGGAAGCGCCCAGGGATCTACATGTTAGGTACTATCCCGGCGCATGCTTGGTGTGACTCCTCAAAACCAAGGTAGGCCTCACTCAGGATGATTTGCCTGGAAATCTTTTACACTTTTTCGACCGAGTATCCCCAAGGAGAATCGAACCTGGGCCCGCTCCCACCAAAGACGAGAATGTTAGCGTCTATGCTAATAATTCACCAGTGTCATTAAACATGAGAGATATCTTTTACAGAAAGAAAAGTGAATTTCAGTAATAACCATCATCACTTTTTAAAGAATTGTTTAAGAGGCAATATTAACTGTCCTCCAAAATAGCTAAAAAGTAGAAAATAATAAAGTCCATAAAAAGCAGAAAATAAATTAATGTCTAATATAAAATTAATTTGGACTTTAATTTTATGAGGCACTAATTTATTTGACTTGGCAGGCCTATTTTTTTACTCATAATAGTAATGAATTATTTTCTGTTTTAAATATTTTATTTATTATTTTCTGCTTTTATAGCTTTTACTATTTTCTACTTTTTTTTTAGCACTTTTGTTGAAGTTGGTTAATAATGTTTCTTTTTTAAAAAAAAGAAAAAGAAAAAGAAAAAGGATTTTATTTTCTGCCTCTTAGTGCGTTTATGAAGTCGGTTAGTTTTATTTCAAGTTTATTTTTTTTTATTCTTTCGTTACTCTAGTAGTTTAGTAAGATATCTAAACTAAAAGTAGAACACTTGTAACTAATTATATAATTGTTGGTCTGCTATGTAAGAATCGTGATCAAATATATCTGTATAATACCTATATATACAGGGCAGCCTAAAAGTACGCAGTCCAGAACTGATCTGCTCACTGTATTTCATATCATATTATATTGTTATCAAACAAGTAGACGTAGTTTCTTTATTATTTGTTTTTAATGTCTTTTTACTTTTTTATGTTCGGAATATTTATTTTGTTTTGCCACAACTACCACTTATATTTGATTACATTTAAATATAACATTGTCAATTTGCATATGTAAAGTCTTTTTACTTATACCTTAAGCCCAAAACAGCCGAAGCAAATAAACCCACAAAAAGGAATGTTATACTTGATCAATGCAGAGGTATATACCTACTTTTGGGTCACCTTGTATATATAATATTACACATATACACATTGTATACACATGTACACATATTACACATATTACTTACAATCTAGTGCAAATACTGTGTGAGTAAGACTTCTCTATTACCCTTTAGGGGGAAACCATGTTAGCGCTGAAACCAATCACTGGGAGGTATCCAACCAAGTTGTCTCTGAGGAGGATGTGGTTGCATACTTGTAAGCGGTATGGGAGCATTCTTTATAAAGGTAATGAAGAAAGTTCTGTCGTTTTTTGTGGAGATCTTGTACATAAGGCGAAAGTCACTTGTCGGTGTAGGTACACGTGTATATCCAACTTACTACCTGGTTGTTACACCGTGAACTTGTGTAAGAACAGAATGAATATAGGACCTCCACAGAGCGTCATAAGGGCGTGTATGCAGTATGAGTTCAAACTAAGATCAGATGCCGCTGCAGCGAGGCGGAAAATATGCCAGGCATTTGGTGAGGGTGTCGTGACTACGGGGACAGTGCAGCGGTGGTTTAACAAGTTTAAAGACGGTGACAAAACAGTCAAGACGCACCAAATGCCGGAAGACCAACACATATTCCGTACAAAATGAAGATCTTCAGGCTGCAAATGAGGCGAATGGTGGCCAGACAAGTGAGGAACTGGGTCTACAATTCAGTGTAAGTGGAGAGACCATTCGACAGCACCTCCATCAACTTGGAAAGCACTACAATGGTTCATGATTCTCACATGATTTGACTCCGGGTCAGAAGGCAACACGAGTCCGCGCAACCTGCGTATCTTTGCTGTCTCGTCTGAGGAAGGAGCCATTTCTGGACAGGGTGCTGACATGTGATGAGAAAATATACGAAGCTCCACATCATTGGTTAGCATGCCATGAACCGGCACACACGAAACACACGAAACCAGCACTGCAACAGAACAAGGCCCTCCTATGTGTTTGGTGGACTGCTCGCGGCATCGTATATTGGGAGCTGCTACCAGCTGGTCAAAGTATCAATGCAACTGTGCACTGTCAGCACTTGAGCCGTGTTCAAGAAAAACTAAAAACTCTGGAGCCAGCACTTATGAATAGCAAAGTGGTCCTGCTGTTACAGCATAACGCTAAGCTCCACATGGCTAGGATAACTCGGGACAGCATTTTACGCCTTGGATGTGAAACACTATTGCATCCGCCATACTCCCCGGGCATTGTACCGTCTGATTATCACCTGTTCCATTCCTTGGACAATCACCTTAGAGGACACCAGTTGAAATCCCTAGGTGCAAAATACACTTGATACTTTCTTTGTTTCAAGGCCCACCAAATTCTACCGCGATGGAATCCACGGCCTTCCAGAACGTTCGCAGAAGGTTGTCGACGCTGATGGCGACTATTTTTGATCTTCCAAATACGTCTTAGGTAACATACCGATGCTCGAAGGTGATGGGTGAAAGAGCGACAGAACTTTCTTGATTACCTTTATATATGTATTTTTCTCTTCATTGAAAGCGGTGCTTTCTGTGATCGCCTCAATGAAACTTGCTGAACAGACCAAAATGAATTTCGAATCTTGTTAGTACTTACCTCGAAGTAGGTTTTTATCAAGTTACTTTGATTAAAGAGCGTATCCCAAGGGGATAAAGGTTCAATATGTTAACCAAAAATGTGCGTAGAGTATCTCATTTATTTCTATCATTACACTTTCACTGAAATGTGCATCCTAAAGGTAAAGGGGATTCAAATATTTTCCTACACCTATTTTTCTCGTGCGAAGAACAGGCATTTCAACTAGTAACAATATGCAAATATATGATAATATAGTAGAAACACTAATTCTAAGTTGGCGTACTATACTTATCATAGAACCGGTTGTTAAATGATTTGAAAGATACCACTGGAAATAACCTGTAATAGCAAAATGAGTTGAATTGTCTGAATACATTCTACTTGATTTATCTTCTTTGGCAGTCTTATCAATTGCTTTAACTGTTCAACGTGTCAACGTTCAACGTGAGATCTTAGAAATTTTGTGAACTTACTTTTGTAAATTTCACTTTTCAGTCCGTCAGGATAGAAAGTTCTTTTTCCTACGAGTGCTAGATATGGTGCTTGATTTCTTTATAGCTGGGTAGTTAGTGCAATTTAAATAACTAAAATGTAAAAAAAGTTTAGAATTTACAGGTCTGACACTAGCGCTAAGCCATTTAAATTAGGGTTTATATCAAATATATTTGATTTGTATCTTTTCAGAAGTTTTTTTTTCTTTCAGTTAACGTTCCACAGTTATGCAACGAGGCTAAGAGACACAGTGACCGTAAGACGAACGATAATGGTTAGGGATGCGCACGAGACGAGTCGAGACAGGATTTTCCTGAGAAAATTCGAGTCGAGACACGGCTCTTCCAATAGAGAAATATACATTTTTCGAGTCATCACTTTTACAGCACATTTTCGAGACGAGACAGCCACAAATCTTGTCTCGTGCGCATCCCTAATAATAGTTGAATTAAGAACGCGGGAGGAAATGGGAGAGCCACAAGAGAACCCATGTATACGGAGTTTGTCTACCACAAAGTTCCTTTGGTGCAGTGAAACCAAGACCCCATTTACCAGAGGTGGGAGCTCTAACACTGAGCTTCAAAAGTTTTATTGTAAATATTTAATGTGCAGCTCGTGTCGGCCATTGATCTAATCGTGACAGGAGCAAATAGTCTCGGCGCTGACGTATCCACTAACATCCTTTAACATATCAATCAATGAGGAACTATGTTGGTAAAACAGTGTGTTCAACTATGTTGCAAATTCGTCGTGACTAATCTTAGTATGTGTGAAGAAGAGCATCGCGACCGAGACTTTAGAGTCATATATGAGTTCAAATTGTAACAATGTATGTTATCCATAATGACGTATCGGCATAGCGGTCACTTATTCTAGTTCAAAGTGCAGAGACTCAATATAATTTCAGCCTACTCTTTATTGTTTGCACACATGTTAGACTTTGATATATGGCGACCAAAGTTGATCTGATGAGGGAGTAAGTTGTTTAACTGCTTTACATTGTGAAAATGTGCAAATTATTATACGCGTACACATACAAAATATTACGAATAAATCCTTTGAACAGCGCGTTCACCGCGAACTTGTTTTAAAACTTAAGGTAAGATAGATTTTGATTATTTATTTAATTCTCGCTTATTATTTTGAAAGAATAGTTTAAGTTCAATACTTTTTTTTTAACATACCATAACTTGAAAAAAGGGATCAAATTAAAGGCAATTCAAGTATACTAATTTTAATATTACTGTATTTACCGGGTGTTGCAACTCTTCTTCTCAGGTCAGTAATCTTTCGATCGTCGATACCGGTTTGAAGGGGCTTTCAACTCATCCTTATCCTGAGCCAAACTTTTCAGTTTCATGTACTTCTTCATTAGAACTGAATTTTCTTTTTTAAAAAAGGATAAATTAGAATCCCGTGTAGTTTAGGTAAGTCCTACAAGGGAACATTCCGATTTGGTGAATTCAATTGCTGAAAATGATTGCTAGCACTGGATTCAGCGCAAAAAAAGAAAAAAAAGAGAAGAAAAGAAAAAGAAAAGAAAAAGAAAAAGAGGGTGTTTAGTAACAGACCGTATGTGGTAGAGAAATGAAGGTAAAGTGCGAAGATAGAACGTAGAAAATGTCTAGGAATGCCATGTTAATTTTGAAAAGAGTAAAGGGATTGAGGTCATATATTGAATATGAGGAATGTATGTATAGCTCCACTGAATAAGCGTAATATGAATCAAAGGGGCATCTGAAAAGCTGCCATGTTGGAATTAGCGCAAGAAATATATACTGGAAAGGAAGGGGTCATGGGGTACGGGTTCTTGACGTACGCCTGCATGTTCTCCAAACAACACATCACATGCAAGGATGCAGAATGAAGTAATACGGGATATTAACCCTCTCAAGTGTTCTAAACAATAACAACAAATTGTTTCTAATAGTACTGATGGTTAAACAAAATAAGCAGAGTTTGCACTGACAATGTTCTCTGTGAGGGGAGAAAGTAACTAGTAATTCTAATAATAACTGATAAGTGTACCTACATAATTAACAAAGTTCCTAGTTAGACGTGTAAGAGATGGGTGGAAATAATCAATTGCTCATGCACACGAGACGAGACGACGAAACATACATGAAGTCATACGAGACGAGATGAAGTAGAGCAATACCAACATCATAGGCCGAACGAGACGAGTCAAACTGAAAACGAGACGATTGTAAACGAGACTTGACAGCCCGAAATCTTGCTCGTGTGCATCACTACAATCAACAGCGTTTTAACTATCAATTGTATGTAACTGGTTGTGAGAAGAGTCACCAGTGTTACAATCATCACGTTTTGTTGGAGGGAACATTAATATATCAGAACCCTGAATGGGACAAGTGTCTGTGCAACGTACTACGCCAGCATTCACCCAGTGGAACTACTTCTTATTCTATTATACGTTGCACACATTGTTCTTGATGTTCCAGGATTTGACTCTCTTTCTACCCCTCGTCATACAGCGTGCTCATGGACCGTACTACAGGGTCTATAGTTCCTCATTCACGTCAACTTTACGACAACATTAATACATTGTCATAGCGTTGAAAGCCTCTTGTTACAGAGGTCTCAAACTGTATTGGCCACTATTGATTTCAATACACAGTGTGCGTCAAGAGCCATACGTCACATGACCCCTATCCCGTATATTCGTCTTGCTCTAAGTTCAACATGGCGGCTTTTCAGATGTCCCGATGATACACATTACGCCTATTCAATGGAGCTCTACATGCATTTCTCACACCCAATATCTGACCTCAATCCCTCTACTCGTTTCAAAATTAACATGGCATTTCTAGACATTTTGTAGTTCTATCTTCGCACTTTGTCTTCATTTCTCTACCACCCTGTATATGGTCGGCCACTAAACACCCTCTTTTTCTCTGTTTCTTTTGGTGCTGAATCCAGTGCTAGCAATCATTTTAAGCAATTGAATTCATCAAATCGGAATGTTTCCTTGTTAGTTATTTTCTATTGATATTGAAATATGCACAAAACAATGTTTTTTTGTTGTTTTTTTTTTCAGTTTTGAAAATACACTATTAATATCACTTTTAGTCCTACAAATTTTTTACTAATCCATTAGAATTATGCTTTCCTTGAAAACTGAAAATCAAAGCATTGAACACTGTAAAGCTTTTTATTTTAGAGAAGAGAATGGTGATTCAGTGGTAGACAACTTTTGTGTGTGCGTGTGCAAGTAGTTCCTAGTTTGATCTCAGGCCATGTACTAAGATTGTGATTAACAAATATCAAATACGTTATTGTTCCCAGCGCCTGGAAATTTCCTCCAGAAAAGTGGTTTCAGATTCTATTAGGAAAGAGAGGTCCATGGAGAGGTCCATGGATATAAATAAAGTTTTGTTTTCATTAATATATTTCTATTAATGATTAAAACAATTGATTAAAATATACATATCTCAAAGTTAGAAAAAGAAAACAGTTTTCCTTCTGTTTCCGTAAATGACAACATCATTTTCTCTTATTATCCCGATTCTCCATTTTTCCAATATCATCATTTGCATTCTTATTACTCTAAGGTACATAGATATCAGGGGCAAATCCAGGGGTGACGATCGGGGCAATCGCCCCCCCCAGTAGAGGAAACTTTCTTATTTTATATATATATATATATACATATATATATATATATATACAGGGTGGTCGTGCATGAATGTCGGAAAATTCGTGAGATGAATCTACAGGTAAAAACAAGCAAAAAATGTCATATGAACATTGGGTGAATGCGGCTTCGTTTGGACGCTAGAGGCGTCTGAAATGTCACCTTCCGAGGCGGCAATTTGCAATATCTCAAGAACGGAGAGAAATATGAATGTCGGGTCAAAACATATCAAAGGAAACCCCATCCGGAGAATCCAATTATGCATAAGTGGTAACGAAACAGTGGCGGCGCTAGAGGGTGGCACAAAGAAAGTGAATGAAACATAGAGAAAAGTGAACAATTTACACTGAAAAATTGTAAGAGAGGATGTTACTTGGAATATGCAACAACAAATGTTAATGAACAAAGGCAACAACGGCTAGTCTGTAGGGACTTTATGAGAGGCGGATTGTAGGAATACAGTATCTTTGTAATGGTGAGAAATAGGAATGTCGGGTCAAAAGATATCAAAGGAAATGGCATCCGAAGAATCCAATTATGTATAAGTGATGGCGAAACAGTGGCGGCGCCAGGGGACGCACAAAGAAAGTGAATGAAACATGGAGAAAAGTTGAAATTGGTGAAAACACAACTATTTGAAAGCAATCAGGAATCAAGGAATACAACTCTAGGTGTACTGTATGATACATGTCCGATGACAGAGGGCGCATAGCTACAGTAGGTGGAACAAGGGGGCGTGCAGAGCGTCGCGTAGTAGAGTTAGTTATAGGAGTAGTGAAAGCGTGGGTAACGAGAGCGTTCGCATCGAAGGTGCAGAGGACAGCGCACAGTTCATTCGTACTGAATAGGGCAATGACAGTAACAGCACAAGCGTTTTAGTGCTACACTCTACAGGCAGGGCAGTAATCCATGTGTATGTGAATGTGGTTTACTTTGTGTCGTGTGAAACAGTGTTGATGTTGACAAGCGCTATGTGTAATGCACCACAATGAATAGGGTAGTATACACTAACGTCGAAATGGCAGATATGCATTTGATGTACGGCTTAGCGGAAGACAATGCAGAAGAAGCACGTAGGTTATATGCGGAACGCTACCCAGATCGACAAATTCCAGCACCAGGGATGTTTATTCGTATTCATCAGCGATTGCGGGACACTGGGTCATTCCTTCCCAACACAGACATTCCGAGACGACGACGCGTTCGAAACCCCCCCCTGGAAGAGAGGGTACTCCGACATGTGACCCGGAACCCGAGTATTAGTACCCGACGGATAGCAAGGCAGGAAGACGTTTCGCATCAAGTCGTCCTAAGCATCTTGCATAGGAATAATCTCAGACCATACCACGTACAACGAACGCATGCGTTATACGATGGTGACTATGAAACCCGACGACGTTTCTGTCGTTGGTTACACCGCCGCTGCCGTGTATCACCAGCCTTTCTAACACAGGTATTGTTCTCGGATGAGGCATTATTCACACGGGATGGCATCACAAATTTCCACAATGACCATCGATGGGCACTCAACAACCCGCATGCAATTGTAGAGACAAAGCATCAACAGCGTTTCCAATTGCATGTGTAGGCTGGTATTATTGGCGACAACGTTGTGGGACCACATTTCTTACCACAGCGATTGAACGCAATATCGTATCTCCAGTTTCTGACTCAGAACCTACCTATTCTGCTTGAAGATGTGCCACTGAGGACACGACAGTGTATGTGGTTTATGCATGATGGCGCCCCTGCCCACTCATGTCACACCATTCGTACATATCCGAACAAAACATTTCCACGCAGGTGGATAGGTCGTGGTGGAAGACAAGCATGGCCCCCACGTTCACCCGACCTAATCCCCTAGATTTTTTTCCTGTGGGGTTACGTGAAGAGTCTCGTGTATACACGGCCCCTGCATGATGTTGAAGATCTTCGCCAGCGTGTATGTGCTGCATTTGCCACATTACGGCAAACGCCAGCGATATTGGCACCAGTCAGACAATCCTTACGCCATCGTGTAACTGTCTGTCTCAAAGAACAAGGAGGACATATTGAACAGCTGCTATAGAATGGCATTATGTTGACCATGGTAAGTACAATACCTCTTGTTTTTACAGTACACTGGGTCTCATCTTCCATACGTGTTTTTTTACGATCTGCACGTTTCATCACTAAGAGTGTTTAACAGTTTCTTTGCAGCTCCCATGCGCCGCCACTGTTCCGCAGTACGTGTGCATAATTGGATTCTTCGGATGGGATTTCCTTTGATATCTTTTCACCCGACATTTCTATTTCTCTCCGTTAAAATGATACTGTATTTCAACATTCCACCTCTCATAGTGTCCCTACAGTGTAGCCATTGTTGCCTTTGTTCATTAACATTTGTTGCTGCATTTTCCATATAACATCCGCTCCTACAGTTTGTCAGTGTAAATTGTTCACCTTTCTCCGCATTTCATTCACTTTCTTTATGCTTCTCCTGGCGCCGCCACTGTTTCGCCATCACTTATACATAATTGGATTCTTCGGATGCCATTTCCTTTGATATCTTTTGACCCGACATTCCTATTTCTCACCATTACAAAGATACTGTATTCCTACAATCAGCCTCTCATAAAGTCCCTACAGACTAGCCGCTGTTGCCTTTGTTCATTAACATTTGTTGTTGCATATTCCAAGTAACATCCCCTCTTACAATTTTTCAGTGTAAATTGTTCACTTTTCTCCATGTTTCATTCACTTTCTTTGTGCCCCCCTCTAGCGCCGCCACTGTTTCGCCACCACTTATGCATAATTGGATTCTTCGGATGGGGTTTCCTTTGATATGTTTTTGACCCGACATTCATATTTCTCTCCGTTCTTGAGATATTGCAAATTGCCGCCTCGGAAGGTGACATTTCAGACGCCTCTAGCGTCCAAACGAAGCCGCATTCACCCAATGTTCATATGACATTTTTTGCTTGTTTTTACCTGTAGATTCATCTCACGAATTTTCCGACATTCATGCACGACCACCCTGTATATATATATATATATATATATATATATATATAAAACCCATCCCAAAGTTTGGAGCCCTTAAAAGTAGCAGTATGACAACCCACCGCTCCCCCCCCCAGAAGTTGGTTCTGGATCCGCCCCTGATAGATATGTGACGATCAAATAAAAATATTCCATTCCTACAAAGTAAAGTTCTTCTATAATATAGACTTTAATAAAGTGAGGAGTCTTTATGTTTTCAACAAAGTGGAAAGAGTTTATGTTAATAAATTTGCATGCTAGTATGTATACACCAGCTACGTATGCTAACATTTTATACCAAGTAGTACTTTTATAGTTTGATGACAAGAAAAAAGTGATGAAATTTGCTTTCCTAATTAAGTTTGATAGTTCCTATCTAGCAAAAAATAGAATACTATAAACCAAAAAATAGTTCATAAGATTTAGAACAAAGTTGTAGATGATAAAGTCAAAAAAAGAAGGAACGGAAGAGGTCAAGAACGTAGCATAAAATTGGCTAACACAATTCCTTGCACTTTGTTCGTTAATATCTTCAAGAAATCATAAATATACTGTAACATACAAGATTCAATTAATAGCTTTCAATTACTCCTTATGTTAATCTATTTTCAAACAAATGTAAATAACTCATATTTTTTAACGTTATAATTTCACACTATTACATGATTTTTTTCTCATCAGAACCATTTTCGTATATTATTATAATAGTTTTAACCCATTTATTTTGATCTTATACTATAAAATTGTCTGAATGCATATTCTACAAAAATTCTCATGGCCACGGTGGCTCATATATCTGGTATGACTAAAAGAAAGAGACAATGTGACTGAATTTTAATAATCAGTGCGAGCAATCTGCCTAGACACCACCATATTTGGAGTCAAAATATACGACTGATCACAGGATAAATAATAGGGGAATAAGTAACCAGAGAAAGAACAGAAAGTGCTTCATAAGGGAAGTAGCATGGTGTTACATTTGATGCGTGAAATACTATGTAAAAAGGAAATTAGTGACAGGAAAAATTTTGTATAATTAAAAAGATAAAATGATTTAAAAATATCAGATAATGGAGTTAGAAATCTCTAGAGATGCGTGGAAACATTGAGAAGAAAGAACATACTGAATGTAGAAAATCTAGTAGTCCATGTGAACAATACAGAGAAATCATATTAATAATATAATGATGATTGTATTTTATTATAAAATACTTATTAGGGTGGAGCGAAATTTTTTTTCGAAATTCGAATTTGGATAGGGGCAAAAGTTGCATCATATCGTAGTACTTTACCACAGAAAATTTCAATTCTCTAAAATAATTTTTGGCCTTGGCGCAAGGGGCTTTAAATTTGAGATTTTGCAAATCAATTTCCGTTTACTATGTAACTATTTAGCAAATCTTCGCTGAAAGTAGACTTTAATTTGCATTGTGGATAGAGGGCAAAAGATGCATCCTTTGTCAATAGATGACATGAATTTTTAATTCTCTAAAATTATTTTTAACCGGGACGCAATGGTTCTGAAGCTTGGGAATAATAAGACGAAAAGTGATCAACTATAATCATTTTGCGAGTTTGTCATAAAGAAGCTTTTTTGCTATTTAATAAGTTTTCTGATATCCTACAATGAACTTTTGGCAGTATTGTTAATAGTACAATAGTTTGGTTGGTGGCGACAGTGACGTAACTTGGGAAGAACGGGGCTTGTGCCTCGGGCGTCGAATTGGGGGGGCGCAAAACTGGGCAAATAATTTTTTTCACTATAAAGCAAGGAAATGAGTTTTAGCAAACTAAAGATTCTAAAAAAATACCTCAGAAACTTAAGAGGGCAACAACGACTCACCAACCTTAAGATCATATCCATAGATCATAAGTTAGCTTCAAAGCTATGTTTTGAAAACATTGTAGAAACCTTTGCATCCAAAAGAGGCCGTAAGGTTAAATTTTAGTTCCCGCCTTCTGTGTTTTCATTTAACTTAGATCGATTTAAGAGATTTGTAAAATGTTCGAGTGTACCCGAGACAACAGCTTCATTGTTTTTCATAATTAAATATTATATTTTAAAGCAAAATACTGTTGATTCATTCTACACATATCCACATCCCAATATAATTCCAAAAACATTGCTATTTGCAGTTATTTCATTAAGACTGCAAGAATGTGTCGAGCATGCTACTCTCAGATTATTTGTCAATCAGTTAATCAAGTTTTATCACTTGAAGAAAGAATGGAATAGGTGAACTACTGTCTGATGCCAATATCAGGTATAGTTGGGGAGCCTTTTGGTTTGGTTGGTCGGGGTTAGGGGCACTAAGGCGAGGTCTTGCCCCGGGCGATAACTAGCCTAGTTGTGTCGCTGGGTGGTGAGTAAAAAATGATATTCGGTATTATTGATATTACTTGGACAAAGGAATTCAAGAAAAGAGAAGGAAAGAAAGCCAAAAAGCGATCTTACGGTGAAGCTTTGAACCAGAGTATTATACTCTACTAGTTACATTATCGAATCTTCAGACTACTTGTCATCTTCGGAAACAAGATAGGAAGGAAATAAAAGCACACTGAAGCTGGAGATCATATTTTAGTTGGAAATAGGCTTTGAAGAAGACAAGAGAGCAATCACAGAATGCACGCAAATAATTAAATTCGTCCCAACATTAGCTAAAGTGAAGGAGAAAACCGGCGTGACTAGAAAAATAAATTGCAGCAATTGCTACTGCGGTTTTGGGACATTTTAAATATGTGAGTCTAGAGCAGTCGCAAAACATAATTGACAGAAATAAAATTCAGAGAGAGGTTGTGAAAAATGGTATAAGTGTAAGAACTGTTAATAAAGTGAAACCCCATGCCATCTATTTTGATTGGAAGAAAGACCAAACACTCACGATGTCCGCAAGTCAGAGATATGAAGATGGAAGAACATTATTCTATCCGTGTAGAAACGGGTAACAAATTTCTCGGCTATGCCGGAAATGCTTTGACCGGATCAGCATCAGCAAAGAATATTGCTAGTTTCATCTGCCACGAATCACAAGAAAATAATGTGGACCTATCAAATGTGGTAACTATCGGCTGCGATGGCACTAATATCAATGTTGGGTCAAAAGGAGGACTGATTAGAGTGCTCGAAAGCCATTAAGGGAGGTCCTTGCAGTGGTGCATATGCTTATTGCATTTCATTGAACTACTACTTCGTCATTTACTAAAATAAATCGGTGGTGCAAGTACTGGCCCTTACACTTTCTTTGTCTCTATTGGTAGATCATTTGTGAATTGTGAAACAAATTCAGTGTACGGCTTCGAAAATATTTCTTCAGAACCTCCTACACTCCTAAATGTGCCTGATTTCAGTTATGATCTGAGGTACTTGTGTGGAATACTCCAATCTGTAATAAGATGAGACTGATAAAAGCCTAGCAGAATAAGAAACTTGAGCATGTTCTCTGGTTAGCAGTGGCTTACAGACTTTTACGTCTATAGGTGTATATATCAATGCCAAATCCTTCAGAGGAGCTCAAAACTCTATCAAAGTTCCTGGTAAAAGTATATGCACCAGTGTGGTTCAACATCAAACTGAAACCTCTTGTCAAATACAGAGCTAAACATTTGTTCCTGAGCATAAAACTTTCGCGATGTTTGCAAGAGCCATACAAGACTCCAGTCAATAAAGTAATTTCCAGAAATGCATTCTATGCGAATCCTTAAAACATTCTCATTGCCATGATTGGTATCGACAGATCAACTACACGAATCCTTGCAGCTGATAAAATATTCCAATCCAGAAAGCAGTCTAAACCTTCTGAAATTCGTTCCTTCGAAGTACCAGTATTAAACTTCGAGACTAATAATTACACAGAAATGATAAACTGGAATGAGTTTAACATAATAGAACGCTAATACTGACTCATGAGACAAAAAAATTGCAAGAAATTCGAGCTTCAGAAAATACATGTGTTGATATCCTTGAGTTCAAATGTCATACGCAAGTAGTGGAAAGATTAATTAAAATAATTAGTGAAACTTCTTTCAGTATGTGGGGCACGAGAGAGCGTTTTCTCTATTCGTTCCAAAATTTACTCGAGAAAATACATGCCTACTTTTGAGACAAAGTCGCAGTCTTTTGCAGGAAGACATGAACGAAACTTATGAAACATTCAATCTAATGTTGGCGGGTGTGTGGGATTAAACTCGACGGCAGCCACCTCTTAGTGGTGAATTCTGGCTTGATGTAGCCTGTAACATAGAATATGAACTTCGGTACCTTTAGTAATTCAACTCGTCACGACAACGAATCTTAACACTCTCAAACTACAGTCAACTTCAAGTGAAGAGCTGTCTAATAATTACACAAATACACAACAAACGTGTATTTGTTTACAAAATCTACGAAACTTAAGGCACATTGAGCCCCGGCTAAAAATATTTTAGAGAATTGAAATTTTCCATGGTAAAGTACTACGATATGATGCAACTTTTGCCCCATATCCAAATTCGAATTTAGATTTTAAAAAATGGCCTCTTTTCACTTATTAGCATAATCTATCAAATTTAAGGCCCATTGCACCCCGGCTAAAAAGTATTTTAGAGAATTGAAATTTTCCATGGTAAAGTATAATATGATGCAACTTTAGCCCCCTATCCAAAATCGAATTTCGAAAAAAAAAAATTTTGGCCTCTTTTCACTCCATCCTAATACTTATGCTTGGTCCTAATCTCGAAATGAAATTTGCGTTTTTTTTTTTATAAATAATTCTTTCAGTTTAATGTCCCACGATTATGCCCATTAGGCTAAGGGAGACGGCCTGTCTTTAAAAAAAATAAAAGTGGAGATTGTCGCTGTGATAGAACGCTCATTTTTTGGTGCTAGGTGCCGCTGGTTCAACTCTAGGCCAAGTAAGTTTGTGCTGGGTAATATCGTGTCCATGGGTTTCCTTGGATTTTACCGTTTTCTCCCACATTCTCATTCCATAATTAAATCACAATCACACTCTTTCATTGATCACCCGTCTCCTTTAGCCTAAAGAGCATAAGCATGAATCGTTAAACTAGAAATCTATGTTTTAGTAAAAGCAGTATAAAAACATTTCTCTCAATACGGTAAATAGTAATGCATCACATTATGATGTACAAGGAAAAGTTAAAGATTTGTGGCTGATTTTGTTAAACAGTTCTGGTTAGTAGCAATGGGTTTAATGAAAATTCAACTGTTCCTCTGAATGTATTATTTTACTGTTTAATAGGCACATAATTTCCCTCGAATTATCATCTGAGAGATATGGTGTCTCAGTTGTAAAGAGCTAACTTCTGGTGCAAGATGTATCCAGTTTGATTCTAGGCCATGTGCATTTTTGGTGGACAATGTTGTATCCGTGGGTTTTTGCAATGTTCTCTTGCTTGCTCTCACATTTTCATTCTATCACATCATTTATTACCACTAGCTTTTATTCCCCTTTACCTTGAATTTGATAAAGTTAGAACGATATATTAAAGATTTTATTTTACTTTTTTTAAATGATAATCTAAAATCCTATAAGTTGATCTTCAATACGTTATGTTTGAAACAGTTCGTTGCTCTTGTACGACATATTTCCAAGTTTAGAACAAATACAGTAACCACGGTGGCTCAGTTGTCGAGCGCTCAACTCGGTGTGTGGAATGGAGTCCCTTATTCAATCCCAGCTCTCGCTAAGCGGGCTTTGTGGTGAACAAACGTTGTGTCCGTGGGCTTCTTGTGGTTCTCCCGCTTACAATCACTTTATTTATTCCACCATTATCATCCTTTCGATCATCCATCTCCCTTAACCTGGGTGTGTCTTCGCAGTACGTTAATTTTTTTTTTTTTAAATACAAATTACAGTTTCAATATAAAGCCTATACTGGAAGGAAAATTTATATGCATTCACTGACCAGGGATAGAATTTGGCATGATGGACATACGCACATTAATCAACCACTTGTCAGTATTAGGAATAAAACAGAAATGGTAATTAGTAGAAACCGGATTTTAAAGTGCAAAAATGTGGTAGGAAAAAGGGAATGAAAGGTGCTAAAATCATTCAAAAAGGTGCTCATAAGATATCTTTATTAAATGCTTAAATATACAGTTACATGAACATTCTTTATTCGCTACACCAGAAAATATTGTTAAAATCTCGGCTTTACACGTTTGACATAAATTACAAAAATTGTTTTATTTAATTTCATGAACTTGTACATCATTTAACATTCTCGTAATAAAATTGTGGTTAAAACCAACTTGGAATTTAAAAAAATTAATTTAGCAATATTATGGCTTGAGAAACTTTTACATACTACTGAGGTTTCAGAAGCTGGTTATACTTGATTATGCACAACATTTCTTGCGGAAACCAGTGATGCATATCTTGTAAGCACACGGAAAGGGAGTTCAGTTAACGTTGCAAATGTTTCTACGTCTGGATTTTTTCGCAAATTCAATTCAAATTTGCCCTTGCAAATCCGTCACCGTTGTCCCTCACACTTGATAACTTCTTCCACTGTTTCTCCTTCTCCAACCTTCCTCTTCCAAACTCTGAATCTCATCTGGTATATACTTGTAGCCATGCAATTTGAAAAGTTTCTCCTGGAGGTCTTGATCGTTGAGTATTTGCTGGGCATATTCGATGGATGTTGCGTCTGTTGCATTTAAGGCAGGTATACACTGTTTGAACTTGTTGAAGTTTTGACACAAGAAAATTGCAAATCTTATCCATGTACCCCACCTGGTTATGACAGGAAATCGTGGCAGAGGGAAGTGATTTCTCGGACTTGGCTTGAAGACTTGGCACCAGGGTTGAATTCAGGGGGTAGCCCGGGGGGAATCTCCCCCCGAAGAAAATTCATCCCCCCCGGAGAAACTCAAAAAATTTCAGTCACAAAATGTAGAAATTACTTCACCCAATTATTTGCTTTTCTTTCCGTGCACGTGCAGACGAAATCCGATCTCTCAATATACATATAAATGACGCAGACCCATTCTACATAAATATTAAACATGTAACATCTAAGATAGGATACCAAATAGTGAATAAAACTTGTATTTCTTAACGCTATGATCGAGTTTGGCAGAACATGAAATTGTTAACTGTTGAAGAAAGTTTTGTATTTTAGTAGGTACTATACTCTCGCCCTATATTATATATCAGTAGGTAGCACTAGCACAGATTGAGATAGGAAAGGAAAGATAGAGAAGATCTTTCGATCATTCTATATAATCTCTGATGTCAGCAGACTTCAGTTCTTGAAAATGTACAGTTCTTGCATTTTCTGAAATAGAGCGCCTAAATCCCATTTCTCGCATCGGAAGTAACAGACGTAATGTGTTTTACGATTGTTAAAGTAAACACACTTTTCTTTAATTAAAAATAAGTCAGTTAAAGGGTGAGATTCAGAGGGCGTCATTTAGAGGGATCAGGGAGGAACAGTTATCCTTCCTGGGTTAGAGATTTATATAGAATTTATCAATATAATAGTAGTATATATTTCTAAGTGAAAGATTGCTATTGAAGGTGATGAAGATCCTGCTGAATGCCGTGCCATGTGGGAGAGGCAAGCGGGGCGACGGCCCCGGGCGCCAAAGTAAGTGCGATGTGGTCATGTGCACATATATAAAATGAAAGGAAAAAAGTAATGAAAAGTGCTCAAAATCAAGGAAAAGCAGGGTTTACTTTTTAAAATGTTCTTACCTTTCGCGGCTGGTCCGTCGACCTCACTCATATATACGGGGGTGCCTTCGTATATACTCGCGCCAAGCACTGATTTTCCACGACACGGCACTAATCCTACTGAAGATTTCGTAAACTAAACTATTGATGTGTATGCAGTGAAGAAACCAAGGCTAATATGCTTGATTTAGAATCAGAAGTGTGAGAAAGAACGATAACTTTTTGTTAAGATATTCCTATGTATGTTTGTTTTAGGACAAAAAAAAATTTGAGTTAATTTAAATCTTTTTAAAAACTTCTACATTAGTAACAAACAGTAACTACTGAATATAGGAAATAATAACAAAAATAGCTACTGTAAATAGCAGTTAAAGTTTAGTCTAAAATATTTTTGCCAGTCTTTATTTAATGTTTAGATAAAATTAAAGGATTGTTTTTTTCAATTGTAATCTCACATAGAATATTTATCAGCAATTAATCTTACAAGGTACATTCGCGAAGCGTCCCCTCGGGATTCATGTAAAACTGATTTAAATGCAAAGTTTTCCATGGCCTAATGTGTATTGTACTAATTTTAGCAGCCCATATGGGCAATTCGCATATTTATGAGCCTTCATATACCCGGAATTCAACACACTACTATAACGCTCGGTCACAAAATTGCTTTTAGTTTCTTTAGATATAACTGAACATCAATGTGGGCATATGGAAAACAAATAGGATCAAGTGCTGCTTCTCTGGCACGTGTTATCCACACCGTCCGCCATCTTGGATCCTCAATATTGAGTTCAACTTTCGGTTTTTCAAATGGGAATAGGTGCATGTGATACATCAAATTCATATAAAATTTTCTCGGAAATTCATTGGTGTAGTGAGTTTTACGGTAGCTTGCACCATTTGCGAGATATTACATGTTAAATCCCTCTAGGCACTTCGCGAATAGACATTATAGAGTAATGTGAGTTACGCTTACGTTTTTGATGTTGACAAATCAAAACAATTTCTAACTGGAAAATACTGTAGGTATAAACAAACTCTCTACAACATTGATGTCATAATCTTACAACATTTCCGTGAGTAATTGTTATTACTTCCATGTTATTCTACGAACAAGGAAGTATTGTATTACGAACATTATGCCTAATGTAAATCTAGATGCGACCAGATTTCGGTGAAGATCTAACATATCCTATCTGTGTGTCTGTATGTATGTACGTTCAGAAGACATTTCGTCAACAATGAATCACGTAAAAGATCACATATTCATACGAGGCCCTGCACAACTTTTTAAGGGTTGAATTTGTGAAGTACCTCACATTTAACATGAAATATCTTGCAAATGGTACAAGCTACCGTAAATCTCACTACACCAATGAATTTCCGAGAAAATTTTGTATGAATTTGATGTATCACATGCACCTATTCCCATTTGAAAAACCGAAAGTTGAATCCAATATAACGGTCGGTGTGGAAAAAACCTGTCAGAGAAGCAGTACTTGATCCAATTTGTTTTGCATATGCCCACATTTATATTCAGTTACATCTAAAGAAACTAAAACCAATTTTGTGACCAAGCGTTATAGTAGTGTATGAATTCCGGATATATGAAGGCCCATAAATATGCAAATATGGGCCGCTAAAATTAGTACAATATACTTTGGGTCGCGGAAAACTTTGCATTTAAATCAATTTTAGACAAATCCCGAGGGGACACATCGCGAATGTACCTTGTCAATATTAGGTAAGATGTGCATGTGGATGGAATTGTAAAATATGCTGCTTTCTTGCAAAAATACATAAAAACAACCCTCCCCCCCCCCGAGGAGTTGACATTCCCCCCCGGGTGAAAATGTCTGAATTCAACACTGCTTGGCACCTTTACAAGAGTCTTCTTTAGAGCAGTTCTCATCAATAGAAATATTTACATCGCAAACTGTTCATTGAAAAATTATACCATCATTTAACCCTGGAAAGCTAACATGTTCAAAAAATTACGTTAAAGTTAACGTATCGTAAAATTTACGACTGGTTACAGAAACTTAAATACATACATATATTTTTACAAACTGGGACTTCAATTACTACAGTTGGTAAGAATACATATTAGTAAACATTTTTGCAGCCAGTTTGGTTGTTAAAATTTTTTCCGCGCAGTACACACAGCATTTCCCACGATGTTCTCCGCAGATCGGCCTGTTGCAGCGGCAGCAATACATTGACGTCATTCTCCTCTTGGCTAATGGGCAAATCCCACAAATAGTGCGAGGCTGGTTTTTTACTGGACAACATTCTTCTGTGGCACTGATATTTTCAGGATATCAGCAATGGATTGCCGAAGTTTTCGTGGCAAATTTGAGTATTGAACCCGTTCTTTGAGCCATGGCTCAATAAGACTGCTGTGAATTTTCATGGCGAATTTTCTTCCAGAAAGAGGCTTTTGTCCCATTTTCACAACGTTGTGAACATAAATGACGTAGGCATTAACCAGGGTTATGTTTATCATCCCAAAGAAGACACATAAGGGTCATCGTTTGGTCTTACGGTTGCACGACATCTGATGACACATTTAGTCCAGTGCATCAACGCCTCTTTTCGTTGCATTATAAGTCTCGATAAGGTCACTGTCATCAATACCCGTTCGCTTCATTTTTTAAAACTTTCCTTGAATAATTACTATAAAATAAAATCAACACTTTAACTAAATAAACTAATAAAATCAACACTTTAAGTTCACTCTAAAAGTAGAAAATAATAGTAAACAATATACAAAAATCCAAGCGTTATTCCTAACGTATCGTAAATCTTACGAGCGGCTAACGAGTTCATACCGAAATACAATTGCAAACTAAGCAAAGTAAATACTGCTCAAGAGAACGGACCTCAGCTGACGAGTCCATTTTCGCCGGACAAGGGGGAGTGAACATCAAAATAATACAACTCGCTCGTAAAATTTACGAAACGTTAGTTTTCGTGGGTTAAGCATTCCTTCTTAAATTCTGCTACAAGTTAGAACATTTCCTTCTTGATCTTTGGTATGCATTAATTTTATTGAGAAAAATAAGTTTTGGTCCAGATTGTTACAGAATTGTTAAGGCAGGCAAAGGAAATATCTCATACTCCGAAGTGCGAATGAAGCACTGTACTTTTTCTTTCTGAACCTTCTTTCTACACGAAACCTTGACGGCATGCGCAACAATGGTGCTAGGGAAAACAACCTTTTTTCCTTCTATCGCAGAGTTTTGAAAGACGAAAGGAAATTGCCGCTCCTTGTCGTATATGCAGAACATTATTTATTGCCTGTTTGCGCCGTTATTGTTGCCATTGTGTCGCCTAACATTTCGTCTAAATTTATGGAATATTTGTGTAAACCAGATTGAAAATAAATCATTGTTTTGCCCAAACTTTTAAAAGAAGAAAGAAAAAAGGGACAATAAAGGTGCTGAAGGTTAAAAGAAGTAAAAAAGGGGGAAGTTTTATTCATTTAGCAAAAAAGGTGTGTGCAACAAGGTATGTTCATTTCAGTTCGTTTAATGCCCGGAAATACATATTTTGAACTTTGGTTGTTGTAACAATTATATTTTTTAAGAAAAGGTGCTGCACCTTAAAATCCGCTCTCTAGTAATTAGTAAAATCTGCATTGAAATTACGTTAGATTAATGGTTCAAGAAATTTATAATTATTACTCACTCTCCTGGTAATCAAGTTTGTTATTGGAGAAGATAGAAAACTCTCTGATATTCAGTAAGCGTCTTAGGAAACTAATAAAAAATCATACTCAGTTTGAATGTATAAGATCTAACGTAAATGACAATGGGGTTTATATGTTAGACAAGGTAACACAAAATCAATTATTATTCAAGGATGGATGAATATTAAAGTTCAAATTACATAGAAACTTAATTCTAGACTTTAATAATGAAACATGATAATATACAAAATTGAAAAAAAAAAAAAACATTAAGTCAAGAGATAGTAAAGATCAACAGTAAGTTGGAACTCAAAGCAGCAGATAATGTTAAACCCTGGGAGACAAAGTCATAAGTCTACTAAGAGGATCTACGTGAAGTCGTTATCACAAAACAGAAAACTAAATACATGGTATCACACTTAACAAATAAAAACAGATCGTAATAAAGTTTATAATCGTTCGAGTGTGTTGTATTAATAACTCAAAAATCTTTATGTTTGATTTTTTGGTGTAAAGAAATAACTTGGGAAGCAAAATCGCAATGTTTACTAGTGGTATATTCAACTCTGTTTCAATCTCAGGAAAATTAAACGCGTGTTGTCTATAATCTTTCTTTATCATGAAATAACAAGATATTCTCAATTAGAATTCGTATTAACATACTGTTAATAATTATAATAATAATACATATACGTATTTAAGGTTTATGCATATTACGCTATAAAGTAAGTAAGGATGAACGCACACAAGGAATAAAAGTCAGAATTATGTGTACAGCCACCAGCAAAAGTATCTCACCCTCTAAATGCTCAGATTCCATTACTTGGGGTCCACATCATATACAGTTGTGAGAACGCCTCGACAGATGCAACCCAACGTACACGAAACTTTCCTGACAGTAGTTGGTAGTTTTGAGTCAGGTGTTTATGCAGGTAAAATTGACGACAAAAAAGTTTTCCATTCTTAGGTGAATCTCTATGGTTCAGAGCATGTTGTCCAATGAACACCGTATCTTGATCTCAATATTACTGTGTATGTAATGTATTATTACGTTATATATTGTTTGTTCAGAGAAATAAAAATACTGACCACGCATGAATCAGAAAATGCTTGAAAGGAGATGAAAATGTCAAATCTAGAACAACTACAGGCAATGTTTGTAAATCATTGCCCCGATTGACAGACATTCTCCAATTTTTCTCATTCCAACATCTTTTTCTTTCTGGATAGGAGAAGATCTTGCTTGTCATACTAAAAAGAGACCTTTTTCTGGTGTCGCACGAAATGTGGAACGAGACTATGGTCAATCGATTTGTGTTAGTGAACAAGAAAATCCATAGGCTGGAAAAACCCTCGGAATCGCAACCGTTCCTTACTTATAGGGGGAAGCAGGGGCACTGGCAACACAACACGTTGTGGATAATGAGATGAAATATAGAGCGAGTTCGATGAAAATATACATAAAAGCGCAGTTAAACATATACTACAATGTGCCATTAGATTCGACAATACTCTGACAAGTGAGAGCAGAGGTAACAACAGAGGAGGAGGACGGGTAAGCGTGGAGTATAGCGTAGAGGAAAAATTCCATAGAAGGTATGAACACATACGAGCCGGTCTTGATGTGAATTGCATAGTATAATAATATATCATGGACGTGGTCAAGTACACGGGCGGAGAGTAGAAAAGCAAGGGAGCAACGGCCCCCACCTTTCTGAACTGATCTTTCACTGTATAATGGTGTATTGGACTTTGCAGTGCATTCACACAGGGACGTATATTGCTGTCTTACTCTTAAGTCATAATCATCATCATCGTCATCATCATCATCATCATCAACAACAACAACATATGAAAATGAATACCTACATGTATACAACAGTCTGTAGACATCGGACGTTACAAGGAAGGAGGTCCGGACCCTACGGATAATCCCCTCCATAGCTCTCTTCCATCTCTGCTTCCCGGTGTCATCTACACACTGTCTATAGTTTGTGATTGATTCCTTGACCATGTATTATTACTATACAATTCCCAGCGTCTTACTTCTCCGTTTTCCTCAATTATATGATAAGTTTTACTTGCGCTTACCCGCCTTCCTCCTCTGTCGTTATGTGGTACGCCTCTACCCTCACTTGTCAGAGAATTGTTGAATGTAATGTAACATTGTTTTATATGTTTAACTGCGCTTCTATGCATATTTTTTTCGAACTCGCTCCATATTTCGTCTCATTATCTACAAGGTGTTGGGTTGCCAGTGCCTCTACTCCCTCCATAAGTACGGAACGGCTGCGATTCCGAGGGTTTTCCCGCCTATGGATTTTCTTGTTCACTAACACAAATCAATTTATCATAGTCTCGTTCCACACTTCGTATGACACCATAAAAAGGTCCCTTCTGAGTGTGTATTGAAATTGATCCTGTAACATTTGAAAAAGTTTGAACCTGGCTGGGATTTGAACCCGTGTCCGACGAATAGAAGTTCAATACACTAAGCACTTACCTACTTACTTATTTTATTGTTCATGTTCTTATGTTTAAACAAATAAGTGTACAAGAAACTGACTTACTCCGGGTTTAGTACAATACAATAGTTCTTAAATACAAGAATAAACACCGAAATTTACAACAATGATAGCTAAAATTAAAGTAAAAACGAAAAGATAAACATACATAAATGCTAGCTAACCTTTTTGTTTTCATAATACGAGAAAGAAGGAGCTTACTGACACACCACTTCTATAAACAGACTAAAATACTGCCTGTTGCAGCAATAATGTCAAAGAGAACGACAAGTACACTGCATTTTCCAAGTGGTTACGGAAAACAAGACTTGGAGAAAGGGTTATTAAACAGTTTTTAAATTAGAAGGAATCGTTTCAATTGAGACATAATTTATTATGACAAATAATTTAACGGAAAACATATAAATATAATAACAACTAACAAACCGATTCCTTGGTGAAATTGCCTCGCAATCACGGTTTAAGGTCGGAAGGCGAAAATTAGCTATTCTTTCACAACTCATTTAATTTATAATAATTTGACTTAAATTTGAAGCTTTCATTTAGTCTCAAAATCTAACTTAGAAATCAATTACCAAAACAAATACTAATAAGTACATGCACAGATGATCTAATAGGAGCCGAGGCCATTCCTAAGTGGGTGACCAATACTCACCTTGTCAATTAACCGAAAATTACAAATAAAAAAAGGTTATAAATTTAGAAGTAGGGAATATTATTCACACACTCGCAATGCTCCCGTTTTCTTATACAAACCACAATACACTATTCTCTTTTAACTTCTCATCTTCCCGACACAATTTCGAAACAATTTCACTCTCAATATTATAACATGTTGACTGTACGTATTACCTTGCAAAACTACAAGGTTGGATAGGTCAATTTATCAAAAGTAAGTTTATAGATGGCAGCACATTAACTATTCGTAGCAATGTTCAATGTTTCCAACTCTGATAACAATCACATTTCGTTTAACTTTTTTTTCATTATGCTTCACTGTGCAACTCGAGGGAAAAGAGCTTTCGGCGAGTACTTTTAAAAACTCCAAGCAGGTGCGAGCATCCAGTAAAGGCACATGGCCATGGATATAGACAATTATACATCATACAAGAAAAAACCACAGCTTGATATTTCCTCTGTGGGAAATAACGAAAATCCGGAAACAAAAAAATATGACATTGTGAACTGGTGTGGAGGTCGTCGACAAATTCGTCCTAAAAAGGACGTGAGACAGTTCCAGATCCCTGGAGCACCCACACACTAATCGTACCAATGGGCCAGTGTATTCTTTTTGGCGCACTGAGAGCACAGTAGGTCAGGTACACGATTAAGCTCAAATGAACGAGCACGCGTAGGGTCCAACTGATGAACCACTTGAAACAATTCAACCTGTATATATGAAGGTAATACCGGGGCGGAAATATTAGCCCATACCTAGGACCAAATAGTCTGAAGATATCGGTGAGGAATTCGGAGGATAATCTGATTGTAAATCAACGATAGAAGAAAGTTATACAAGGTACGCGAAATGTGTCCCGTATGGCAGAGAACTACACCGGCGTATATCCAATAACGTATTAATAAAGTAATGTACACCGGGCAACAATCAGCAAAGTTGATAAGGGGGGCTCACAGGAAATTCATAACTTATCCAAAAACAACGTGTCCATTGGTGTGTAAAGGAATCGTTAATAGCAACGGCAGTATAGAAATCGAGCATAAACAGAGTTTGACATTTCACTCTCAGATGGATGACACCCGACCCTCCCTCCGAACGGAGAAGATATAGTCCTCGACGTGGAATGTGAAAAACACCACGCCAAATATTCCGTAGGAATAGAGTCAAATCCGTTTAGGAAATAATTCCGGTAACGGGAAAAATCGAAAGGTAACAAAGTTTGGGTGCAATGTAAATATTGATTAAGTGGATACGATGAATTAAATGAGGCCACGGAAACGCTGGAAGAACAAAAGCTGGCGAATCTGTAGCTTTTTCTAAATCTACAGCTAAGACACCTGCGGGCACCTACCGAAAATGAAAATAAGAAAATATATCACGCAAGGAGCGAAGCGAATATGAAAGGTTATGCGTGGCATGGAGTGTCGCTTGATAGGGACTAATGTAGTGACGGGTGATTGGTCAAAGTCATGCTGTAAGAACTTTGGTGAACAACTTAAAATCAACAAGTAATAAAGAAATAGCTCTATAGTCCTGAACACAATGCGCTGTGCGAGATTTCGGAACGAGAACTAAAATTGCGGTATTACTAAAATTACGGTATTGCGTCGTAACAAAGCATTGTATTAGGGATAAGATAGGGACTGAGATGAGACCAATACTGTTTATAAAACTGGATATTTAAGCCATCTCCTCCGGGGGTACTGTGACCCTTTGTCAACTGGAGGACAGCGAAAACTTCCTCCGCAGTAATAGGATTGATCAATGTCTGACACTCGCCATCCGTGAGATGGTGAAGTAACTTTGACAGAAACACCGGAGCATGTGAATAGCCTATGAGACGTGCATTCGCAAAATATGATAGTACCGCATGAACTCTACTGCGTAAAATCTGCGTTGAATCAGTAGTGGCCGTGTCATCTCCAAGAACGAGTGAGTGAATGGCGGTAGAGCGCCGTTGTCGCAAAAACAAATCAACATGATAAATAGTTCTCGTCTCCTCCGAAAAACGGTGACAAAAGTCTTCGCTGTGTTTGATGCCGTTAATTCAAGCTAGATTATCTACGGAAGGCGAAGCATCCATAATTTGCAGAGAGCTTGGTACAAAAATTCATGTAAATGGTGGTCGTCTTCCCTCGGGACCCGCTCTTACATTGAAAGAAGCTGCGCATTTTAGACTTACAAATTAAATTCCACCAGGAAATCACAGAGAGTTAATACCTCTGCATGCTGCACCAATATGGTAATCGACGCGAGAATTCCGGCACAACCTACACGCGAGACATGATTTCAGTATTAATCTTCCTATAGGAAGGGCTGCAAGTTGGCGGTAGCAAGAAAGGCATTTTGAAAGCTACTTTGATGGCGGCATGATCAGACAGCGCGACTGGGATTGTATTTAGTTGTATCACCGCAGCGCACAAACTCTCTGAGATGTATGCTTGGTCTATTCGACTCTTAGTCGTAGAAGTACAGTGGGTGAAAACATGCCGTGAATTTGATACAAATAGAGCGTCTTTTAACTTTAGATCGCGAATAAGTTCTGACAAAGTAGGACAAGGCGTGGTTCGCTTCAGAGAATCCCGAGAATCTACAATAGCATTGAAATCGCCGGCAATGATACAATGAGGAATTCCCGGAGGAAGTAAGGAAGGAATGGTAGTTGCATAAAACTCATTCCTCTCTTTCGTAAGCAAAAACCCAGAATGACCAAAGAATGCTATAAAATAAATGTTCTGAATAGAACAACGTATAACCCTCCTTTAGGTGCTAACACAACCGGATCATAACTCATACCGAACTAAAAGCGCGATCCCAGTCTCTTGATCGCGTTTAATAATAGCTTGATAATATGTAAGAAACTCCAAGGTCGTAAGGAGAGGACTTGTTTCGTGTAGGAAGCAAACATCTGGTCGTCAGCTCTCGATAAACTGTTATAGAAGGACCTTATTATGATCGTAATTGATATGGTGAATATTAATGGAATTCGTAACTGATATGATGAATATTAACTGATACTAATTTAAAGGTATTACTGTTAACATTTTAAAATGCGCAAAAAGAAAACAAAAACAAAAACAAAATACTTTCAAAAGTGAAAGGGATTCTTTCCCATGAACATTCTAGTAAATTTACGTATTTTGAAACTAATATAACACAAACTGTGAGAACTCTCGTTTCCAAAAGCAAAAACAAAAACTGCTGGATACAATCACATAACATACAATGTTGACGAAAACCTTGAAAACAGGTGTGAAGGTCAATACCGAAGGTTAAACATACCACTCCTCAAGGAAGTTCTGAGTCAGATATTGCCCGATGTTGTGAACGTAAGTCGCGCGTTTCTGCTTGATCTACTCCGCGGGCAACCTTAAAGACACACTGCTGTTTCTTTCTCGTAGAAGTTCGAGTCGCTTTCCTTCTTTTTTGCTGGAAAGCAAAATCAGATGCACAGAAGTAATGGTATGTTCGGCTGGAGACGGGGCATTATTGTCTTGTACTTCAGGCGAAGAACCAGTCAGAACTGTAAACACTTTCTGCGCCGACGGACGAGAGTAATCAAGGTCCATGACATGCACAGGCGTATTCTCTCGCTTCACTTTATCTGTTACGGATGAATTCATTGCGGGGTTGGCACTTAACAGGAAACTGTTTGTTATCAGTCAAAGAAGGCAACCCTGATGAGAAAGCAATCTAGATTCAAACTCTTTTGTTAAATTTTTATAGTTGGTTTTGTTTTTTGTTACGTTTTTGTAAATTTTCCCTTTTTCTGGTCTCTTTTCCTTCCCCATCCTTTCCCTCCCAAATTTTCCTATTTTTTCTTTTTTCACTTATGGAAATAAAAAACTACCATAGAAATCATTAGCAATGTTGATAACTCGTCGGTTTTCGAATGCTCTAGGTAACCGACTGAGAGTAACGCGACTGAACGAATGTAAAAAAAAAAAAAAAAAAAAAAACACTGATAAACTCTGCGCAGGGACCAGGGGGCAGTGACAGAGAACGAAAGCGATCCTGAAGAGGGAAAAGAGCGTTGCACTTTGCCGATCTCTATCATGGTTAGAGGCGTCTGGTCAGGGTTTTGCGTCCTTCAGGGCAGAGGTGGCCATCGTGTGAAAATTTGATTGACATCGGAAACAAGTAATAGGCAGCCGTTCATAAGTCACACTTACTTTACAACCTTGAACTATGATACGACACTGTATATGTTTATGTAGTAGTAATAGGCTACGAACTGGACTGTGCTGGACTCCCCAGTCATGTGGATTAATTCTACAGACGAAAGAGCTGTTGCGGCATAGGACTGAAAATCTTTTAAATTTAATATATATGTATACTATTCTGGAGCGCACAAATGTTTTCAAATATACGAGGAAACTTATTTTCCCACCTCTGATATACTTGGCTAACATTAGGTTTGACGCTCTACATCTTCGGTCAAATATAAATTGAAATTGCAAATCCTTCTTATATTCCATAGTAGAACAAACCACTAAACTGCAAAACACTGCACACAAATGGTACTATGCACCAATCACACAAGAAACAATAAACTTGGGAAAGAAGTATAAATCTTTTAAAGAATGTAGGAGTAGCGATATCAGGCACTCTAGCGGGACCAACACTACTTACGATGTGAGCAGCTCGAGAACACGAGCTCAACTGCACCTACCACGTCCCTTCATCTTCCATTCAAATTATTAGCTAGTTAAAATCGTTGCATGTAAGCCTATGCTAATGATACGGTACTAATGATCGTATAAGGAGACGTACCTTATGTGAGTGTCACAATGACTTACTGGAGATTTCCTTTTGTAGCTCCGAAACAAGTTAGACCTTCGTCAATGAGGAAAATATCACAAAACTTTCTTGAAGTTGAGGCTACCTCATTGTTTTTACCGATGATCACCAATTAATTACCCAACGGGAATCGAATCCAAGATCACCGGGATGTGAAACCAACGCTTATCCCACCACTGTAAGACATCGCTGTTAATTAAGAGGGAAAACTTGGTGTGAAGTATCTTCAGCAAACTTTTACGATTCCAATATTGTAAAACTCTTGTTTCGGTCATAATAAAATAGAAAGTGTTATGTAGAAACAATAGTCAAGAGAATTCAAATCTAAATTCTCAAAGTAAATTGTTAAAAATGAATGAAGAAGTAGTATTAGTGGATGTTGTTGCAGCGTTTAGATATGAGAAAGTTTAACGCCTTGCTTGAGCATCGAGACTAAATGTTATGTAAAACTACAGTTTAAATATAACTCTTGGGGTATTTCTTTATAATTTTATTCTTGCACGAGCCGTTAATATCCATTGGAGATTGCCGAGTTCAACATTTTATCCAAGCTACTTGATATTGGGGAAATCAAAATCTCTAAGCGTTTACCCGCGAGGACGTGATGTGTGGCCCGCGCACTTAAACGTACTTTTTATACATATTTTCTGTTTATTACGTTATTTTGTATGGAAGTTATGTTTTTGTGAAATGTAGGAAAAGAAAATTTATAATATACACAATCTGAAACTCAAAGTGAACTATTACAACTCAAAGAAAGCTAAAAGTGCTTTGAAATAAATAACATTTGTATTAATGATGTCCATTATGAAAAACAAAACAAGGATATTTTTCAATTTACCACTTTTCTATATAAATTCCAAGAGTAAAGTTTTAAATTCATATTAACAACTTTTGAAATTGAGATAATTACAAAATCTCAGTTTTTGGTATATACCTTTTACAAAAACGTTGACACGTTTTTAAGGAAGGAATTTTTGGAAGGACACTGATTTCATTCTTTTAATTGTTGCCCGCAACATAATACCCAACTGCTCAAGTGGCTCGATGGGTTCAAAACAACAATAGACAATAGAAGGAAATGGTTGATTTGGTTCAAAGAATGAAGAATCATTATGAACAATACAACGCTGTGAAAAAACTGGAAAGCGAAACAAATGTTAAATGTGTTGATCCGAAAATTGCTTCTGATGGTCCTGTCAGTGGCGTGGTTGAGATGCAAATAGAAACTTCAAGTAAGAATTAATTTTGTATCAACGATATCTTTTTCATTATATTATGAAAACTTTATTTCGTCCCTCTTCCCCACCTCAGTTCTAAATTTTCTTAAATATATTACACCTTGGCATAGCTTGTATGAAGGGCAGGCAAGAAAGCGCAAAGTATGGCAGTCGTCCGCGTAACTAACTATTAAAGTATGACACTTATTGTAACATTAGTGCCGAACATCAATATCAGAGACAATTTGATCTTAATTTGTTCGTCTGCCTGTATCTATACACCACGCTACAGGGCGCAAATCTCGGTCTTTTAACATTAAATTTTGAGGGTAGAGGCACGAGACATCGAAATTTGTTGTATAGATTTTGACTGCGTTCCGACGTAACATTTCAAAATTAGTGGCTCGGATCCCACTTTAAACAAAAGCCCTGTCTCATATAGCCTTGCTACTGATGCAAGACTGTAATCAATCAAACTAAACAAACAATGCAAGACAAGTTGCAATTTTATATGATTGCCACTAGACAGGGGCCTTCGTTTAGATGTCATCCGTCCCCTACCCTGAATTTCAGATTTTGGGGGCAATAATGCAGATATAGAAACTTTTGCTCAGCAAAGTCCAACATAAAAAATTTGAAGTCCTTACATCGATAAAATACGGATTTTGAAATGTTATAATCCATTTCCATTGGCCGTAAGGAGCTATATATTGCTCTCTTGTATATTTTTTAGCCTAAGGATTCCAGAGATAGATCTACTTTCGAGTTTCGGGCCTGCTTAAAATTCTGGTAATTGGGCCTAGGCAACTTTCCAGTTTTAATCATCTTTATATTTTCCGTATTTATTGGGTGTAAAGACCTCAAGCCTGTTCTGTTGGACTTTGCTTATCAAAAGATTTCTAAAACAGCCTTACTGCCCCAAAATCTGAAATTCAGGGTGGTGATGGAGGCAGTTTCCCTGCTGTCTCATTGACGCCCCTTTCTAGAGGCTGTCATATGAAATTATCCCACGCCCTTCTGCATGGTTTTAGTTACATTTGTTTTGGACTCTTGACTGCGAAGATATTACGGTTTGAAACATAATTCATTTGCTAAGCAAAATTGAACTTTATTGAAAATGGATTTGGATCCATTGTGCTCTGAAGGACGCAAATATTGCCTTTCTTCAATAAATTATTGACTCAAAATACAACCAATTACTAGGCTAGCAGGAAATATTGTAAAGGTAGCTTCAAACATTACTTTTCGAAAAGTTATTATTTTAAAATAATTTTATTAGCATCAGTGTTCTGAAATAGTAATCCAATTTCGGAATAAAAATCTCACCCGCCTGCACGAAACGCTAGCTTAGCTCCTAAAGGCATAATTAGAAAACTTTCAGAAGCGGTAATTCCGAAATGACTTGCCTTAGGGCTAAAATAAGCACACAACCGTATTTCTGGTAAAATTCTAGCCTTAAAACATGTAACACGACTCCCTTTGCATTTGAAATTTCGAATACCAAACAAAGATGTCTGCCATGATGCTTGATAGCACCATCTGATGTGTCAGACCACTTCCAAGTTCCATCATTTTCCCTCAACCCGTTCTCAACACCCAAGGATGATGAGAACTTATGTTTTGCCATGTACATTGACAGATTGTGTGAAATCTTCATAGTAGGTAGATTTTAAAATCTGCCTAAAGCTTGATACAACGAAGAAAGTACTTATGAGAGTCACTGGCAAGCGGGTGTAATAAAAGGGGGTCGTGATATGAAATAAGTTGAGAATTAGTAATCAATACTGAAATATTCTGTACCCAACACATTGTAGTCTTAACGAGAATAAAATAAATGAAAAGATCTAGTGCAAGAGCAAAAAAGTCTTAATACATACGTGATTACACGATTTTGAAATATGTTTAAAATCGTTTTAAACTGTTAAAAATGTTTAAAACCTGTTTTTTCGTGTGTGTTTTAAAACATGTTTGAAACATTTTGAACGTCTTTTTTATGTTTTAAACACATGTTTTGTTCTTTTTTTTTTTAAAAAAAACTATTTTTTCCAACCCTTACTATAAGAGAGAGCTATTTAAAATTTGTTTAAACATATTTTCGAAATCATGACTATTATAGAATTTGTAAGTTGTATATGTTTGCAACCTCATTATCTGCGGATTCGGATGCGGGTGCGGATAGAGATGTTGCGAATGCGAGTGTGGGTGCGGATGCAGATAGAGATACGGCGGATGCAGTACGGATCAGGATGCGATATTTTATATCCGCGTAGATCTCTAATGCTGGCACACGCGTCAATAATCCTGCGTTGAAGGTGGTTAATGTCCCTGATCTTGGTAGCATACACAACTGATTTCACGTATCCCCACAGAAAAAAATCAAATGGAATAAGGTCTGGGGAACGCGATGGCCATACCACAGGTCCTTGCCGGACTATCCATCTCTGTGGAAATTGCCCATCGAGGTATTCACGAAGACATAATTTGAAATGAAGTGGTGCTCCGTCATGTTGATAGGTAAAGGGAAAGAGCCATCCTCTAATACGACGGACGGCAGGATCTCCTCCTCAAGCATGTCTCCTCCTCCTCCGCTACCCCCTCAAGTAGGTAATTGCATTTAAATAGATCTCGATGATGAACGGGCTCACCAAATGAGTACCCCACACACCACACCACACCATCACTTTGTCAGAGCCAACAGCACGGGAATCGTCAAACCAGTGTGGATTGTTGTCACACAAATGTCGGTGATTTTGCTGGTTCACCTCGTCCGACACAAAAATTTGGCCTCGTTCGAGAACAGCACGTCATATGCGAATCGAGGATTCTGTCTGATTTGTTCCGCGGCTCACTCACAGAATTCGACTCGGCTGTCTGGATCATCCTCGGTTAATTATTGAAATAGCTGTATCTTGTATGGGCGCCACTTATGCACAGATACGATTCGCAGGATAGACGTACGGGATACACCACATTCTTGGGCTAGCGGACGGCTACTGCTGGTGGAACTTTTCACGAATGATGCCAACACTGCAATGGATGTTGCTTTGTCCGTCCTTGATTTTTGTTTGTTTTCCACCGGTCCAGTTTCCTTAAATTTCGCTGTAATTTTCCACACTGCACTATGGGAAATGGGCTGCTGTTCTAGGTGACGAGCGTTGAAATCGCCTGCGATCTGTCTCCTGCTGCGCTCTTTTGAGACTGAAATCAACACGATCTTTATTTGTTCATCCTTTGTTAGTGCCATTCCGAGTTACGCTACCTGAAACAAAAGAAAATCGGTTAAAACTTTGGTTGATCGTAGAGCCAAAGGTTAGTAGGTTAGTTGAAGATATATTTTTCCACCCAAACTTCTTTTCATGCGCCAAGGTTCGGCACCTACAATTTAAATTCTTCTTTTTAAAGTTCCAAAATAATTTTCAGTGCAATAAGGATCTGAAATATCAGGGAAATTAACTCTTCCTCAGTGTCGGCGATGCTGTTAGGTAGCAAAAAGTCTTCCTTGTTGTAGGTGTCTGTAGTTTGAGTAGACGGTTCTAAATATACTCGCGAAATTTCCTTTATTTAATTACTAGTGAGACAGCAACACAGCAACTTTTTCCACCAAGGTCACTTTGGCGGTTCTGAATCTGCTGAACTGTCTGTGCTTCTGGTAAGGAAGATTCGGTCCAACTGGGACTCTGATATGTCCTCAAGGACACCATGCTCTGATAGTTCACCTCGAGCAACATCATCGGACCCAAGCGTGGTGCAAGAGTTGTGTGTATGTCTGCCTTTAAACATCTGTTCTTCTAACCTAAATCAAATATATCAAATTCTTCCTCTTCTTTTTCTGTATTAAGGTAACAAAACAGACTCGATGTATCATTGTTTTCGCTGTCGAGGAAATCCAGGTACTCTTCTAATGCTAGTAATTGCAGTGATGGATCCTTGTGAATCTCCCTAAAGTGACGTAGATCAGTCCTGACACTGACATAAGGAAGTAATCCTTTCAGACGCTTTTCCTCAAGCGAGTACCAAAATACAGTGAATCCTTGTAGCGTATAAATCAGGCCGTGCCGTTGGGGGGGGGGCAAGCGGGGAGACAGCCCCGGGCGAAAAATTCGGGAGGAAAAAGGAAAACAGATAGGAAAAATTACTTGGAATATATGTATGGGGGCGCCGTCGTATACTCTCGCCCTGGGCGCTGATTTTCCACGGCACGGCCCTGGTATAAATAAAAGCTCGTCTTACTACTTCCTCATCAAATCTATACGTATACACCATATAATTATTAGTATCACGACTCCGATACTCCCGACACCTCCGCTCGCAACTGATTGTAATTAAAGGATCATCTATAAAGGAAAATTCTTTATGTATTTGTGCAGAAATGAGGTCTTTTTCCACTTTCTTTACTTTTCACACGAGGTCATTCTTTCGCGTTTAAAGAATAAGTGTCAAACGTGTTATATTCAAATCCTACGGCGCTGCACTGAGTTTTCCAGCTCTTAATAACGATAACAGTGAGTTCAAGAATATAAACTTTTAATTCTATTAACAGTGATTTACAATAATTTATATTAGCATAATATAGAGAATAAACTAACAACATTGACATACTGAAGACAAATCAACACAATACTGTTGACCTTAATGAATGTATGTATATGTTTGTTTACAGTTTGGGTAATTTACTTGTAAAAATGTAACGCGTTACAAGTTACTTTACTTTCGCTTAAGATGTAACGTGTTACTAACGCGTTACTTGCCTCAGAAAAGTAACTGTTACCCTACCTTGAAAGTAACTTAAGTAATGTGTTACTTTTTGGTCCGAAACTTTGAACATATAGGCTATACAAATATTCTTATTATTTCAATTTTTCCTCTACTACTACCGCTATTATTATTATTATTATTATTATTATTATTATTATTATTATTATTATTATTATTATTATTATTATTATTATTATTATTATTATTATTATTATTATTATTGCACATTTTGTTTTACCGCAATCATCGTAAATGTTTAGAACTATAAGTTGATAATAGTATATCTTTTCATGCGGACAGTTACTTTATAGTAATAAAGTAGGCCTGTAGATTTATAGAAACTGATCAAAGAATCCTTGATTCGATCCCACGTGAACTTGATGTACTTGCTATTTATGGTCTTTTGTTCTGCTCGTTCTCGTTTTCGTCTTAATTGACAAGTAGCTGTATTGGCCTCTGTAGTATTCTGATTCAAAAATCGTAATTTTAATCTCTGTCTCGTCTCGATAGTCTCAAATTACTGTTTTTGTGAAATAAAAAAATGTATAGAATAAGCAATATAATCTTTATAATCTGTCGTTCTGTCTTAGTTTTCACATTATTCTCTATCGCAGAATTATTGTACTTCGCATAGCCCTTCATTCACCAAGTGGCTACCGTTTGTGCTTTCTGTGCGTGTGATTGCAGGTTCGATTTCATGCATAGTGGTGAACACAGGAATTCGTCAGGAGAAATTCAAACTCTCAAGTTATAATTCCAGGTGTTTGTATACATATCTTAGCATGGTAAATGTTTATTTTTGCATAATATTTTGGTCAAAGGCGGATTAAAACCTACAAACAGCCTTACGTACAGTACTGTCCATGAGTATACAATTGAACTCAAAAGTCTAGTTTTAGAATCCCATTTTAAGCAGTAGTTCTTCTGTCGTGTTGGCTCGGTGCTGGAAAGTGACGCTAATCAATCAAGCAAGCAACTAACTCCAATTGAAAATTAAACTTCAGTATTATTTTTTAGATTATTTCCATCCTGTCGACAGTGTTCGTAGTTTGAGGGAAACTTCCCTAATCCGGGGAAATTTCGTAAGTTTCGCTAAAAGGGCAAAAGGGATATTTTTTACAATAAAACGTGAAAATCCGGGTAAATTTTCGAGTAGATTGATTGATCTCTTTGTTTGTTGAAAATGAGTTAGAGAAAGATCAAGATAAGATAAAAGAAGTAGAAATTTGCTTGGTGACGTTCCTGGGAGAGCATAATATTCCTTGTACAGAAGATTGGTGTGAGTTTCAGTGATTTTTAGTACCTTCTTCATGTAAACATCTCTTCTGAAAGACAAAGCACAAACGCATTATTTGTGTAAGTTGTGTGCTTGAAAGTAGATAATCAAAATAGGAGACACAGTTATTTCTTTTCTTGCTTAATAACATTTCAATTTCTGATTACTCTTTCACAAATCAGCGGACATCGGAAGTATTCTTGTTTTCTTTTAAATTCCACTACAATTTGTATGTAAAGTTGAAATATTATTTTCGTTTTTTTGTTTTTTTTTTTTACTAGAGAAAATTTGATAAGAAAATGGAAAATTTTCTGTCAGTAGAGGGAAATTTTCTTAAGAAACTACAAACACTGTCTTCAATGCCACATAAACAACTTACAGACAACAAGAAAACAGCATTGAATCGCATCACAATGCAAACGTTATGCTTGAATTTTTCGTTTGCCATTCACTCTTCTTCTTCTTTGATATTACACTGACAACATAGAATATTACACTGACAAATATTGCTAAGCGGTTAGCGTACGCGCCTATGGCGTGGGAGACCCGGGTTCGATTCCCGGCGGGAGCTCATGTGGTTCGAATTCCACGTTAATCAGTAGGTCCACATCTCATATAGCCTCGCTGCTGAAAGGGACGCTAAACTAAAATCAACTCAACTCAACTGACAAATATCGATAAATTACTGTTACTGTAGGTATTATTTCATAGGCTATTCATAGCTACATGGTTAACGTATGTTCGGAAGTACGGGTTCAATTCCAAACAGGAGCTCATGCGTTCGAGTAAAGCTGTAGATTCACGTCTAACGAACTCTTTGTGCTGAATGGGACGTTAAACTAAATCACTACAAAGTTTAATTTCAATTGTATGAAACACTTTGTCACCGTTTCATTCTTTCCGAATTAACGCTATAAGATATTTGTGAATCTCAGGAAAAATAAATAAAGAGGTAACTTCGTTTATAAACCGTGCATGTTTTTGATATTAGAGGAATTATAATCCTAATATTTCTGGTGAACACTCTGGACTTCTGGCCCCTATCTACTCAGGGAACTCTCGATTCAACAATTCTGTTCTCATTTTTCTCAGGATACTTTGTGGTCGGTGACATCATGTGGAGTTATCGCCAATGATGTTATAACATAGAGGATCTGACATATACCTAGGTAAAAAGCAGCGTGACGTCATACGTATCCTATGATTGATTTTCTTACCTGTGAAAGGTTATTTCGAGTAATTTCTTCTTCCTCCTATTTGTACACCCATACATGCAGCATATAGCCATTGTATAATATAATTCTGAAGCAACGACTTAAAAAAATAAAAGACAGACAAACTACGGTATACATCTTCATGTGAAGATTGCAATGTTTTTAGCCAACATATATGGCGGAAACAAGAATAGCCAATCAGATGTGTCAATGCTAGATTGTTTTTGGCTTAGGTTGTTTTTTTTGGCTTCATTCAGTTAATAGAATGAAGATACATATGGGCAGATCTATTTTATAACATCCTTGGGTATCGTGAGATATCGTTCAAGAGAACAAGTGAAATGCTGCATACAAAATTACGCTACTTGGTATATTGTTTCAGATGAGAAAATTCCCTCCACATAACGTCACGCACAGGGAGCCAATCTGAACGCTAAACGAAAGCAGGGGGCCACCAGTTTCTTTCTATACTTTATATTGCCACCAGCAAAAGTATTCCTCCCTAAGTGCTCTAATTCCACTACTTGAGGTCCAGATCATTTCCAGTTTGTAAAACGCCTGAACAGATGAACCCAACTTACACTAATTTTTCATTGCACTGACAACAGTTGGTAGCACTGAGTCAGGTCTCTTGTACAAGTAAAATTGTGGGTAGATGACGCAAGAAATAGTTATCGAATTCTGAAATGGATATCTATGGCTCAGAGTGTGTTGTCCCATGAACACCATATATTAATCTCAATATTGTTGTGTATGTAATGTATTATTTCGTTATATACTGTATGTTCAGAGGAATAAAAACACTGACCACGCATGAATCAGAAAATGCTTGAAAGCACCTGAAAATATTGAATCTAGAACAACTGCACGAAATAAGTTTGTAAATTATTGCCTCCATTGACAGACCTTCTCCAATTCAAGACATTCGAGCATCTTTTTCTTTCTGGAGAGATCTTGCTTGTCACACTGAGTATGTATTGAAATTGAAATTGAATCATTTAAAAAAGTTTGAACCTGGGACCGCTGAATAGACCTTCAATACGCTAACCACTTATCTATCGCGTCACTGCAGCTTTCACTCAAACTATTAGCTAGTTAAAATCGTTTAATATTAGACTATACACAAGACACTAATGATCGTATAAGGAGACGTTCCTTATGTGAGTGTCACAATGACTTATTGGAGATTTCATTCTGTAACTCAAAAACAAATCATATAGTCCTTCGTCAAAGAGGAAAACATCACGAAACGTTCTTCAAGTTGAGGCTACCTCATTGTTTTTAATGATGATCCCGATTTACATTACTACTCTTTCTTACCTTAGCTTACAATATCCAAAGAAGAAAAGACGGCAGACATTATTTTCGCATTCTTTGAATTGTATCAAAACGTGTAGAAATAGCAAGTTCTATTTTTATCTCTCGTAACTACTACTTCTAGCAGTATTACTTCTATCTCCCGTAACTACTACTACTAAAACATTACTATTTTTAGCAGTTGTAGTATAAACTCATAAGCAATTGTTGGGAAACAATAAGATTTGTGTTTGAGCAGTCGTATTTTTTACCCATACTAACGATATGCCTTACGTATTCATCGATTGTTTGCTAAACACATTACGTTCCCATACTGTACGAATCAAGGTTAATACGTCTGACGTCATGTTTAATAGTGTTTCGTAGTCCATTTTTCTATTGCTAGTGCACTGAAGAAAGCCGTCTCCACACTAAAGTAAGAGATAAATTGAATATTGTCCATACTATTTTGCATTGGAAGTATCAATATTACAAATGATAAACATTTCCAGATGCCCAACGGGAATCGTACCCAGGACCACTGGGATGTGAAACCAAAGCTTTTCCCACTACTCTAAGACATCGCTGTTAATTAAAGGGTTGAAAACTTGTGTGAAGTGTCTTCAGCAAATTGCACACTTTTACAATACCAGTCATAATAATACTCTTGTTTCAGTCATACTAAAATAGAGTGTTATGAAGAAACAATAGTCAAGAAAAATCAAATTTATATCGTCAAAATAAATTGATGAAAATGAGTGATAGAAATAGTATTATGATAGTTGTTGCAGCACTTAGATATGAAGTTTAACACCCTACTTGAGCATCGAGGCTCAATGTTGTGAAACTACAATTTAAATATATCTCTTCGGGTATTTCTTTATAATTATATTCTGTCACAAGCCGTTACTGTACATTGTAGATTGTCAAGATCAACATTTTATCCAGTCTATTCGATATTAGGAAATTAAAATCTCTAATTGTTGGCCCGCGAGGGCGTGATGTGAGGCCCGCGCACTCAAAAGTACTTTTTATAGATGTTTTGTTTATTACGTTATTTGTATGGAAGTTTTGTTTTTGTGAAATGTAGAAAAAGGAAACTTATAATGTAAACAACATGAAACTCAAGTTACGCCATGCCGAAAGCGTCGGTGGACCAGCGATGGGCACTAGCGACCTATCGTCAAAAATTAGATGAAACACAGCGACAATGTGCTGTGGCCTCACTTCCGTTTTGAAAATTATACCACCGGCAGCAGAGACAGTACGAAACACCAATGAACCACAAAATTACTCCCCCAACATTTGTTAAAACGCCTATGCAGGATTTGTTTACATTAAAGTGAGTCTAAAAACACTGAAAAGAGTATCTCGAGGTGGGCGCGAACCACCAACCTTATAACCGGTAAAAGCGTGTTCTTCCGACTTCGCTACGAAGGCAATGAAGTAGACATCGCATGTATAGGGATAAATGGTTGAATCTGCTCCTTTAACCGTGTATATTCGACGATAACCGTATGAGATGAAATAAACTGCGTTTGCCATGTAATTTTATAATAAAACTACGCGCATCTATTTACTTTATTTCATAGTTCTCTCATATTGACTTTCTAATGATTGGCGACAGTTACCATCGAAATTCATAACCATAAACTCAGTTGCCATAAATGAATAACAGAATTACAATATCAATTACGTAAACAAGACCTTCCAATTAAGAAAAATAATTGCCACCGCGGGATTCGAACGCGAGTCTCTCCCATACGAGTTTCATGTTTTATCTGCATAAACACCTGGCTCATGGCTGCCAACTGCTGTCAGTACCCAGAAGAGTATCGTGTAAATTGGGTTGCATCTGTCCAGGCGTTCTCACAACTGCAAATGATGTGGGCCCCAAGTAATAGAATTAGAGCACTTAGGAGGGAGATACTTTTGCTGGTGGCTGTACGTGCAAAGGGTAAAGTGCTATACATTTTGCTACTCTCAAACCCATAAAAGAGATGAAGGCAAATAATTTTACTTCTATTTGGTCCACTTGGATGGTGAGTGGTATAACTCCAAAATGGAAATTTTTCAGGAGAGAACTTTCAACGTCAACATGTCATGTAAATTCCACAAGAAAATGGTTTTTACTATCGGCATTACAAAATAAACATCATAAGTATGTTTTTATTTGTAACGATAAAACAAATGTGAATATTGCATGAAATACTGAATTTCAAACCTCTCTCCTGAAACAATTCCACTTTTTAATTACACCATTTCATATCCAAGTGGACCATTTTCTTCATGTAGTTTAACTTGTTAAGTCAGCAAAGGCTTAATTTTGAATTTAAATATCAATATAATGGAATCACCTGTAGCTTGTAACACATTAGTTATGTGAGGTGATAACACAGAGGGTTTATTATCTTTGTTAGCGGTATGTTAGGTGATCCTATGTAATACGTCAGGTGGGTAGAATGGACACTTGGTGGAAATTGACACACACATGCGTTACAAAATGGAGGACATCTGAATTTCAAAAAGACCAAGTTGCGATTGCACGGTTAATCAAAGCAGTTAGATGAAGTGTGTTATTTGATCTAAGGTGGGCAGTGTGTTATGTTTGTCGCCAGAAATAGTGTCCAAGGTAATGAGGCTGATAGAATTCTTGACTAAACAACATTGTCAAAGATTAATAGCGATAATTAATTTATGTGGTCAACGTTTCGAGTTAACCAATTTTGACCAGAGGTAAATACTGTAATGGGTATAAAGTTCAATTACTGAAATTTGATTGGACACCATTTTTGTTATAGACTTAATAGATGATTTGTTATTATATCTTAACGTTTGTCTTCCAAAGATCTTTAAGCAATATAATAAGAGCACCTTTCCATTTTAAAATTTCTGAGTTGCTCTGTGCCTATGCCCATTGTCGATTATCGTTAGTTCGATTATTTGACTTGTGCATTAATATTACTTTTCGAACACTGAGGCTATGTGCCTCAGGAAAAAAGGAATAAGAGATTCCAAATTTTTGTCAACTGCGAACTGATTCTTGTAGTTGTATATACCAGTACTTTTAAGCGTGTACGAAGAGGAGAACCTCGAGAAGTAACATGGTTATAACTGTATTAAAAATAACCTAAAGATGATTTACGCAATTTAAGGCATATGGATAAGCCTACACTTTCACCAATTTATAGTGTTTACGAAACTACTATTGCTTCGATTAGAAAACACAATCCTCTTTCAATCAAGAGTACTGATTGGATTTATTAGTTTTGAAAGCACAGTAGATTATGTTCAGGTTGTCAATAAGGGGCCTGCTTACCAACTGGTTGGCTTAGGTTAGATCCTTGGAATTGTTGCTCAGTCTAACCCCGTTCAAATACAGCTCAGTGCTTCATAATCTCTGTCAAATACGTAGTCACTAAGGGAAACTAGAGGTAAAGATAGCCTGCGCGGATCCTGACTATCTCACTTTTGTACGTAGTGAAGGTAAGTAAGTGTTGAGGCGTAGCTCCACATTGGTCTTGACCTTCATTAGCCTATTCTGAAGGGGGAATAATCGTTACTTTTTATCATACTCAGATAATGAAGAAACCGATAAAACGCCCAAACAAATCTAAACTACTTCTATGTGTTACATTGATTGTAACAAACATTTTGATTCGGTGAAGATCTCTGCATATGCTCTTAAGTCAAATGGTGTCGAAGAAGTTTATGTAAAGTTTTTGAAGTCATAGATGCATTTATAAGTAACGCATTGTGAATATCCAACTATTTGGTTGTGAAAAGACTGCAAGAATACAAAAAGGGGATACGATAGGATGAACCTCAAAAAGAACTTTCAAGACATGATAAAATAGAGTAAGACCAAGGATGTCGGTTAGAAATGAATACGGAGAAAACGAAAGTTTTGTATTGATAGACGGAATAGATATGAGGGAAAAACTTGTATACCAATACACGCTTTCCCCTCATACCTATTTATCAGTACAAAATTTGGTAAACATATTTCTTATCCCCTGTAGTATTTTTCGAGATATATTTAGATTGTGTACTTTTATCCGGGGCTGCTCCAGAGGGGTCCAAAGTTGATGGGAGGGATTTCTGCTGGGAATTTTCCCGACATTCTCCCAATTTTCCCTGTTCAAGTACGTTATGGGCCCCAACACATACCACCTCTGGAAAGCTTGTTTCATGCTGAAGAGAGTGAACTATAAATCATGTCTTTCCAATGAGTAGTGTTGAGACAATAGCTATTTCACTGCGAGTCTACGATTTTCTTTTTACTAGCAAGGTCAATGGTACCCGGGATTTACTCCGTTGTCCATGGCACCTAATTTTCTGTGCATGAAATATCTTTGTTATGTTTATTGAATGGACTACGTTTGATTCGGATGTCCGGATGACACGTTCATGTCCATTCATTGTCAGGTAGAAATTGCATCAAACCAGCTTAAACAGAAACTAATAGGAAGCTTAGACAAAAGTCTTTCCAGTGTTGGCATACGTAGGTATTCCGGTAACATTACTAAGAGAATGTCCTGTTATTGTAAAAGTTCGGTTAAGTTACTTTATGGGCTCACCCGCGCTGCTTACATCACAGAAATAAAACGATCTGTAATTGGCGTCATATCAAATGTTGAGTCTCCTCTAGACAATCGCATAAACAATTTCAGGGATGCTTTCATATTGTGTTTCTTACTGGATTTTGGTTAAATTGAATGGAATAGTAAAAGGAAAACAAGAAAGTAAGATATATATTGTATATAAAAATAAAAGACATGTCCTGTTAATGTAGAAAGCACAATAAATCATTTGTAATGTTCTATCAATAGAAATGTTCTAGATGTACCAACTAACAGAGTTATTTTATTATTAAATTAGAGCAGAAATATTAGAATATGAACTACTACTTCAGTTTAGATTTAAAATAATGAAGATTGAGAATATTTATTTTTCCAGAGCCTGTAGCTTTCCTGTCTTATTATTTTTAAAATCTGCTTTCTGGTCCCTTCAAAGTATATGTTCTATTGTCACACTCACACTTTTCTCATTCTTTACAGTACACATTGAAAATTTGTCGGTGTTCCTGTTAATATCTTCTAATATGGCTATAATAAATAAAGCAATTTGTGCACACTAAAAAATGAAATCCGTTTCAATTTTTCTACCAATTATTGTACATATTAGAAGCTGGTCAACACAAATCACATGCTACTTTTTTTTTTTTTTTTTTTTAGTTTTCTTTAGTTTCATTGCTTGCAATATCGTTTCTTAGTGCAATAAGAATTCATATTATATCAAGGACTTCACAGTTTTACTATGCTTTCACAGGAGAACTGGAACTCTCTCGTCCTTATGTGGTTAGCGAACACGCTTTCTGTCCAGGAGACCGGTCGATTTCCGAGGATTCGGATTTTATGTTAACCTGATTGAAGAAAGCCCTTGGGAGCATAACAAGACAGTCAACTGCCTACAAATTACTTTCATCTTATTAAGCGAATGAAACTGTTTTAATTAACGACCACCACTACTTCCACACAGTTCCGAAAATAAGAAAATTATATATTTTGAGATAGTATTTCTCTTCTTGTTATAAGTATTTTAGCAAAAACATATTTATTTTTATTGAGTAAAATAAAGTGTAATTCTGATAAATCTTTTTATGTATTCACTATGTTAAATTATGCAAGACAAAAACAAAGAAATAAGATAATTCTCATAAATACAGAATTCCTTCTGTTTATGTCAAGTCTACAAAGTAGTTGCTAAAACAAGAAATACATTTATTTTAACCTAGGTCATAAGGACATAACAAGCGTATTCTTTAATAGCTCAACATCGTGATAACCCTTCCTTCTCGGGCCACGAACTTCTATGATAATAGCATGTACTGCGACAAAAGTGTTTGCTGTCACTTTCATTTTCCTTGTATTACAACATCTGAGGAAAAAGTTTGTTTTTCAGGGAACTATGTGTGATTCTAGTTACAGTTGCATTCACGAAAGTAAATTGAACTTCTGATCTGAAAGAAGAAGGCATTCCACTCAAGATATCGTAAGAAAGGCTATAAATATTGGGACACTATTTTCGGATTCTAAAAATTTGTAACTTTGATAACTTACAATGACAAAAAATAATACAATTAAATGTGAGTAGTAATAAATAGAGCCTGAATTTTTTGGAAGTTCATATTCGCACATGCAAATGCATATTTACAAGGTTAGTGAAGTATACGCATATTTCTCTGTATATTTGAAGTTACGAATCATTTTAATATTCCTAATGTCCTAAATCGTGGACGTAGTTTCGTGTGCATTGGGGACGCTTAGAAAGCATTTTTGTACCTTCTGAATGAGTGGAAATATTTTTTGTAACATGTCTTTTGAATAAAAGAACCCTCTTGAAGGCAACAAATCCTCACCATCACCATACAGAGACTGAACATTAGGGAATACTTGGAGGGGTTTGTGATCATTTTCACCAATTACCAAACATAACGTCCATCAAATATGTCTAAAGTCTGTTCCTTGAGAATTGTTGTGTTCAATTCAGCAGGTTTCTAAAAATGAATACCAGTTGTGTTGTATATAGTTTCAGATTTTGTACTGTTTACTGTATTTTATGAACATGCCTAGTCGAAGCTTTCTCTTAAAGGAGTGGATACTAGAAGGTCATTTTCGACATGTGAACTTTTTTTTAACATACAATATAAATATTTGACATAAGAAAACAATCAAAAACTTCTAGTAATGTACTAGGGACATTCATTTTGCGCACAGTAAACAGTGTAAAAAGGTCAATCTAAAATGAATCATCTGTTTATTACGCGCATATTATTTCAATATAATGGATACATCATAAGTTTAGTGCATATAAACCCGTATCCAACTAATAAGTAAGTAATCACTACGATAAAACATGCATAATGTTACAATTTCACAGCAGTGGTGCGCCCCCCTTATGTCCATGACGCAACCCCCCAATTGTCTATCCGTAGGTGTTCTTCCATGAAAAAAAAATCTTTTCGATTAATTTTTACATCTCCTCAAACATATTTATATAGATTTTTAACCCCCCCAAATATTTCAATGACGCAGTTTGCGTCATAGCCCCCTTTTGTGGGCACCCCTGATTACAGAATTTTCTGATCATAAACGTATTAGAATTAGAAAATAAAACTAAACTTTCATTCGGAATAACATACTTCCGATAAAAATGGAAGATAAAAATAGCACCATTCGGTAGAACATAACCAAATACGTGACTAACATTTTTTTTTTTTTTTAATTTACTTCTTCAGATTTCAGATGGGTGTATGAGTGGTCTGGAAACTAATACCACGTTCAAGAAATAGCTGATTTCAAAAAGGTCATATAAAAAGGTCTTTAGAAGCATTTTTATTTTTCTTTCTTTTTCTATTTCTCTTTTCCTTTTTTACAAAAACGTTTCAAAGAAAAGTTTCCTATGTTTTTAAGTAGAATCCGAAAGTGCGATGGAAAGTACCATGTTCCATTAAGAAAATCAACTTCCGGTCTGAATAACGTACTTTCGGTAAAAACCGTAAGATAAAAATAGCACGATCCGATATAGTATATACATATCTGATATACCGTTTCTAAAATTTTATTTAATTTACTTATTCAGATTTCCAAGGGGATGTATGGATGGCCTTGAAACTAATACCGCATTCAGAAAATAGACAATTTCAAAGCTCACTTACAGATCTTCAGAAGCAATTTTTACAAAAATGTTTCAAAGAAAAGTTTATTATGTTTTCAAGTAGCGTCTGAAGCCGCGTTTAATTTAGAAAATTCAAACTCCAATCTGAATAACGTACTTCCGTTAACCCGTTCAGGATTTGTGATAACTTTTGCTACCATGGTGTAGTATCGTCTTTGGCCGCTTATTTAGGTTCTATAACAGGTATTTAAGAAGTTTTTTTTTTTTAATTAGTCAAGTCAAGGATGGACTAAAGAATACTCCAGATGCGTTTTGGATCTCTACGTAGAAACGGGGCCACGCCTGATGGGCGCAAGTGTTCCGAAGGGGTATTTTTTCAGAAAAATTTCGGATTTTTTCCCGATTTTTCCGATTCAAGTATATGATACGGACTTGTGACTGACCGTTGGAAAGGGCTCGTTATAAGGAAGGAAATGGCGTTTGACCATGACTCTAGGTCAAATAGGAATGACGCAGTACATTTTTGAAATATTTGTACATATAAATATATATGTATATACATACATGAAAAAATGGGTCACCTTCAGACTTTCAAAAATTTCTCCCGTCTTCAGTTTTCAAGATACAAGAATGAAATTTAGCACACTATTATGTACATAACAACGTATTCTTCTAAAAATACAGATCCCCACGTAAACCAGGCCTGGGCCAGAGAGGCACAAAAATTTCGAAGAATTTTTTTTTTTTTTTTTTTTTAGAAAATCTCCTGTTTTTTTTATTTTCCTGTTTCTGGTGTATAATACGGGCAAGAGAGTGGTGCCGTTGGAAAGTATGATTTATATCTATTCTAGAAAAAACGAGATGTGAACCGTGATCCTACGATAAATAGTAAGAAAGCAGTAGCTGTTTGAATGAAAGTCTAAAGTTTACCTCAAAAAGTGGAAATCCTAGAAGGGTTAAGGACTAGAAGCTAAAAATTACTTGATTCGATAGTTCATAACCAATTGTCTGAAATATTGATTCTAAAATTTTGTTTAATTTACTTATTCAGATTTCCAGAGGGGTGTACAAGTGGTTTGGAACACTCGGTAGATATATATAGAGGCTGTTAATGTGCACGGTTAACAATGGTCAGGGGCCGCAGGTACTCATAGAAAAAGAAAAAATGCCAGTAAACGTTTCCTTGGAATCCCTTAGTTTTAGAGTAACAGGCTACCGAAAGCGTTGGAAAATGAGTTTTAGAGGTGAATATCTCCAAAATTACTAGCCATCGATCTGAAATAGCATGTAGTCGTCTTACACTTGTGATCAGTTATGCACAAAAATTTAGATTCAGAATCTTTTAATGGCGGCGCAAAGGAGTCTCTCTCACAGTAAGTGAGAATTCCCTGACATTCCGTTAGGATGTGTAGGTCAAATTCATAATGTGTGAAACGACGTCCCAGTAAGTAACAAAAATTCGTTGACAGAACATAGATATCTTGATCAGAATGAAGATGGTGAAGAATTTTTTGTGTGTTGTACGTGGTAACACAACCACAGAATGGAATGATTGTAGTTGATAAAATGAAATTAAATAAAATCTTCAATTTAATGTCTCATGATCATATGCTATGGCCTCAAGGGGACAGACATTTAATAATTTTGAAAGTATTAGGGGCATGACGATGTGCGAGAAATTATGAGTATTGGTCGAAGAACGTAGTACGAACACGATATTCTATTACCATAAATTCACCTAACCTAGGATTGCAAGTAGGACCCCTGAACGCACTGCCTCACTCACCAAATACCCCCTTCTTCCTCCTTCTCCGTAGCAGACAAAAAATGTTGACAACGCGTGGGAGGTGATGACTTATGAAAGTAACAAGACTGATTATGTAAAAAAAAAAAAAAAAAAAAAAAAAAAAAAAAAAAAAAAATTGAAACGGGAGGTCGACATGTTAAAAACCGTACATAACTTAACTTTCTAGACTGATAATAGCAAAGATGACAGTAGTAAAGTGGCTTCGAAGGAATAAAACATCGGCTATGCAAATATAGCAAGATTAGACGTATGAAATGAGTCTCCGCTCATCACCACTTGACCCATTTGGACTCCGCTCACTGAATTAGATTCTAAAGTTGCGAACCTGTACGATAGAGACAAATTGAGAAACGTCTCAGAGACTGTGTTAAAAGTGTCCGCCACTAGTCTCTTTGTACCTACAACATAGGCGAATCTGTTGCAGTGACATGGGAATGAGATCTTTGCGTCGTAAGATAGGCGTTTGCACACTAAATGTTTCATTTCACCACGGAAAGAAATCTAACTGAGTTACGGCAAGCAAACGTTGCGGCCAAGGTATTATTCCACTTCTGTAAGTCCAATGTTCTGTGTATATTTGGTTTAGGAAGTTTCCAGGTCAAAATTTGCAGGTGCACCGTCATGTTGGAAACACATTAGGTGCATAATTGCTCATGCCATATTCTCCGGGAATTCTGACAAGAGTTCACGTAAAAACGTAATGCAATTTGACGCCACAAAGACGGGTAGGCAACAAGTAAAGAGCAATCAGATAGTCCTGCAATATACCACACCATGCATTTAATGAAAAATTGCTCTTATAGTACTGCAAAATATTACGATTTAAGATTTAGATTTCTGGGCTCTCGGCACCTAGGGCCACTTAGCCCGTCACTTTGAGAGATGACATCCCTCGGCGAGCACACTATCCGGGGAAAGGGAAGGAAGGAGGGAAGTGGCCTGGGACCTATAACTTAGGTACCACCCCGGCATTTGTCTGACGTGAATGACGAAAACCGAGGGAAATCTTATTCAGGGTGGCTGGCCTGACAAAGTGTTTTACACTTTTTCGACCGAGTGCCCCCATCGGCAATCGAACCCGGGACCGCTCGCACCAACAGCGTTAGCGACTACGCTATGCAGGGCCACTAGAGTACTGCAAAAGAGTAGTATATGGATTTCAACATCAACACATGACTGTTATGCCTGTGGAACATGTCTGTCCTGGTATATACGTATTCCCTCTTTGATTCCCAAAATTGTTGGAAATTTCAATACGGCAACAGTTTGCTATAAAAAAATGTCAAAATGTCTGACGATGGGAAAAGTCTTTCTACAATAAACATTACTCCGTGCACATCTTAATCGAGTGCATCTCTTCCTTATTAAAGATTTGTCAAACATTAACATGGTGAATATTCAGTGCCCGGCCTAAAGCACGTCCATTAGTATCAAGATCTACCGCTATTGTAGCAAGTACATTCTGATCCATGTGCACAATACGAGGTCACCGTTGTTCTAGTCGAAGTGGTAAAACAGAATCTGTCTTGTTCGAAGGAGAGTATCAAGTTGGAGAAAACACGTGTGACCGTAACTTAGGAATCAGGCGCTTCTTCGCTTTCTGGCTGTTACTTCGTGGCTCTCCATAACATAGATGTTCATTTTACTTCGACCTCACTCACCCTCGCCCTCGCAGTAGTAGTTGGCCCTCGCCCTCGTTCACCCTCGCCCTCGCCGTTGAAGCTTGTCCTCGCCCTCGCGCACCCTCGCCCTCGCGGCCAAAACTTGTCCTCGCCCTCGCGCACCCTCGCCCTCGCCATCGAAACTTGTCCTCGCCCTCGCGCACCCTCACCCTCGCCATCGAAGCTTGTCCTCGTCCTCGCGCACCCTCGCCCTCGCTGCCGAAACTTGTCCTCGCCCTCGCGCACCCTCATCCTCGCTGTCGAAGCTTCTCCTCGCCCTCGCACACCCTCGCCCTTTTCGTCGAAGCTTTTCCTCGCCCTCGCGCACCCTCACTCTCGCCATCGAAGCTTGTCCTCGCCCTCGCGCACCCTCGCCCTCGCGATAGGTGTTGTCCATTATCCTCGCTCGCCCTCGCCTTCGTGCTCAAAACTTTTCCTCGCCCTCGCGCACCCTCGCCCTCATATCATTGAGGGCGAGGGTAATTGAGGGTGAGGAGGCCTCGAGAGGGCCTCCTTCGTGAGGATTAGAGCATCAATTATTCAACCTATTTGTTGAATTATTTCCTTATCGTCAGTGGCGGATCCAGGGGGGCGATCGGGGCGATCGCTCCCCCCCAGAAGAGGAAACTTCTTTATTTTATATATACAAATAAAACGCATCCCAGAGTTTGGAGCTCTTAAAGTAGCTCTAAGTAGCAGTATTACAACCCACCACCCCCACCAGAAGTCCGTCCTGGTTCCGCTCTTGCTTAACATACGTCCTAAAGAAAGGAAACTAAACATATCATCGTATAACTTACTGTGGAACACCTAAAATGGAACAACTGTTACAATGGAGATCTCGGTCGATAGTGACGTTTACATCATTTATCAACAGTCTGAAGAGTGTTTCTTCCAGACATGTTTTTTTGGGGGGTACTGCCCCCCGAAGCTCTGAGAGCCTCCCCCCGAAGGAGACCAAAATAATACGTCTATAATATAATAATGAATAGAATAGTACCTGCAGTGCCGCCCCGGGATACTAAGTGTGCCCCCCCCCCAAGAACATTGTTTCTAAAAGAAACACTGCTTATGAAGGACCTTTTTCTGCGAAATGTTATCTCAATTAGTTACAAAGCGGCTGACTAACATATCGAGCCCTTATAAGAAGAAATGAATATGAAAGTACACTCGGATAGGTTAATTTTTGAGCCATTTTTCGTGGCAATTAAAACGCAACTCCTGTAGCTTTCTTAACTGCATGGGAAGACAACTAATACGTACTCACGGAACGGCAAATATTTTATGGCACCATTTTCATTCTATGAACCTTAATACATACAAAAACTTTTTATTTCCAAATGAAACTATATAGCGACATTAATGGGTCATTTCAAAAGAGTGGAGGGTTAACTGTCCCCCTTTGCCCCCCTAATCGCCGCCCATGCTATGATGTGTGGCACATTTGTGCGAAATTAATAATAACATGATTAAACTGTTTACCCACAACAAAATCCTGCTCGTTTTGCTGAAGTGGCTTTTCCTAAGTTTTATATGTTTCATATATCCTACATTTTTTTCAGGCCTTTTTTTTAAATTTGTCCAAATTTATATTTCTCCTTTTACCACACAATCGTTCAATACTTGCACTATAATATTTACAATCAGTATATCATCCTGTAGCGTATTTTATTCCTAATAAAAATCATTGAACAACACAACATACAAACCCTATCTCACTGGCTTGCACGCGAACCATTGGTGCATGGGGTCCTGAGGACAATTCCGAGTGAGAGAACATTGAACGACAGTGGATCGAATTCCGCGTTAAACCTATAGGTCCACTTCTCATAGCCTCGCCGACGAAAGAGGACGCTAAACGGCAATCAGTCAACAGTTGCAAATTTCGGCTGCATAAACAACTTATGTCTTGTGGAACTTATTAAATTTATTTTGTTAAAGCAGCTCTTTTAACAAAATTTCAGTATTAACGTGTCAGATATTTCTATTTAAGGACAAGAAAAACATATTATTTATTTTGTAACTAAATGATAGCTCTACCCACGTAGATTATAAAAGCAGAAACAATGAAAATCGATACAATTGTGACTGACATTATTTTAACAAATATCGATTCAAATAATAGTTTGGGCTGTCACAAAACTATGAAAAGTTAAAAATTCCGATTAATTGTAACAACTTCATCAATGGTGGACATTGGAGGAGGATGTATGCTATTAATCAGCCCATTTCATGGGCATCCAAACTCACGAGCCCAACCTCGCTAGCTCGGCATTCGCGCTCGACCGTTCTCGGGTTCAATAATTAAGCGCTGCCCCGAGCGCCAATGAAATACGTCAGCGCGAGTCCAACTGAGGGAAGTGAGCCCGAGCACGATTCCCAAAGGAATAAATGAGCGAGAGCCCAGTTGAAAAAAATGAGCCCGAGTCCGAGAGAGTCCAGAGCAAAATGTCCATCTATGAACCAAAGTCATTCCATCAAGTCTTTTTCCATCTGATCTACTGCATTCTGATGGTTCTCTCATTGATTGTGTTTGTTCAGATATCAGCGCTCTTGTCATTTACGGCTGAATGACGTGAGTGACTGTCTGTCTGTCTACTAACACTCTTTAAACATGACAGTGTAGTAGACACTTCTTATCTAAAACGTCTCCAGCACAGGGAGGGCAACAATGAGGCACACTTACTTCATATTGTAGCGCTATTTCTACCCGGAAACTTTCATGGGAAAAATCAAATATTATTCTTATTTGCATTACTATTTTTAATAATTATGTACGTACACACGAGAAATTGTATACTGCAATTAATTGAAAGAAAAAATACGATTAATGTATAACCTTGCTATGACACTAACTTTTCATCTAGGGGACATGGCAGATGAAATTTTTAATTTTGCCTCTCTCCAAAAGAGGTCAAACATCTAACTCCAAAACAGTTGCTTTTAAGGAAGCTTGTCCCCCTCCCTCGCGTGCCCTCGTTCTCCTGAAGGAAGTTGTCTCTAGCCATCGTGCACACTCGCTCCCGCAGTAACACTTGGCCCTCACCCTCGTTCACCCTCGCCCTCTTCGTCGAAGCTTGTCCTCGCCCTCGCGCATCCTCACCCTCGCTGCCGAAACTTGTCCTCGCCCTCGCGCACCCTCACCCTCGCCATCGAAGCTTGTCCTCGCCCTCGCGCACCCTCGCCCTCGCTGCCGAAACTTATCCTCGCCCTCGAGCACCCTCGCCCTCTTCGTCGAAGCTTTTCCTCGCCCTCGCGCACCCTCGCCCTCGGCATCGAAGCTTGTCCTCGCCCTCGCGCACCCTCGCCCTCGCTGCCGAAACTTGTCCTCGCCCTCGCGTACCCTCACCCTCGCCATCGAAGCTCTTTCTCGCCCTCGCGCACCCTCGCCCTCGCGGCCAAAACTTGTCCTCGCCCTCGCGCTCCCTCGCCCTCGCGTCACTGTGGGCGAGGGAACTTGAGGGTGAGGATGCCCTCGAGAGGGCCACCCTCGCGAGGGTGAACATCTCTGCTCCATAAAGGAGGTGCATGTCTGCCAGCTCAGACGTAGTGTAGTCTGCCATTCGAACCACAGTAGATTTTTGTATTTTGCAACAGGAGATCGAGAGGTGAGCGACATTGCCACAATTAACAGGGCTTCACTGACCAACTGAGATTTTAGTCTTCTTAGAAACTGGCTAAACGCTATAACACCTAGAGTGCACCTACATGTGCATTGGTACGAGTACTATCGAACTACACTGAAACGTGCCCCTAGTGAACGAACTGTGCAACTTTTGTACTGCGATAATAATAATCGCAACCCTCACTCTTTCCTCTATTCTTTATTGTGTTATCCAGAATTGCAAATGGGAATGAAGGTAATAAGCATCACCTTCCTCATTGGCTAATGTTAGTAAATTCATAACACTAGTGCTTTCATCATCCTATAGATTTGATTTACATGTATGCCCATACTACGTATTAGTACTCGTTGGATATTTCTTATAGGCAGACAATGGTGGGCACACTCGTGTTTGTGGGTTTTCTCAGGATTCCCACATTTCGTAGCACATGCTCGTTCCGCCAACAATTTTAATTCTTTATTTATTATCAGCACCTTTAATCTAAAGGGCATTAGTGCGTTAATTTTAAAAATTCAAGACAAGCAAAGAACTTCAAAGTACAAGTCAGGCAGACATAACAAGAGGAAATCCAAGAGAGAATTCGAGGTTAATCTACAGTCACGTTTGTCCGGAGGATGCATTGTCAACAATCTTTCGTCCGCTACGGAGAATGTGAAGACAACGGCGCCAACTTTCCAAAATTTATGTGGGTGCATATCAATGGCTTGACGTGTTATATGTTTTCATGGAAGTCGATATTTTTTGATTGATTTCCTTTTAGTTAAAATCTTTTGTGAACACTCATAAAGGGCTGTGCTCGATTCTATTCACAATATAGTTCCATTTTTTATTGTGAAGACTGCCTTTGATAGGCCAATGACAAGCAAGGAAGGGAGGAGTGTGTTGCTTGAACGCCTTTGCACAAACACATTCGAAAGGAACAATTATGTTTTAGAGGTTAGACATTTTAACTCCTATCTTAATGATTTAATTGCTTATTATTTTTGAAAATGGAAGTGAGAAACATACAAGATGTTTCTATTAAAATAAACATCTTGTGGGTGCGGCGCACCCACAAGATTATTTCTGTGGGTGCTAGAGCCCCGGAGCACCCACGTAGTCAGCGAGCATGGGTGAAGAAATTATTCATGGGGAGTCAGTAATACAGCGTTCACCTCTACTGCAAGGGGTCTCAGTTTCAAACCCAAGTCAAATGGGTTTGTGCTGGGAGAACATGTCTACATTTTTTTCGGGAGAGTATCGAAAATTTAATACTCCCATTTTCTAGCACATCATCATTGTGTTAATTGTTTCAAAATCATTAAATATTATAAATAGCTGATGTTTCTTTAGCCTAATCGCGAGACATTAATCTGAAGACTTTTATTTCGCTACAAGGGATGCAAATAAGCAGCAAAATTTTATTAGCCCAAGAAAAAAGTTACTAGCCCACATCCCACATCCCAATCGTGACTTTTATAGTCTTTACTGTTTCACAACTCGCCCACACCGATGAACCACTCACCGCGGGCGAGTGGACGAGCGGCTATTTGCATGTCTATATTTATCAATTACGATCGTTCTCTTCTGTACTTAAGTTACCACGCACAATATACCAAAAATCCTTCACCATCTTGATTCTGAATATAGATGTTCTGTCAACGAGTTTTTGATATTTGCTGGGACGTCGTTCTATAGATCATGAATAGGACCAACATATTCTTAGGAAATGTTCGGGAATCCATCACTTCCTGTAAGAGAATCCCTTGCGTCGTCGCGCGAGATATTCATCTCTAAAGATAATTTTCCATGCTTTCGGTAGCCTGTAACTCTGAAACTAAGAGATTTCAAGGAAATATTTACTGGTATTTTTTTCTTGTTTCTATTAGTAGACAGATAAATGTCATCCTTAAAACGGGAATTTTCAAAAACGCTGGAATATTTGCCCTTATTTTTAATAAAAACTTTATATACTGAGTTATATTTCCCTAAGCTCATGGGATAGTAAAATATAAAATCTTTCGCAAAAAAAAAAAAAAAAAAAAAAACTCCTTTTCTTTCCTTAGGATACGCATTTTAATAAAGATGAGATTATAAATGTCTAGGTTGGGCCACGACATAGTCATGTACTACCATGAGCAAAATAAATGACGCGTCTCTTTATTTTGAAGTTTTTTGAAAATATCTCCGTTTTCTTTATATGTTCGAAATCTCGGAAGGTTTCCCCAGCAGGACAGGTTAATAACAAACCCGTTTTTAATATTTGTGTTAGATATTAGCTTAAAATAAAGAAATTAGAAGCAAAAAACATTAAATCGACAGAAATCTCGAGAATTACCAACTCTGCTAAAGTGGGAAATTTTCAAGAACGCGAGGGAATTCTGCAGTTCAACACGAAGCAGCGACATCTATGTCAGTGAGAGAAGCGTGGATTAGATCTACAAACGAAAATTTTAACGAAATATTTCTAGTATGTCTTATTATATGCATTATCGGCGAACTCCAAATATATGAATCTATGCTAAGTATTAACGTATAGATAGTGCAAATAGTGGAAATTACCTATGGAAAAAGACTGCTAGCCCAATCGTAATGAAATCGTAATGAAATCGTCTTTACTGTAGAACAGGTTCAGCGTACGTAAGAAAGCAAATAGCTCAGTTAGATAAAGCAACGAGTTTGTATACCGAAGGTAGACGGTTCGAATCCTGTGAAGGACTGTTGTCATTTTTATCACTAAGGTTATTTTATTTATTTTTTTATTTGGGAAAGAATCAAATTGTAACATATGTGTAAAACTCATGACGATACCAAAAGAAAAAAAAGAGAGAGAGAAAATATCGTCGCATTTGCATTAGTGTCTCTAATTTTTGTTTGCAAACAGATTTGTAATTATTTCCCCTGTGCTCACTGATGCATAACGAATGTTTTCCAGTAAATGTTAATTCTACTTTGGAGAATTTTATAGTTCCACAATTCCTCACTACATAGTCTTCTATCTACGTGTTTGGATATTTTGATAACAGATTTCCCTATTAAATGTTTAATTTTCTCTATAAATATTTGTCTTAAATTGAAATTGTTTTGAATTTACTACATAAGCAAAGTTGCCCGAAGGAGGAGAGCTCAAGTAATAGATATTCTACGTAAAAGCAACCTATTGTAGAATGATGATGCTTCTTACCTTCAGCACATAATCTTAACGTTAGAGAGTCAGAGAGAGAAAAATCCTGTTTTTCCTCCCTTATGACCACTCATCTTAAAGCTCTACCTATAATGATTCGTGTCACATAATTTCGACTCTCCAAAGACATTCATATTTATTATTATTATTATTATTATTATTATTATTATTATTATTATTATTATTATTATTATTATTATTCCTGAATATGCCACCATTACATAATGTTGTAACTTTAGACATCTTAGTTTAATGTGCTTTCTTTAGTAATAATTTGAGCAACCACGTCACAAAATTTAAAATGTATGAGGGGGCACGACGTTTTATTTCCCCTCCTCTCTTTTCAGCACCCTCCAACACAAGGTATATAATTTCTGAGAAGCAGGGCAGACAAAATGAATAAGAAATATATTTAGAGCATCCTTTCCTCCTTCGTGAATGTAATATCACGTAGCATTTTTCATTCTACTGAAGACGACCCTAGGCCGTTATGGTTAGGTAACAAAAGAAATACCTAATATATTTATAGCGCCCCTTAACTGTAATATTACCTCTTCTTTATTTGTTCGAGGCTTCCCTACACAACCAAGGGTGACAAAAAGAATAGGAAAAGTGTCTAAAGATTACAAAAGACTTTATATTTTGTCAGAAACAAGGCAGTATATACACAACATTGCTTTCGTTAACAAGTGTTTCACCCTTGAGTCGCTTATAAAATTAGGAAGAATAACTTTTGCCGATCATTGTTCTAGAGGGATTTGTCCAGGATGGTTTGGTGTCGAGCTAATAACGATGAGTATGTTTATTTACATCACTGTTAAAGAAATAGCAAACTTTCTGAAAGGAACTTACTTAGGAAACAGATCTTCCTTCTACTTAGCCAGAGCCCACTCTGAAAAATTGCATCTGGCGTTCTGAGTGAAAGTTCTATGGGACTATTAGAAAAATATATTCCCGTTTCCACGCTGATGGTAGAATTTCTTAAACCGTTATTGAATTACGTTCGAAGGGTAGGCGTAAATAGCGCCCCCGCAACAATGTGGTGTGGGGACCGCAAAAGCTGCAAGGCCAAAAAGTATACAGAAAGTACGCAGGGGCGGAGCAGGCCAAATTTTCACACGGGCAAAGTGACTTTTTGGCGCCCTTCCCCTAGTAGTAGCCTATATTTTAAATTTTATCATAGTGTTTTTAATAGTTTAAACCAGGAGCGTCATTTCAGATTTTGCTTTGGGGGGGCAAGACCTCTTGATATAAGTAAAATTTCGCGTTTTTCACTGATTTACTACTATTCTAATGATAAAATCTATATACATCTCAAACTCAGGGGGGAAGCAAATGCCCCTCCCTGCCCTCCCTAAATGACGCCCCTGTTTTAAACCCATTTTGAAAAAGAAATCCTTATCTAGGAAAACTTCACAAAGAATATGGCCCGCTATAAACAATACCAACTCCACCCCCCCCTGGTCTAGTGGCTAGCACACCTGCCTTCTGTGGTACCGGGTCCAATTCCCGGTGGATTACTGTTGAACGATAAAAGTGGTTCGGATTCCACTATAATTAGTATCCACATCTCCCTTGCCCATTAAGGCATAACCGTGGAACGCTAAACTCAAGCAAACAAACAAACAATACTTAATTCCCGGCACTCTTTATTCTACATGTCATCTCTCAATTTTTCGATACAGCCCCCTTAGTACTATGAAACTCTTCTTCCATAGTGAAATGGAAAAAGATCATATAATTGCCACTACTTTACAAGAATATAAACCAAAAACGTCAGTAGAAAGCACATTATAAAATTTACTTTTTGAGGCTCGTTTTGGTGCCCCTCTTTCTCTGGCGCCCCGGGCAGTCGCCCGGCCCTTAGTCCGCCCTTGAAAGTACAGACGCATAACTAAGGACTGCGGAGGAGAGGTTAACCTTCATGTTATGCCACTGGTTTGACGTGTTTGAAATGTTCAGTAAGTGATCGGTTAGTGAAATAATTTCGACAGTTACTGATGTTTAAAGTTTAGCTAAGACAAAGCTACCTAATCAAATACATTTGATACCGGGATGTCACAATTTGATTTTTCCTCACATAAAAAAGATAAAAACAATAGTAATAAAAACCCTTACTCGTACTGGGCTCCTAACTAACTAACAACCTAATTCTTACAGACTAGTTGCTCTGACCAACTGAGTTTCGATTTCTTATGCGAAAGAAGTCTGTTATATTAAGAGGCATGCTTTCCATTATCAAAACTGTTCGAGGTAATACGAACATGGCTTAAGAACAGAGACGGAACTGAATTACCACTCGATTGACCTTGAGGGCAAATCACCAAAGCGTAGCTATAAACGTAAGTTCAGCATGCATTTCTCTGGAGTTGTGTTCAGTATTCCTATCTGCCAGTCATGCTTGTTCGTAGGAGTAATATGTTACAAACCTGACCTTTCGATACAGCACAATAGCAAAAGAATAAAAGGGAAGGAATTCCCTCCCTTGTGAACGTTGGATACCACCATGTGCAATAAAACTGTCGCGTCTCCTTGAAGTGATATTTTATCGAAAATAACTCGTTTTCCTTTATATAGTGTATCCGAAGATTTTGAGGGTTTCAAAATGAGGAAATGTTACTGACAAACAAGGACGCATTTAGGGGTGGGTCCTGGGGGTCCGGACCCCTCTGAAACCCCAACTTTTCTGTAAATTTAGCCTAATTTTGGAGATTATCTTTTAAAATTTTATTATAATTTATCCTAATATTGAAGTCGGACCCCTCCCGAAATAAATTACTGCATACGTGTCTCTGACAATTTTCAACATATTCGTTAAATAATAAAGTAAAATAACTAAATTAGAAGCAAAAAGCTTTAATAATAATAATAATAATAATAATAATAATAATAATAATAATAATAATAATAATAATAATAATAATTGAAGCGAGCTTAACGAGTTTCAACCGTACGACTCAACCAACGTTTGGGTGCCTGTTCGTTAGTCTGCTCCTCTCATAAAAGACATTTCATTTTAATGAAACTAGTAAGTGCCTTCTTTTAGCTCTGCGGAGTAACTATTGCTTGGAATATGAATCTGCAAAACATAAGAGGTAAAATTAACCAAATGGTGCAAGTTTCCACTTATATATATAAAATAATTTTGCAATATCAACTACGTGAATCTTGTCCCATAAAGAAGCCGAAACCCCTACACCGAAGAGCCCTCCGAGATTTGATCAATGACACGGACTGAAATTGTCATTTGAAGCCAAGACTTTAATATGAAGCCAATAATTTCTTTAAAATAGACGGAAAATTCGGAAGTTATAAGCATTTTCATATTTTTGCCTTTTCCCATAAGGTACCCGTAGCTCCCTATACTGAAGAGCCCCCCCCCCCCCGGAGATTTGATCATTGTCCACTCGGACTGAATTTGTCATTTGGAACCAACACTTTAATACGAAGCAAAATATTTGTTTAAAATAGACGAAAAATTCGAAAGTTATAAACATGTTAATAATTTTGTCTTTTCTCATAAGGGGGCCGTATTAGCCTACACTGAAGAGCCCCACGAGATTTGATCATTGACCACTTGGACTGAAACTCTCATTTGAAACCAAAACTTTAATATGAAGCCAAAAATTAAACTTTTACATCAATTTAAACTGACTGGGTTCCGGTTCCCCCACTATTGTTTAGTTTAGTTAAGTGGTAATTTGTGACAGCTTCACATCATCAAAAGAATGTTTCACTTCCCCTCCCCTCCCCCAGGAGTTCGTGCTGGATCCACCACTGCAATCAATAGACACTCTTCCTATTCTTTTTGTCACCCTTGATTGTGTAGGGGCTCCCTCGTACAAATAAAGAAGCGGTAATATTACTATCAAGGGGCGCTATATATTAGGTATTTTTTTAGTTACCTACCCCTAACCGCACAGGGCCATCTTTCGTAGAATAAAAAATATTACGTGATATTCCAATCATGAAAGGGGAGAGGATGCTGTAAATATATTTCTTATTCATTTTGTCTGTCCTGCTTATCAAAAATTACTTTCTGTTGGAAGGGTACTGAAATGAGAGGGGCAAAATAAAAAGTCGTACCCCCTCCTACATGGTTGCTCAAATAAGTACTAAAGAAAGCATTTTAAACTAAGATATTTAAGATTTAAACTAGGAAACTAACATATCCTTACATTATGTAAGGATGGCATATTCAGGATTATTATTATTATTATTATTATTATTATTATTATTATTATTATTATTATTATTATTATTATTTGAATGTTTTTGGAGCACCGAAATTTTGTGAGACGAACAATATGTAGAGGTTTAAGATGGGTGGTCATAGAGGAGGAAAAACAGGATTTTTCTCTGTCTGACTCTCTAACGTAAAGATTATGTGCTGAAGGTAAGAAGCATCATCATTCTACAATAGGTTGCTTTTACGTAGAATATCAATTACTTGAGTTCCCCTCCTTGGGTCTACTTACCTTATGTAGTAAATTCAAAACAATTTCAATTCAATACAAATACATTGTAAAACTTTTCCGTAATTAAACATCTAGGGAAAATTAAACATTTAATAGGGACATCTGTTATCAAAATATCCAAACACGTAGATAGAAGACTATCTAGTGAGAAATATTGTGAAACTTTATAAAATTCTCCAAATTAGAATTAACATTTACTGGGAAACACTCGTTATGCGCCAGCGAGCATATGGTGAGCAGTGAGCACAGGGGAAATAATTACGAAACTGTTTGCAAACAAAATTAGGGACGCTAGTGCAAGTGCGACAACGGCATTTTTTTCTTTTTTTTGGTATCGTCATGAGTTTTACACATACGTTACAATTTGATTCTTTCCCACATAAAAAAATAAATAAAATAACCGTAGTGTAGTGATAAAGATGACAACAGCATTTCCAGGGGATCGAACCCGCTACCTTCAGCATACAGACTTGTTGCTTTAACTAACTGAGCTATTTGCTTTTTACGTGAACTGAGCCTGTTCCGGTAAAGACGATATTTCATTACGATCGTCCTACCAATTCGTCCTTTTCCATAGATAATTTCCACTATTTGCTCTATCTTTATGTTAATACTTAGCATATATTCATATATTTGGAGTTTGCAGATAATGCATATAATAAGACATACTAAAAATATTCGTTAAAGGTTTAGTTTGTAGATTTAATCCAGATTTCTCTCAATGACATAGATGTCGCTGCTTCGTGTTGAAATGCAGAATTCCCTCGTGTTCTTGAAAATTTCCCACTTTAGCAGAGTTGGTAATTCTCGAGATTTCTGTCGATTTAATGTTTTTTGCTTCTAATTTCTTTATTTTAAGCTAATATCTAACACAAATATTAAAAACGGGTTTGTTATTAACCTGTCCTGCTGGGGAAACCTTCCGAAATTTCGAACATATAAAGAAAACGGAGATATTTTCAAAAAATTTCAAAATAAAGAGACGCGTCATTTATTTTGCTCATGGTAGTACCTAAAATCACCAAACTCTGTCAGTAATCTAGGATGAGTTCGTGGACAAACATCGTTAGTTTCTTTCTTTCTTTTACTTTTTTTTGTACATAGCAAAATATCCTTTATATCTTTATAAATCCTTTATACCTACATATAAAACCGTTCCCCCTTAAAACGAAGTTTCTTAAACGATGTGTCACGGATCCTATTATTTTAAATCAATAATTTATGTACCATGTTATAACGATAATGATCCTACGAAGAAGGCCTACCAAATTTTTATAACGATAAGGTAACGATAATCTCATAAAACATTTTTTGTTTATTGTTTTGAACATTACCTTTTTTATTTACGGCACATAGACCCTAATCACTAACATAAATACACCTCAAAAGATTGTGTGGATATCCCTTCTTTAAGATGGTTCTGGAATAATTTATTGATTATCCGTCGTCATGACAACGTAAGAATAAAAACTCATCCAATCCACATATTAGAATAAATGTTTGATTCTATCTCTTTTTCGTACTTTCTTCTTCACACTAGTTAGTAAATATTTTAAAATTACACATTTCCCAGAAGTATAATAAGATATTTAGAATTACACTGAAAATACAAAGATATCGTTACATATGTCGCCCGAAATATAGGACTTTCTTTTATTGAATTTACAAAAGAATCCTGGACCGTTAAATAATACATATTAATCATTCTAGTTTTCGAATGCACCTCGTATATATAAAAATTGTAATTCATATATATATATATATATATATATATATATATATATATATATATATATATATATATATATATATATATATATATATATATATGTGTGTGTGTGTGTGTGTGTGTATCAAATTTATTTTTATAACAATATTATTATTATATTTATTTTAAATTTTATCATTGACTTCATTTATTTATACATTACAACGACGATAAGGCACATTCGAAATTTGATTTACAAGTTATTTAATTTTAAGTCCTTTTCGCGTCCATTAAATGCCTGTTATAACTTAATAATTATTTACTTGGGCATAATGAAGAAGATTTTGAAAAAGATGTATTTGTGATATTCATATGGTTGTTCTTTGAACGAAAAAGGATCAAGTACATGTATCTTCAACAATAACAATAATACTTAAGATAAAACATGATAATTAATATCAGAACAAAAATTAAAGTTACACTCTGAACAAAAGACAAGATCTTATTTTAATCATGAATGTACAGAATTATTCCATTCATTGATTCATTGAATTATCTTCATAGAATTCAAATAAGGTACGAGTAACAAACAAAACCATAATGATATTTCAAGCAAAATAAAGCAAAAAAACAATTGAATACGGTTTGCTCGGATGCCTTAACTTTGGATTAAGTTACATGACCAATGAATTCATTCATGTTGCATTCAAAGTCACAAACAGGAATACAGTACAGTATTGCGCGTTATTTACTTCTACAGTTCTTTGTTTCTTTAGAATTTTTGCCATCTATGAGATTCCTACGAAGTCCAATTCGAACGAAATTAGATCTAATGTTTGCATGCTTTCTAAGTGTAAGTAATCGTACTACACTGGGACTAGGTTCAGTTACACCAGCGTTTCCCAACCTTTATCAACTTGCGGCATACTATAGGTGTAACTTGAATTCTCGCGGCACACTCATAAATATTATTATTTGTAAATATAAAATACTGTGGTATTTTTTCTATGATTACTGATCTTCTCACAGAAAACAAAGCTCGATCACTGGTTTTCTCCCGTGGTAAATCATTATGCTTATTTTTCATTCTAATTTAAAAATAGAAAACAATTGCAATGATATATTGGACTCAGGATTTTAAAACTAAGCTTTCTTTTTCGAAATCCAACTTTTCACTAAGAAGAAAGATCACTAAATAACCAACGAACAAACAAATATATTTTAGTTTTAAAACACAAATGTAGATAATGTGTATACATGTTTGCTTTGTCGAAAGAATTGAATGATATTTTTAAATTTCAAGTTACGAAATAGTCTGCAAGAATAAAGAAGCAATAATAGTCATAACAATGATAACAAATACTTTTTTCAACATTAAAAATGTACAAAAAAGTAACACGGTATGAAACTTAAAGTTGTAGATTCATAGTAGAGGTTCATAGTAATGTGGAATACAAATATGCATTTTTCCTGTCTTGCAATTTGATTGCTATAGAGTTAATAATTTGTTTCTATTTCCTCACGGCACACCAGTGTGCCGCGGCACACCGGTTGGGAAACGCTGAGTTACACGATCACTATTACTGTTACTACTAAGGTTAGGTTCGGTTCCCTTACCGGTAAAATTAGGTTCAGTTCTCATTCGTTTCACTGGTGACGGAATGTCGTGTCTTCTAACAGAACTGTATTTGTTCTTTCTACAAGATTCACGGTAATTTGTCCTACCACGGTTTCTATTCCACGAAGAATCCCTCGGGGCATCAGATGTATATCTGTTCTGCTTCTTAGAAGTAGCCGCATTGCTGTCAGGCGGATAATTTCTGTCCTACTTCTTTCTCTTTCTGTCAATCCCATCTTCTCTTCGTCGATCATTTTCGCTTCCATCTTTGTAGTTAGGTTTGGTTACATTACCGGTACACGTGTATTTAACATCACCTTTTATATTGGGATCACACTTTAATCTCACATGAATGTATGGAATTTGGTTTCGATTAAGGTTAGTTTGGTTCAAGTTAGTACTGTATTGCACCATTGATGGATTTTCAAAATTTCGCAATGTCATACCTAGATGATTAAAATCAGCGTACTGCATCACGTTCTGTAAAGGCATAATCTGATTGTTCACTATTATCATTTTGGTCTTTTCATTGAATGAACATTCCAACACTTCCAACTTAATCAGCAAATTAGTACAAACATTGTAGTCCAGGAGCATATGTCAATATTTCCTAGTCCGTGGGATTTTGAATGAAGGGATGTTGTGGGTAGGTGGAATATCTTCATTAGGAGGTACCTAATCATGTGGTACCAGGTGGCAAGCCGAAAACCATGGCAGGGGACCGGGAGGGGGGAAAACAAAATGGCCGCCAGTGACAGTTGTCTCTCTGACTTTAAAGTACTATAACTTCTGCAACTTTTATATTGAAACCTTGAAAGCTGTGCAAATATGTAAATAACACATCAAACATTCCATTTTGGAACAATTTGGTGCAATAGCGACGCCATATTTTAAATATGGCACCCTTAAATCCCAAAATTCGGTATTATTTATTTCTTTTCTTTATATTCAAACGGAGATAACTCGTAAACTGCCACAGATAGGCGAAATCACCCTGAAACAAATGTTGTGGGTTCGAGCAAGAGCTTTCCAACGAGGTATATGCCATTTCTGTATCTTTAAAACGAACGGAGCTAGACTAGTTTATGTTACAGTATGTGTATAGCTTATAGCTTTTAACATAGGGCTAGTAAAATTAGGCGAAACCTGCATTTGTAAGTTCGTGAGTTTTGTGTGAAGGATCTTTACGGGTTGAGGGAATGCCTTCACTAGAAGGCACCTAATCATGTGGTACTAGGTGGCAAGCCGAAAACCGTGGCAGGGGACCGGGAGGGGGGAAATAATATGGCCGCCGGTGAAATTCGTCTCTCTGGTTTTAGAGTGCTATAACTTTTACAAATTATATATTAAAATGTTAGTGATTGTGCAAATGTGTAAATAATACATTATAAATTTTATTTTAGAACAATTTGGTGCCATAGCGACTCCATATTTTAAATATGGCGTGCTTCAGTATCAAAATTAGATTATTCTTATTTATCCATTTCTTTATATTCAAAAGTTAACAACTTGTAAACCGCCACAGGTAGCCGGAATCAGCATGAAATAAACTTGTAGGCCAGATCGGTGGCTTTAAAATGATAGATTGATGTCGTATCTTTAAAACTAACACAAAATGACTAGTTAATGTAATGGAAGATGTCAAACTTTGTGGGTTTTAACAGAACACAACACAACACAAACATAAACTGAAAAGAAATGCAACATAATTAACCTTGGCTATACGTACCTATATCTAATATCTTTAATATGATGCTCTGTGATACAATTACTTTAGAAATATATCCTTGAATTACACAGTTTTGGATGTAAAAGAGTTACACCTACAGAAAATATATTTTCTTGTGAGAATGTTTATGTAACTAATAAGTACATACTATTGTTTATAATATAGATTATAATTAACCTTGGGGTTTGATTTACTTCATTTGTGTATTATTTAAAGAACCCACTTTCTAACTGACCCTTTCATCATAAAAAACACTCAGTTCGTTAGTTGGTTTATACTACTTGGTTTCTCACCTTAGCATTCCTTACACTGTATTTCTAAGGTTTCTCCCCTAAGATGTCACACCGATGATTTCTCACCTGAGCATTCCTTACACAATATTTTAAAGATATCTACCCTATGATGTAACACTGTTTTTACACCTGAGCATTCCTTACACTATACTTTTAAGGTTTCTCTCTTATGATGTCACACCGATAGTTTTGCACCTGAGCATTCTTTATATACTGTTTCTAAGGTTTCTCCCTTACGATGTAACAGGTATGGTTTCTCACTAGTCATCGAGCGTCTCATCACTATCATCTTCTGAATCTTCCCATCGTAAGTCATGGTTTACGCACTGATCATCTCCTCCACAAAGACACAGTTCCGTACATCGCATGGTCCGAGATCGACATTTGCATGCCAAAGAACATTTACTTATTGTGCAACCGCAGCGAATCAACTGCAATACAGTCTCTGGAGCGCAAGGTAGTGTGCACATCACAGGAACAATTTTATTTTCGTCACTGGTTTCTTCTTCCCATCCACAATCTAGTGGGCTGGCAGATTTGGATGTGATTTTCCGGCACTTTTCCACACAAGTTCACCCTTTTAGTGAAAGGTGTAAGGGCCTTATGGTTGGAGGAAGACCTGAGCCTTGAATAGCCACCTCTGTAGTTTCCCAATATCTTAAATTTTAGTGTTCGGCACATAAACATTGCAAATGAACTTCTCAATTAGCCTTTCATCATCGTCATTGAACTTACTAGAACCGAGGTTTCCAAGAGATGCAAGCATGTCAACTCCAGCGTTGTAAAATACTTTCCAAAACATCTTCTTTGACTTCCTTGAAAATGCCCCAGTAATATCACACCCTGAAATAGCATGGAATCCAAGTAAGGCTTCTACTCTAGAAGATCCAAGAGAGGTACGGATAGTATGAATATCTATCATTCTCTTATTAACTCCAACTCCTGTGACAAACTTCGTATTGGCAGGTAAGTGTCTAGACCACCACACACAAAGAACAAGTATATCAGTATCTTGGGACATTATGTGGATGGTCTGTGCCCCTTGAGACGCTGCATAAAGATTGTGAAGTATTATTTTTATATCTGCTTCTTCATGAGTACTTTTTAACATTGATGTCTTTAAATTCTGAAGATTTTGCTTCTGTCGTCCAGCTGGCAACTAAGCGTTTTCCCAACTTACTCGCATGAAGGAGAATTTTTTTCTGAAAGATAAGCAGTAAATACATTTTTGGTTTTTGGATGAGATAAAAGATTTTTCATAGTGACATTTTTTATATTGGCAGAGTCAGATATCTTGTATTCTATTGTTGGGCTGTCTCTTGCTCTTTTCTTCCATATTGACGTCTTTAATGACTTATTTCCATACATATCAAAAAGAAGGTGAGTTTCATCGTATTTCAACATTGTTGACTATTTTTTTGCAGAATTCTGTAGACAAATCGAGACATGTATTAACATGCGCTGGCTTTTTCAACGCTTGGAGTTCCGCCATGCCATCAAGAACAGCAGCAGAGTAAGAAGATATTTCTTCCAACATCATCAGAGTCCTGCTCAACGTTAGCTAGAGCAATATCGTTTGTAATCTTTAAAGACATTCTTTGAGGCTTGTTCTCCCTCTTCGGATGCGAAAACACAAAACCAACATTTTCCAATTCTTCCTCTATCAAGGCTTTCAACTGTTTTCTAGTCAGAAGTTTATCGTCACTCAAATTATTGCTTTTAGCAATGGAATTATAAAGTTTCTCTATCTCACCCATTGACGTAACACGACCTTCATGAAGGAATTGCTTAGTGAATAAATAAATTCTGTTTTGCAAGCCTCTTCACTCACAGAGCTAAGACCAGAATCCTTCTTGCCTTCGCTTTTACGCAACACGTTAACAACATGACTATTACAGCAAGAAATGTGATAGGATATATCCTGTGCATGAGCATCTCCAGGATCAATGCAGTTACTTAATCGTATTTTGAACACTTCATTCTTTGACAAACTTACTGCTTCTTTCAAACGACTACTGGATCGATCGTAGGCGATGACATACAGCGGGTTTCTTCGTTTTCCTTCTTCGTCACAGAAAAAACATTTTGTTTTGTTTGTGATCTTGTAATATATGAGTCTTCGAGTCTTCGAGCCTTCGAGTCTTCATAATGTGTAATGGGGATTTCCTGTTGCTCTTTTTCAAACGATCTTCTAGTTCTTTCCATAATCATCTTGTGTGTGCAGTTCTTACAGCAATCAGCATGCCATGATGCATTTTCATTTGTTAGGTCTTCACTTGTTACTTCACCCAAACGTTTATTCAGTTCAATGTATTCTTTGTCCACCCATTCTGCTCTCAATTTTATACATTGTAGCTCTTTTTCATAATTGGAGGGTTTCACAAGTGGTTTCTTTGTTTCTTCTAGACAAAAAATACACATGGAATAGTTTGTACTTAATTTCAGTTTCTTCGCCGAAGGAGGTAGCTGCACTTGCAGATGACTTTTAATATTTTTCTCATGCTCTTCCATTTTCCTATTTCATTCTACTATACTGTTCATGCCTGCAACAAAGAAAAATCTTTCAATGCCAAAGATGTAATGAAAATAAAAACTATTATAAAACTTCACAGAGAGAGAGAGAGCGGTGGCCATATTGTTTCCCCCTCTCCCGGTTCCCTGCCACGGTTTTCGGCTTGCCACCTAGTACCACATGATTAGGTACCTTCTAGTGAAGGCATTCCCTCAACCCGTAAAGATCCTTCACACAAAACTCACGAACTTACAAATGCAGGTTTCGCCTAATTTTACTAGCCCTATATTAAACGCTATAAGCTATACACATACTGTAACATAAACTAGTCTAGCTCCGTTAGTTTTAAAGATACAGAAATGGCATATACCTCGTTGAAAAGCCCTTACTCGGACCCACAACATTTGTTTCAGGGTGATTTCGCCTATCTGTGGCAGTTTACGAGTTATCTCCGTTTGAATATAAAGAAAAGAAATAAATAATACCGAATTTTGGGATTTAAGGGCGCCATATTTAAAATATGGCGTCGCTATTGCACCAAATTGTTTCAAAATGGAATGTTTGATGTGTTATTTACATATTTGCACAACTTTCAAGGTTTTAATATAAAAGTTGCAGAAGTTATAGTACTTTAAAGTCAGAGAGACAACTGTCACTGGCGGCCATTTTGTTTCCCCCCTCCCGGTCCCCTGCCACGGTTTTCGGCTTGCCACCTGGTATCGCATGATTAGGTACCTCCTAATGAAGATATTCCACCTACCCGCAACATCCCTTCATTCAAAATCCCACGGACTTACAAATGCGCCTGGACTATTGATGGGAACACACGTTTTCTTTCTGAATTTCACGAATATTGGAATTAACTTTCTTTATGCTACATGAATCAATGTCGTGTACATATCATCAAACGGTGCTATTACCATTATTTCATTTCTAGAATTAATATCATGTTGAATATACTGGGAATACAAGCAACCAATAGCATTCACTAAACAAAGATGACCATAACATTTCGCACATTGATACATACCAGAATCTTCATTACACGCAGCATCAATAAGACAAACAAAAACATTCGAATGAAAAGAAAAGTTAGGATAATCTGATCCAACCAATACTCCAGTGCGAACACAGCAAATTTCGTCCACACCTTTAAGTCAATGATGCCATATTTCTTTGTTGATGCAAATTTAGGATCTGTATTCTCCATAGTTTCTATGTAAGGTTCAGGTTTACTTATTTGAGTATCATTAACTATAGTTTCTATCACTTCGATGGAATTTTGCATTTCAGTGAATCTATGTATAATTCGTTCAATTTTAAGATCACTTTGTTCAATTTGCAGAGTTGTCTGGTCGATTTTGCTATTGAGGTGTGTCATCTGCTCACCAAGATCTTGCTTTAATTGCCCCATCTCTTGATTAATTTGATCAGCAAAATCTTGCTTTAATTGGTTCATCTGTTCCGTTTGATGATCCATTTGTTGTTTAATGAGATCGGCTAGGTCAGAAAAGTTCATTTCCCTGTTAGCATTTGATTCTGTTGCATTTCCAACGTCAATACGACTCATTTTGATAGTTCTGAAAATTTTTGTGCCACTCCTTAGTAATGTATACTCCGTATTGATATTTCTTTTATCAAAACTATGTAACCTTAAAGTCAATCTGTACTCTTAAATTTTATTGAACTTCATCCAAATCTCCTAAGATCATGGGCGGAACCACCAAATTTTTATAACAATAATGATCCTGCGAAGAAGGCCCACCAAATTTTCGTAACGATAATGTCATAAAACATTTTTTTTGTTTATTGCTTTGAACATGACCTTTTTTTTAATTATGGCACATAATCACTAAAATAAATACACCTCAAAAGATTGTGTGCATATCCCTTCCTTAAGATGGTTCTGGAATAATTTATTGATTATCCGTCGTCATGACAACGTAAGAATAAAAACTCATCCAATCCACATATTAGAATCAATTTTTGATTCTCTCTCTTTTTCGTACTTTCTACTTCTTCACACTAGTTAGTACATATTTTAAAATTACACATTTCCCAGAAATATAATAAAAGATATTTAGAATTACACGGAAAATAAAAAGATATCGTTACAATGTTCCCCTCACGACGCTGGATGAACGAAAATTGAGGAAGCACCGGCCAGGAATGGAACCCGGGACCATGCGGACAGGAATTCAGCGCTGTAACCATTAGAGTACGATGTCCCCTTCCAGGCACGTAGCCAGGATTTCGAAATAGGGGGGGGGGTCCGTGACGAAATACTGTGGTTATCATACCAGGAGCTCGATCATTCTAAATTATTTTGGTGGCAAGATATATTCGTTCGTTTAGCCAGGATTTCGTAATCGGGGGAAGGGGGTGACATGAAATACTATGGTTACACACCAGGAGATCGAGCAATCTAAACTATTTTACTGCCAACATACCCATATTGGTCTTTTAGGACAATAAAATGAGGACATGATAGTAAGTATTTTAAGAAGAAAAACTATGAAGAAATCTTGAGTAAAAGAAAATAAAAAGTATTGAAAAAAATATAGACTTCCGAGGTCATTCGAACTCGGTTCTACTTGTCTTCTTTCTTCTTCTTTTTCTTATCTTCGTTTAATGCCATCAAGGATAGCAACGAGATACTCTTTCGGGAGTAAAGACATCTTATTAAATGGATTAGAGTTGCCGCGAAATTCAAAATGGCTCATATTATTGGTGATTCTGGGCATTTCTTAAGTTCTACCTGAGAGTCTATGTTATCTATGCAGATAGATGGAATTTGGAATGCTTCATTGGTATTCGTTACAAGAATACCAATTTTCAACTCCCTTTCCCCCCGTTTCCTCCAAACAAAGCTCCTCATAATAAAGAGTAACCAAACACTTGCCGTAACTTTATATTTTTGACGCTGATTCATCTTTTTCTCCTTTCTTTTGATTTCATTCTTCTTTAATATTTTTTTTATTTCTGGATCCGAAGGGGGGTCCGGACCCCCCGGACCCACCCCTTGGCTACGTGCCTGCCCCTTCCCCCTATGGTACGTATGTTAATAAAAGTAAGATGATAAAAGAGATTTATTAGGCTACGGTCCAATAATTACCAAAAATGATCAGACCGGTAGAGTGGTCTAGCAGGAGATCGCAGCCAAACATTGTTACATTCATTTTTATGTTGATATAGATATCAGAAGAAAAAGCAAAAATAATATTTTGTCACTGAAAAGAAAAGTCGGTACGTAAGAGTTTTTTTTTTTCTTTTTATTCTTAGAGAGTTAGGGACCATGATGAATCCTTTAATTATCATTCAATGTCAGGTATCAGTACGATTTTGAGAATAAAGATCCTAACCCCAGCCAGTAGAGAGTTACATCCTCTGCATGTCACAGGTTTTAGTATAATTTGTGTTTCCATTTATTATGTGGACATTCTAACTGCAATGTAGATCTAGGGATGTTTTAAAAGCAAAAGCAGGAAAAAGAAGAGAAAGAAAAAGAGGAAAAGGGACAAAATAAGCATGTAAAATAGAAAAGACAAAATTATATATAATTGGTGCAGGTATAAACATAAGATGTGTTCAGTGTTTTTCTTTCTTTTTCCTCTGACTGTGAGAAGTACATACCTTCCAGCCGTTCTATTACTATTGCTATCTTTTGCATATTTACGCAAATCTATTTTCATTATGAACAATGAAATATAGGCATATTAAACATACTTTTTTAATAAAATAAATTTATAATTTACACCTGTATAATTATTTTATTTTAAATGTGTGACTTTGTTTTAGTATCCTTTCCTAAGAAAGACAATAATAAGCAAGAAGCTTCCATTTAAAGACAATATATTTACTGTTTAAATCAAGAGAAAATTCTAGCAAGGGGACCATCATAATTAATTGTCTTTTTAATTTTTATTTATTTATTTATTAAAAACGCTTCATGGAAAATTCTAAAAGTCTAGAACAATTATAAACAAATTCAATATGATAAATTAAAGCTATATTTATCTTTTATTTAAAGGTTGTGAAGGGTCATGATGACGTCATGCTGGTTCACCATATTTTGTTCTCAATTTCCTTACAAGGAAGGGTCATGCAGTGGCTCCGCTGAGATCCACGAGACAATGCATTTGATATGTTATAACTAGACAAATCTCAAAGTTATACGTGTCACCGGGCGGAATGTCGTGAGTTACAACATATTTTGTAATATAAAAGCTACAAAGCTGGCAGAATAGTTTTGAACCGGGTCATTTGTTCGGAAACGGTTGGGTAAATGGAAAACTCGAACAATACGTATCAAATCATTTTCAAGGACACACTTTTTCGGATTAAAAAGTTCGCCCCAGGGTCCTCGCAGGGTCACAGACGGGGTTCAACTCAAAATTTTGTAAATGGCAAGGGGGGTTAAGTAGCACATCGTTTAAAAGGTGTTGTATAATGAAAGAAAATGCAGCAAGTCTCGACTCTCGATGACAACCCTGTGCAAAATGGCAGCGGGTCAAAATGTAAACAAAAACTTAATTCAAAAGTCCATTGTCACCCCTATAAATAGAAAACGGTGAGACAAATATGAAAATAGGAAAGAAAGTGTAGCATTATTTTCAAAGTACAACAATTTAAGTTAAAGTGTGTTGTCCCAGGGTGCTCACAGGGTCCCAGGTGGGGTCCAACTTAAAAGTTTCAAATGTCAAGAGAGGTTAAGAAGCTCATCGATCGTAAGATCTTGTAAAATGAAAGTAGATGGAGCAAGTCTTGACTTTCTACAACAACCCCGTCCAAAATTGCGGCGGATCAAAATGTAAACAAAAGCTTAATTGAAAAACTATTGCCACCTTGAATCCAAGATGGCCGCTTAAAACCTATGTCATTCATAACAGTACAAATCTAAATTTCTATTTTTCTCTATTATGTATCTAGAAATAATACTGTAGGAAGACTAAAGCACAATTGAATTTCAATTCACTTCAACTATTATTTCATTATATGTTTTGTCTTAATGCACGTTCGTCACGGTTCTCTTGACATTATTTACTTGAATATAACGAATATGTGATGAGCACACAACTCTGACTTCCTGCTCATACTGCTAAACAAAAGTTGAATACCTTCGGATATTGTTCTATTTTTATCATATGTATTTCATACAGAAAGAACTTGCTGCACCAGTAGGCTGGGGGCTCTATTGTAACGTATTCGTGATGGATACATTTGTATGTCATTCGTTGGATTGATCGCAATACTTCAAACAATACCAAAAAATAATAAAAAATAAAAACATTCATTTGCAAGATTGGCGAGTAGCACCAAACATGTGTAAGTCATTTCAGTACACCGAGCTGTGTGAAACTTTGTTGGTTTGGTTACAGTGTTCCAAGGAATAACATATTTATATAAAAATTAATTTTTCACTTTGGCAGCCATATTGGATTACAGATTATACTCTTTGATATTTTGTGGATATTTACTGTTAACCATAAACGTTCGCTTCTCCAACACCAGTGGTGTGAGCTGGATATGCGTTCGATACATAGTGCGGCATATTGAACGAAGATACCGCGTTTTTGAACATTTCGCATATTTTAGTCACTTACTATTCAACATTAATGCCAGATTTGTTTTCCTAGCTTCAGCAGTTTGGTATGATTATCCTTTCGATATAGGTTTTAAGCGGCCATCTTGGATTCAAGGTGGCCCTAGATTTTCAATTAAGCTTTAGTTTACATTTTGACCCATCGCAATTTTGGACAAGGTTGTCGTAGAAAGTCGAGACGTGCTCCATCTTTAACTTAACAAGAGCTTTCAAACGATGTCCTACCTCTCTTGCCATTTGAAACTTTTTAGTTGGACCCTACCTGGGACAATGTGGGGACCCTGGGACAAGACGTATTCACTTAAATCGTTGTACTTTGAAAATAATATCACACTTCCTTTCCTATTTTCACATTTGTCTCACCGTTTCCAATTTATAGGGGTGACCATGGAATTTTCAATTAAGTTTTTGTTCACACTTTGACACGTCGCCATTTTGCACAGGTTTGTTGTAGAGAGTCGAAACTTGCTACATTTTCTTTTATTATACAATAGCTTTCAAATGATGTGCCACTTAATTCCCATAGCCATTTGAAAATTTTGAGTTGGACCCCGTCTGGGACCCTGCGACAAAGGTTTCTACCGCAAAAAGTTTGTCGTTGAAAATGATGGGATGCGTGTTGGCCGAGTTTTCCACTTATCCAACCGTTTCCGAACAAATGACTCGGTTCAAACTATTCTGCCAGGTAATATATATATATATATATATATATATATTGTAGTTCTTACACTACAAAATATGTTGTAAGTCACGATATTCCGCCCGGTGGCACGTATAACTTTGGGATTCGCCTAGTTATGAAATATCAAATGCAAACACAATTGTCTCGTTCGGACCTCAGCGGAGCCACTGCGTGACCTTTTTTTTGTTAGAAAGAACAAAAGAAATGCTGTTGCTCTGAAACAAATTAGAATGAACTGAACACAAACGACTTAATGTGATTTTGTAAGTTGTAGCGAATGTGGAGATGGATGAAGACTCATATACGCGGTGCCTCTACAAAGCTTGAAGACTCGTCTCAGGAAAACAAATGTATTACACATTTTTGTACACCGAAATAAAAGTTTTCGAAATATGATCCTTAGGCATCAACACACCTCTGCCAGCGTGTTTTCCATTGTTCATACACTCCCTGAAAGTCTTCGCACCCAAACCTGTCAAGGGATCTTGTCGAAATTGCCTGGACCGTTGGCATCGTGTCGAATCGCTTCCCTTTCAGGTCTTTCTTGATTCGGGAAACAAAAAAATGTTGCTGGGAGCGAGGTCGTGGTTATAGGGTGGATGTGGCAGTGTTGCCACATTGAACTCCGCCAAAACTTCGGCGGCGGCGAGCGATGTGTGAGAGGGTGCATTATCGTGGTGAAGAACCCAATTGGCTTTGATGTCTGGGCGGGCTCGATCCTTCAAACAGCGGAGCACCACAGCGTAAAACGGACCTGTGACATTCTGTCCGGCAAGAACAAAATCTTTGTGGATCGGTCCTTTGGCATCGAAGAAAACAATGAGCATGATTTTCACGCGTGACTTGCTCATGCGAGCTTTCTTGGGCTTTGTAAACGAACTGTGTGCCACTCTGCACTTTCTCGTTTCGTTTCTGGATCGTATTTGTAGACCCAGGTCTCATCATCAGTAACCACTTTATCCAAAAATTGGGGACCATCTTGCTAAAGTTCAAGCATTTCTTCGCAAACAGGCAGGCGCTGTGCCTTCTGTTCATCCGTCAGAACTTTGGGAATAAGTTTGGCACATACTTCTGTCACTAAAACACTCTAGTCGGACTCAATCCCAGTTGATCGGCAATTAATCTAACCGTAAGACGACGATCAGTGTTTAAGAGTTCACGCACTTCCAGCAGATTTTCCTCAGTTCGGCTTGTTGCAGGCCTCCCGGAGTGGCCATCGTCTTCAACGTCCTCGCGGCCCTCTTTGAATCTCTTGTGCCACATGAAAACCATTGTACGTGACATCTCGTCTTCTATGTAATCCTCTTGAATCATACGAAAAGTCTCTGTAGCTATTTTGTTCAATTTCACACAGAACTTTACAGCATAATGTTGCCCCAAATTCCGCTGCATTTTCCACTTACTCAGGTTTCGACGGGGTCATTGACATCCACTCATTTCACTAGCGATCAACTCACTGCCGTGTCTCGGAGGCAACTGACGCTCGCGCGGTCGGTTAGCTGACATTCCCCACTAACGTCAGTGGAATAGGTCTGCGCGCGCGCTCCTACTCAGGTAACACTGAGTCTTAAAAGTTTGTGAACGCACCCTGTATTAGTCACTTCGTTCAGCAAGGAAAATGATAGATCTGAAACAATGTCAAAGGAAATTTTCGAGCTTTTGGATTTCCCGTCACTCTTTATTTGTATACTAACTTATTCAAAATAACAATATCAGTTATATTAAATGAGTATAAAATATTCCATTTTAAATATATATCCCTTATTGTCCTACACTTGTTACAAATTTCAAGTTTGCATGTACATGAGAAGTGCCCTATAGGTTCTGAATCAAGTAATGTAAATATATGTAATTTTGACCCTGCTCCCTAATTTTCTTCCTTGAAGGGGGAAAATTTTCCGTTTGTATCCTTTATTTGTATCATAAATTCTACATTTATGTCAAATTGCAAGCTTCCATATCCTATAGGTTTTGAATCAAGTGACGTACCTATATTTAATTTTGTTCTTGCCTAATTTTACTTCCTTGGAGAGAGAATTCACATGCTAATTTTACTTCCTTGCTAATATGAGAATTCACATGAGCACCATCATTTTCCGTCAGTTTTTGTAACGTATGGGAATGTTTACGATTGACTTATGTAGATACTGCAGGGATATGTTTTGCAGGAACTTGGTAGTAATGTAATTTCCCTGAGCGAAAATTCAACTCTTACTTGGAGAGAGAAATTTCAAGATTTCGGATTTTTTTCGTTATTAATAGGTAACATAACTTCTGCATTTATGCCAAATTTCATGTTTTCATACCTACGGGAAGTACCGGTACTACATAGGTTTTGAGTCAAGTGACGTAATTATATATAATTTTGCTCTTACCTCTTAATTTTAGTCCTTACACAGGGAAATTTCCAATTTTAGAATTTTTTCCTTTACTTATGTAACAAATCCTGCGCTAGTGCTGAATTTCGATTCTCCACGTCTTTAGGAAGTACGCGTATCCTATAGATTTTCAGTCAAGTAACGTAAGAAAATGTATTTTTGTCCTTGCCCCCGAATTTTCTCCATATCTACTACACGTATTCTATAGGTTTCGAGAGTGAGTGCCAACATTTGTAGTTTTCTTGAAGTTTTCACGGCTCCCTATCTTGTAAGCTGGTCGAGATTAAACATTAAACATATATTTAGGTCATGATCTAGTGTAGTTTTGTAGCTCAGTCAATTTTTATTGTGCTGTCTTCATGGGAGACGAAATTATGGATTTCGAAAAAGACCTGACTTACTTCGTGTCAAAACGGCACACGATGTGCCCCAGCCAGAGAATTTGGCTTAGCACACCATAATCCACTTATTCGTGTAGCAATCTGTGCATGTAATGTGAGAAAATTGGTTTAAATAAAATAAAACATAGTTTAGTTTATAGTTTTAAAAGACTGTTTCTTCACAACCCTGCAAACCGGTAATACCAGGCGTGTGTTAGCCACTGCACTAGATTCTCGCTGTTAAAATAACACACTAAAGCGCTATTCACGCTAGAACCACTGCCCATGTCAAAATTTATTGCATTAACACTGTCATGTTTTGCTGGGTAAAATCCTGTATTTGATAGGTATATATTAAGCTTCTCTCTGGTTCCATTGTACGTCCATCCTATCAAACACTAATACTACAATGTTAATAGTCGTTGTATATTTGGATTTAGAACCGTTTCTGGATGGATCAAGTTTGGCAGTCTATCATAGAATCAGCATAAAGGAAACAATTATATCCTTCAAGAAAAAATAACTAGTTTGCTACATCTAATTCGTTTTCGTATTACATAAAGATGATAAACTATGGTTTTGTAAGCTCCTTCGTGGCTAGGCGGTTAGCATATGCTCCTTTGCGTGGAAGACCTGGGTTCGATTCCCAGTGGGAGCTCATGTGGTTCGGATTCCAAGTTAATCAATAGGTCCACGTCACATATAGCTTCGCTGCTGAAAAGGATGTTAAAACCAATTTAACTCAACTCATGGTTTTGTAAGATATTTCTACGACTGTATATTATTAATGTTGCGAAGCCCATTCATTCTGGAACAACACAATATTTTATATGAAAAAGTACAAATCAGCGCCAAGTAATTCATTCAAGGTGGATATAGAATTCTCACTTACTTATTTGGGTCTATTTATTTTCGCCCTAGATCATGGAAATCGGCAGGACGGCAAGACGATCTGGTTATATGTGAACCAGATACTATTCTGAACAATATAGCAGAGCTTAACAATTGTTAATACTGCTAGATCCACAAAAAGAGTTCGAGAGCGGCGATTTACGCATCACAATAATAGTAATTTCGATAAGTGTTGTACTAATACAAATATGAATTTTTGTTATAGTAATATGAGCAAAATCTATTAACTACTTTTGTATCATTGCAGAATATATTTTGCTTATCTTACCCCGCATTCACATTGTTCGTATAGCTTATTAAGCTACAAAAATAAATAAAAGCTTTGCAATTGTTTCATAAAATATATATTTATTTTAAATACGTATGAGAAAATTAAAAAAAAATCTCACTTATTCAAAATAACAATATCAGTTATATTAAATGACTATAAAATATTCCATTTTAAATATATATCCCTTATCTTGTTACAATTAAACCATATTAAAAGCAGTAAGAATACATAAAACAAAATTATATACTATAAAACAAACCTCATTGCAACATAAAATGTAAATGTTTTTACGTATTTTAACCCCCAATCCCAATTTGTTTTCATATATTCGATTTAATATAAAACAATAATTATACAATAAAAGTACGGTATAAAGAGCTAACAGTATCATACTAACAAACCGAAGGCAACTGCAAGTTTGTTTTCTAATATATCTGCACGATTGCATTGAAGCTTATAATTCTAGCAAAATGCCCTGGTAATTACGCACAGAACTTAATATTAACTTTAATATCAAGGAAGCTAATATTTAAACGATGTTATAACTTAGTTATGTCCAAAATTACGTAGTATTTATTTATAAATCTTTATGTGCTATTCTTAAATATCTGTCCTATCCTTCTTCTTCCTCTTCAGCTTCTCCTTCCTCTTCTAACGTCATCTCCTGCTTCTGCATAATTTCTGATACCAGATCGTTTAAATCTTGGTCAGCTTCTGTGAACTCCATTTCATCCATTCCTTCTCCCGTATACCAATGTAGAAACGCCTTCCTCCTAAACATTGCCCTAAACTGCTCCTCCACTCGTTTGAAACAGTCGACAATGCATGTGTTGTTTGCTATCAAAGTTCCTGCTATCTTCAAACCTCGTGGTGGGATATCGCAAATAGCTACTTTCATATTATTCGGTATCCATTCAACGAAATAACTGCTGTTCTTTGTTTTGATATTCAACATCTGTTCGTCCACTTCCTTAGTGGACATTCGACCTCGAAAATACACAGCAGCTGTAATATACTTCCCATGACGAGGATCACAAGCAGCCATCATATTCTTAGCGTCAAATAGTTGTTGTACGATTTCCGGAACTGTTATAGCACGGTATTGTTGACTTCCTCGAGACGTAAGAGGGGCGAATCCTGGAATGAAGAAATGCAAACGTGGTTCCGGAACCATATTTACCGCCAATTTTCGAAGATCAGAATTCAGCTGACCTGGAAACCTCAGACAAGTTGTGACGCCTGACATTGTTGCCGAAATCAAATGGTTTAAATCTCCATAAGTCGGTGTTGTGAGTTTCAGTGTTCTAAAGCATATATCGTACAATGCTTCGTTGTCAATACAAAATGAATAATCTACACCTGTGACCAGTAAGTGGATTGAAAGCGTGGCATTGTATGGTTCTACCACAGTATCTGATACTTTCGGAGAAGGAACAATACAGAAGTTACACTTTATTCTATCTGGATATTCTTCACCAAGTTTATTGAGAAGTTGTGTTCCCAACCCAGCACCTGTTCCACCACCAAGCGAATGAACCAACTGGAATCCTTGAAGACAATCACATGCCTCCGCTTCCTTCCTCGTAACATCAAGAATAGAATCAAGTACTTCCATACCCTCTGTATAATGTCCTTTAGCCCAGTTATTACCAGCTCCACTTTGTCCGAATACGAAGTTATCAGGTCGAAACACTTGTCCAAATGGTCCACTTCGAATAGCATCCATAGTTCCTGGTTCTAAATCAATTAACACAGCCCTAGGGACATATTTTCCACCCGTTGCTTCGGTGAAGTACACATTGATTCTTTCTAGCTGTAAATCAGAATCACCATGATATGTGCCTGTTGGATCAATTCCATGTTCATCACATATAACTTCCCAAAACTTTCCTCCAACGTTATTTCCACACTGACCAGCTTGAAGATGACATATTTCCCTCATTTTTGTTTAGTTGTATTAGATGTGCGGTCGTTTTAATAAGGATAAGAACTTGAAGAGGTTATACACTTTTTGCAATCGTGAAGTTCTGCTGCTGAATAAAAAGTCGTAGCAACGAGTCAACAAACAAACGAGCAATGCACAGTATATTTACATTGATAGGCAAAATAAACGCAGTCTTCTTCTTTGGAACCATAATATAGTTTTATGTTCCGGTACAGATGTTAGTAAAGTCACCTATATCCAAATAGTCGTTATAAATGAGTATTTGTGCGAAGACAAATTGAGGAAAAATAACATACAGAAACTTCGCGAGTTAGAGTCAAAGTAACTAGGGTACTATACATGCGCGCCGACTACGTGCTTGCTCCGGGGCTCCGACACCCACACAAATAATCTTGCGGGTGCGACGCACCCACAAGATTTTTAGTTTGGAACCGTGTTTGAACCCGTTTCTCTTGCGTTTAAGTCAGCCGTGTTACCGACTGAGTTAGGGCAGCCCCAACTTATCCTTATACAGGGTGTACAATATACAATGCAACCCCGAGTTTGGGATAGTAGAACTTTTGAAAAATGAAATCTTTAAGTTTTACGTCCCACGATTATGCCGGTTAGGCTAAAGGAGACGGTGATGATGAGAGATGAGTGAAATGGTGGAATGAAGAAAGTGGGAGGAAACGGGAGAACCCCGAGAAAACCCACGAGCACGGTGTTTGTCCACCACAAAGTTCACTTGGCGGGGGCTGGGATCGAACCCGGGACCCCAAGCACCAGAGGTGAACGCTCTACCACTGAGCCACCGCGCAGTAGAACTTTTGAATCTGAAGAGATACACAATAATGGTTATATCAAGATGAAGCTTTGTTCATGCATATATTTTTAAAGTAGAAAGCAACGATTGAAGTACACTAGGAATCACACAGTGTTGCCAGATGTAACTGAAGGTGTAAATCTTTTTTTTTTTTTTTTTTTGCAAAACATGTAAATTGACTCATAACTCATACGTATGGATGTTCTGACGTTAATTTTCAATTTATTTAGTTGGAGTAGCTTGGAAACTATAGAGTAGAAAAAAGAATTTTTTATTTACACCGATAACTAATCGAATGAGGCCTCTGTAAGGGGAAGCTAAGGTAATCGTAGTTTTCATAAATTAATACTCTGAATTGGCAACATTGCTGATGTTTCACGCATCGAAAGGTGTGTTAAGGATCTGTCTACATTATGCAATTCCTGAAAACAATGAAAAAGAAACTTTGAAATTATCATGAAAAAACTTGTACTTACATGCACCGGCAACACTGCTTTTAATTTCTATGGGGCTTCTTAAGCAACAGGTATACAAGAACAATTCTCGAACTATACAAGTGCTGGAAACGAACATTCGCAGTGCCATTGAGAACATTAACACTTCTACTCTTCGTAAAGTTGCTGCCAACAAGGTGAAACATGTGAAGCAGTGTTTAAATCAAAACATGGGTCACTTCCAGCATCGCTATTGAGCTGATAACTCGTTTCATGATAGTAGCAGTGTTGCTGGATGCATGTAAGTAAACGTTTTATCATGGTAATTTTAAAGTTTCTTTTTCATTGTTTTCAGGAATTGCGTAATGTAGACAGATTAACACACCTTTTTATGCACTGAAAATCAGCAATGTTGCCAATTCAGAGTGCTAATTTATGAAAACTACGATTTCCTTAGTTCCCCCTTACATAGGCCTCATCCGATTAGTTATCGGTGTAAATGAAAAATTATTTTTTCTGCTTCATAGTTTCCAAGCTATTCCAACTAAACAAACTGAAAATTAACGACAGAACATCTATATGTATGAGTTATGAGTCAATTTACATGTTTTGCAAGAAAATTGATTTACACCTTCGGTTACATCTGGCAATATTGTGTGGTTCCTAGTGTACTTCAATCGTTGCTTCTTAGTTTAAAAAATATACATGAACAAAGCTTCATTTTGATATAACCATTATTTGTGTATCTCTTCAGATTCAAAAGTTCTACTATCCCAAATTGCGGGTTGCATTGTATATTGAACACCTTGTAGTACCGGTATGTTTTACTTTTTCACACCATAGCCCTTTATGAAAAAGTTCATAAAAGATTTTAACTAAAAATAAATCCATCAAATATCGAAACTTCCCTCAAACCATATGGGCTATTACAACACGCCATTGATATGCACCCACATAAATTTTGGAAAGTCGGCGCCGTTGGTACTATCCTATTTTAGGGAAGCACATTTATATTGACTTCTCTTAGTACTAAATGAACTCATGCTGCATTAGAAAATGTTTGTAAAGGGAGGAGATGCATTACTGGGTACAGATTGACTTCAGGAATGCTGAGTACAAAACGTGAAGTATCTTAAGAACACCAACTAAAATGTACAAATCAAACTGAATCAGCCAGGAGCGCAGCAGGTGGACCCGCGGGGTAGGGTGGGGATGCGTCCGTAGGAAACAGGTGCATTAGATACGGTACAAGGATAGTGGAAAAACACTTCATATTTCACAAAAGTACATGTCTTACATCTGACACAGCTTTGCTACACTTCTATGATCATTTTGTATAATGCCTTGACAGCACTTCACTTCATTATGTCTTCCTTAATGACTACAATTTGCATTTCTTATTTTTAACATATTGTAGATGTGAGAGATAAAATCTCGATATGCTTTGATTACTTATACAACCCCATTGAGAAATAAAGTAACATGTTCCTTCCGTATCGTATATTTTACAAACTTTGCCTCTCTAAAACAGGATAGCACTGTGAATAGATAAGAACTTTCAGTTTCGGTGTCGCAAAACTTTTATTATAAATTTACAATAAAACAAATGAGAATCTTGTCACAAAGTAATACTGAAATTCCTTCCTTAACGGAGTGATTGAGATGTCAATTTATACAATTTTGTGCGAATAAAATCCATTGTTGACACTAGATTGTCTTTGTTCATAATGCTGTGTATTGGCGCAATTTATCGGTTTACGTTCTGTGTCTTGATTACTCAGCGTGCCGTTACACTCAGTGTTGCCAATTTGGGGGGAAAGTCACTAAATCTAGGGGATTCGCCTTCCAGGATAGCGACAAAAAATAATTTTTCCGATTAGCGACTTTTTTGGTGATTTTGGAATGATAATTTGGAGACTTACTTACAAAACTAGCGATTTTTGCGCTGCGAACAACTTGTTCTAAAATAAGTACTATTAACTCGAATCAGCTCAGATATACTATGTTTGTTTTTGTTTTGCTTATTTGAATCAGTGCAGATGTTGACGAGCTGGGAAAATACGTAACATTTATCTCTATACTGCCGCTTTGATTACCTTCTCTTACCTTCTAATGGGGACGAACTCCAGCTTTTAATGTCCTTTAGTTTACAGAGCTTCCGTTTAGAGGCACAAATAATAAATTACCGATAGCAAACAGATTATCTGTAGAAGCATGAGTAGACCTTTTAGACCAATATTTTTTCTAGACCTTTCATTTTGCTCGTTTTTCAAAATTCATCATAAAGTTAAAAATATATAAAAGTGAAATTATTGTTAGTTATATATGAGTCTTTGAGTCTTTCATATACGTTCTTGTAGCTTAGATAGTACTATGGCTTGAATTGAACACGTATCTTATACAGACACACACACACACACACACACACACACACACACACACACATATATATATATATATATATATATATATATATATATATATATATATATATATATATATATATATATATATATATATATATGAAAGAGGCAAAATTCCTCGAAAAATTATTTTAGCGACTTTTCACCCAAAATTGGAGTCATTTCATCTCCAATTAAGCGAATTTTTGTATCAAATTGTTGGCAACACTGGTTACACTGCATGACGGTCAATCGAAGTTAATAGAGTAGTAAGGTTGGGCCATATCGGAAACTAGACGTTTATTGGCTGGTGATATTACGTTACCACAGGTGCAAAGCGAGAGAAACCTACAGTCACCGAAAGACGATGCTTGGCGTTTGCAAAACTAATCACCTCACCTTTCATCACCTGTAATGATGCGATACAGAAATGAAGACCCTTCTTGTTGATTATGGGTCAGGTGGTTCAGAGTAATGCCCATTCGTCTGCTTTTGTCCGTTTCTGTCAGATTCCGTGGTACCCAATGTACACTTTGCGGTAGCCAAGCGTGTTGTGATGAATACTGTGAACGGAACCATACGAAATGTTCAGTACTTTTGCAATGTGTGACAGTGTGATTCGCCTATCCTCCCTAATCATTCCCTCCACCTGACAAATGTTCTGGTCGCTAGCAGATGTTGACAGTCTGCCACTTCGATGCTCATCAGTGATGTCAGTCCTCCTATTATCACACTCACTACACCAACATCACACTTGTTTCCTCGATAACACGTTGTTGCCATACACTTCCACAAGTTTCCGATGGATCTCGGCTAGTTTCTTCCCCTTCGCACGCAGAAACTTTATCACACTTCGCCTTTCAACATTTGATCATGCTTCCAGTAGCCCTACCATCTTCGAACTGCGATTATCTCCAACTGCGTCACCATGTTTCTCTCTAGCGGTCACCAGGGGTACTACCCATCTATACTTACAACACACAGAAACAGAGTTACAAGTATATAGTGGTTCATTTTTCGGGCACTTGTTACCTTACTTTTTGATCCTGCCTTGCAATTGAAAATCAACTCAAATCCTTTTATTGTTGGCACCTATTCCTATGTTCGAACGTGCAGATCACCAGCGGCACCGATTTCTGTATAAGTAGAGGCAGGGACCTACAGCAGGCAGGAGGCAAGTAGGGCGTCACTTGACCTACACTACCCTAAAATCGTGGTGTTTTCCAGGGCCACCTGAGAGCAAGGACTCAATTTTCCCGTGTCGCACGATACGCCATGACCCACGTACCGTCCAACCGTGGAAAATCCAACACTCCGAAAACTCGTTCTCTTTTACGACCACATTTTAGGGGTGTATTCGTTCCCTTTTATGAGCACTTTTTCAACCCCTATTTTAACATACCAAAAATTAAACAGAAACTACGAACACAGCAGAGCTAATGAAAGACTATGTGCACGTTTTCCAACCCTTATATAACATAACACAAATTACATAAGTCTACGAACAGTAGCAGAGCTAATAAAAGAGTTTCGCTTATTTTTCAACCCCTATTTTAACATAGCAGACATTACTTAAGACTACGAACATGTAGCAGAACTGATGAAAAAATATGATTTCTTTCAACCACTATTTAACATAGCACATATTACATAAGACTATGAGCACATTTTCCAACCCTATTTAACATGGAAGAAATTACATAAGACTACAAGCACGATGCAGAACTAATAAAAGGGTTTGGCTTATTATTCAACTTCTATTTTAACATAGCAGACTTTACTTAAGACTACAAATATGCAGCAGAACTGATGAAAGAATATGATTTCTTTCAACCACCATTTAACATAGCACATATTACATAAGACTATGAGCACATTTTCCAATTCTATTTAACATAGCACAAATTACATAAGACTACGAGCACATAGCAGAGCTAATAAAAGAGTGTGCCTTCTTTTCCACCCCTGTTTTATCATAACAAAAAGTACATAATACTGTGAGCACAGAGACTACGAAAACATAACTATGTAACGTAGCAAAGACTACTAACATAACAGAATAATGGAGGTGTATTCGTTCTCTTTTATGAGCACTTTCTTCAACCCCTATTCTAACATAGCAAAAAATAAGTAAGACAATGAACACAGAGACTACGATCCTATTCCTATCTAACAAAGCAAAGATTACTAACATAGCAGAGAATAATGGGGGTGTATTCGCTCCCTTCTACAACTAATTTTTTAACATAGCACAGACTACGAACGCAACACCTCTATGTAACATGAAAGAGTATGCCTTATTTTTCAACTCTTGTGTAAGAGCAGAGATTACATACCAAAAGCTACAAGTATTTTTAACATAGCAGAGCTGATAAAAGAGCATGGACTATATTTAACCACTATTTACATAACACAGATTACAACCCCTATTTTAATACAGCAGAGACTATGAACCAGTACCAGAAGTGTACTCCTTCCCTTTCATCAGCCCCTATGTCACATAGCAGAACTGCCGTGTCGTGACAAAACGCTGTAACTTTGGCGAAGAAGTTTTGCGAAAATGAGCCTTAAAGTTTTCATCCGAAAATGTGATCTGTATCTTGTAGAAATAGTGTATCTTGACTTTGGAAACACGTGGCTACATGTAATGTTACGTAAATGCATGTTGTGTGATTAAATTTGGTGAAAATTGATTGGTTGACCATTATTGCCTAGTTACACTGGTTCTACACGATACAGATCACATTTTCGGATGAAAACTTTAAGGCTCATTTTCGCAAAACTTCTTCGCCAAAGTTACAGCGTTTTGTCACGACACGGCAGAGAAATTACCCAAGCATTCGCCAAGTACTACATGTCCCATAAGTACTGACCATCGTGATCAGAGGTCAAGTATTTAAACTCGAATAACTCGTGGTGTTTCCACATTTAGCAATAAGTCACCCACTACTACATGTCTCAAAAGTACTGGCCATCGACGTCAAAATCCGAGTAACTCGTAAACGGAGCAATATATTGAGGTGATGTTTCCACATTTAGTAATAGGTCATCAACTGCTACACGTCCCAGAAGTACTGACCATCAAGGTCAGAGGTTAAATATTTAAACTAGAATAGCTCGTAAACGGAGCAAAGTATTGAGATTCTGTTTCCACATTTAGTAATAGGTCATCAACTACTACATGTCCTGAAAGTACTGACCATCGACGTCAAAAGTTTAAATCCGAATAACTCGTTAACGGAACCATATATTGAGGTGCTGTTTCCACATTTAGTAACAGGTCATCAACTAGTACATGTCTCAAAAGTACTAATCATCGAGGTCAAAGGTCAAATATTGAAATCAGAATAACTGCTAAACGGAGCAACATATTGTGGTGGTGTTTTTACATTTAGTAACAGGTCATCAACTACTACATATCCTAAAAGTACTGACCATCGACGTTAAAAGTTTAAATCCGAATAACTCGTAAACGGAATCACATATTGAGGTGCTGTTTCCACATTTAGTAACAGGTCATAAACTACTACATATCTCAAAAGTACTGATCATCGAAGTCAAAGGTCAAATATTGAAATCAAAATAACTGCTAAACGGAGGAACATATTGAGGTGGAGTTTCCACATTTAGTAATAGGTCATCAATTACTACACGTCCCAAAAGTATTGACCATCGAAGTCAAAGGTCTAATATTTAAACCAGAATAACTCGCAAACGGAGTAACATATTGAGGTGCTGTTTCCACATTTAGTAATAGGTCATCAACTACTACATGTCTCAAAGTACTGACCATCGATTTTAACGGTAAGATATTTAAACCGGAATAACTCGTAAGCGGAGCAACATATTTAGATGGTGTTTCGACATTTAGTAACAGGTCATCAACTACTCCATGTACTGAAAGTACTGACCATCAACGTCAAAAGTTTAAATCCGAATAACTCGTAGACGGAGTCACTTATTGAAGTGGTGTTTCCACATTTTGTAGTGGTTTACCAACTACTACGTGTCCCAAAAGTACTTATCATCGAGGTCAATGGTCAAATACTGAAACCAGAATAACTGCTAAACGGAGACACATATTGAGGTGGTGTTTCCACATTTAGTAATAGGTCAGCAACTTCTAGATGTCCGAAAAGTACTGACCATCGAGATCAAAGGTCAAATATTTAATCCCGAATAGCTCGTAAACTTATCCACATATTCAGGTGGTGTTTTCACATTTTGTAGTGGTTTACCAACTACTACGTGTCCCAAAAGTACTGATTATCGAGGTCAAAGGTCATATATTTAAACCAGAATAACTCGTAAACAGATCTACATATTTAAATGGTGTTTCCACATTTAGTAATGACTCATCAACTACTACATGTCCCGAAAGTACTGACCATCGAGGTCAAAGGTGAAATATTTAAACGATAATAACTTATAAAGGGAACAACATATTGAGGTACTGTTTCCGTATTAATGCGATTTTAACTAAAATTCGAATTTTAAAATTGGCCCTACTTCGTTTATTTTGAATAGGTGATCAGCTGCTACATATCTCAAAAGTACTGACCATTAAGGTCAAAGGTCAAATATTTAACTCTAAATTACTCGTAAACGGAGCCACATATTGAGGTACTATTTCCACATTTAGCAATTGGTCACCAGCTGCTACATGTCCCAAAAGTACTGACCATCGAGGTCAAAGGTTAAATATTTAAACGTAAATAACTCGCAAACGGATTGACGGATAAATTTGTGTGACCTATTCAATTTTGTACCAAGCAGAAGAAAGCGAAGAAGGAATAAATTTGAGTAGCTTATTTACTTCTGTATTGACGAGAGCAAAGCCAAGAAAGGCCCCATTAAGTAGTCCAGTGTTTTATACATTTTTGGGCTATTCAAATAAACGAAAAATAAATTTATACCAAGCAGAAAAGGCAAAAATATGTCATTTTAACTAGCAGAGAATTATATATCATCATGTACTATTTAAACAAAAGAAGGGCTAAATTTGAGTGACCTATTCAATTTTGTACCAACGAAAAATGCGATTTTAACTAAGATTCGAATTTTAAAATTGGCCCTTCTTCGTTTATTTTGAATACTATACAAAAAGTGCAGAAACATAGTAATATGGCTCTGCTTGTACAAAAAATTGGTCTGCAAAAGCTTTAAAATGGCCCTTTCTCTGGGTAACTCAGGAATATACAAAATAGTTCAAAATCTAGCATCACAACTAAATAGACCACTTAAGTTAATTCCTTCCTTTATATGAACACCTCAGAAAGGTATAAAATTGTCCTTTTCTGGTTGACACAAAAAATAGGTCGCTCAAATTTATCCCTTCGTTTCTTTAAATAGTACAAAAGTTATAAAATTCTCAGTTAATTGAAAGGGTCCTTTTTCGTCTTTTCTGTTTAGTATAAATTTATTCCTTCGTTTATTTGAATCAGTACAAAATGGCACAGAAATTCTGAGGTAGCTAAAATGGCATTTTTGGTTGGTTCAAAATTAAAAAGACCACCCAAATTATCCTCAGATTATTTAAGTGGTACAAAATGGTATAAAATGCTGAGTTTGTTAAAATGAACCTTCTTCACTTTCTTCTGTTTGGTACAAAATTGAATAGGCCACTCAAATTTATACCTTCGTTTATTTGAATAGTACATAAGGACATACTCCATCCAAATTTTATTCATTCTTCACTTTTTTCTGGTTGTAAACACTCCATCCACATTTCTTTCCCTCATCATCACCGTCTCCATTAGCCTAACCGGCATATGCGTGGGACGTAAAACTTAAAGATTTCATTTCATTTTGTTTTGTTTATTTGAATGGCATAAAAATGTACAGATATTCTGAGTTAGTTCAAAGGGCATTTCTCATACGTATAAAAAGTAGGACACCTAAATTTATTCCTTCGTTTATTTGAATAGTACAAAATGGCACGGAAATTCTGAGCTAGTTAAAATGACACTTCTCCTCGGTACAAAATTAAATAGGTCACTCAGATTAATTCGTTCGTTTATGTGAGTAATGAAAAAGGTACATAAATTCTGAGCTAGTTAAAAAATAACATTTCTCGTTGGTACAAAATTGAATAGGTCATTCAATTTATTCCTTTGTTTATTTAAATAGTACGAGGTGATTTAAAATTCTCAGCCAGATAAATGGTCCTTCTTCGTTTTTTCTAGTTGGTACAAAAAGTAGAATACCCATATTTATTCCTTCGTTTATTTGAGTAGTACAAAAGATACATAAATTAGAAACTAGTTAAAATGGTCTCTTTTCGCTTTTTCTCGTTGGTACAAATTTATTCATTTGTTTATTTAAATAGTACAGGATGATTTAAAATACTCAGCTAGCTAAAATGGCCTTTCTTTGTTTTTTCTCGTTGGTACAAAGAGTAGAACATCCATATTTATTCTTCCGTTTATTTGAGTAGTACAAAAGTTACATAAATTCGGAGCTAGTTAAAATGGTCTTTTTTCGCTTTTTCTGGTTAGTACGAATTAATTCATTTGTTTATTTAAATAGTACATTATGGTATAAAATACTCAGCTAGTTAACATTGACCTTCTTAGGTTTTTTCTAGTTCTTACAAAATTGAATAGGGTACATTTTTTCATTTTCAGGTTAGTACTAATTTATTCCTTTGTTTATTTAAATAGTACAAAATGGTATAAAATTCTGAGCTAGTCAAATTAGCCCTTCTTCGTATTTTTCGTTTATTTAAATAGTACAAAATGAAATAAAATTCTGAGCTAGTTAAATGGGCCTTTTTCGCTTTTTCTGGTTAGTACAAATTCATTCCCTTGCTTATATAAATAGAACAAATTGGTTTAATATACTCAGCTAGTTAAAATATTCTTTCTTCGCCTTTTTCTCGTCGGTCAAAAGTATATAAGCCACTCAAATTTATTACTTCATTTGTTTGAGTAGCACAGAAAGATATAACATGATGAGATAGTTCTAATAACATTTCTTTACTTTTTTGTTTTTGGCACAAATTTATTGCTTCGTTATTTTAAATAGTACAAAAAGGTATAAAATACTCAGATAGTTAAAATGGCTCTTCCTCGGATTTTCTCTGGTTGTTACAAAACTAAATACTCTGCTGAAATTTATACCTTCGTTTCTTTCAGCAGTACAAAAGGTACATCAATTCTGAGCTAGTTAAATAGGGTCTTTCTCAATTTTTCTGGTCAGTACAAATTTATTCCTTTATTTATTTATATAGTACAAAATAGTATAAAATCCTCAGCTAGTTAAAATGGTTCTTCGATTATTACAAAATTAAATAGCCCACTCAAATTTATTCCCTCGTTTATTTGAATAGCAAAAAAGATACAGAAATTATAAGCTAGTTAAAATGGCACTTCCTCTGTTTTTTCTGGGTTAGTGAAGTAGTGCAAAACTTACATAAGTTCTGAACTAGTTAAAATAGATCTTTTTCGGTTTTTCTGATTAGCACTAATTTATTCCTTTGTTTGTTTAAATATTACAAAAGCGGTGTAAAATACTCAGCTAGTTAAATGGCCTTTCCTAGATTTTTCTGGTTGGTACAAAAGTAAATACTCCACTCAAATTTATTATTTCGTTTATTTGAGTAGTACAAATTGATACAAAATTTTGAGTTAGTTAAAATGATCCTTTTTCGCATTTTCTAGTAACAATAAATTTATTCCTTCGTTTATTTGTATAGCACTAAAAGGTATACAAATGCTGAGCTAGTTAAAATGGCATTTTTCGTTGGTACAAAATTGAATAGGTCACTCAAATTTAGCCCTTCGTCTGTTTAAATACTACAGGATGGTATATAATTCTCGGTTAGTTAAAATGGCATATCTTTGCTTTTTCTTCTTGGTATAAATTTATTTCTCGTTTATTTCAATAGTACAAAAAGGTATAAAAGACTGAACTACTTAAATTGGTTTTTCTTGGCTTTTCTTTCGTCAATACAGAAGTAAGTAAACCACTCAAATTTGTTCCTTCTTCGCTTTTTTTCTGCTTGGTACAAAATTGAATAGGTCACACAAATTTATCCGTCACTCCTTTTACAAGTTATTTACGTTTAAATATCTGAACTTTCTCCTCGATTGTCAGTACTTTTGGGACATGTAGCAGCTGGCGTCCTATTACTAAATGTGCAAATAGCACCTCAAGATTTGTCTCCGTTTACGAGTTATTCAGAGTTAAATATTTGACCTTTGACCTCGATGATCAGTACTTTTGAGATATGTAGTAGTTGATGACCTGTTACTAAATGTGGAAACAGCACCTCAATATGGGATTCCGTTTACGAGTTATTCGGATTTAAACTTTTAACGTCGATGGTCAGTACTTTCAGGATATGTAGTAGTTGATGACCTGTTACTAAATGTGGAAACACCACCACAATATGTTGCTCCGTTTAGCAGTTATTATGATTTCAATATTTAACCTTTGACCTCGATGATTAGTACTTCTGAGACATGTAGTAGTTGATGACCTGTTACTAAATGTGGAAACAGCACCTCAATATATGGTTCCGTTTACGAGTTATTCGGATTTAAACTTTTGACGTCGATGGTCAGTACTTTCAGGACATGTAGTAGTTGATCACCTATTACTAAATGTGTAAACAGCACCTCAATGTGTTGTTCCCTTTACGAGTTACTCGGATTTAAACTTTTGACGTCGATGGCCAGTACTCTTGAGACATGTAGAAGTTGGTGATCTATTACTAAATGGGGAAACAGCAACTCAATACGTTGCTCCTTCTACGAGTTATTCGGGTTTTAATATTTGACATTTTACCTCGATGGTCAGTATCTTTGAAGCATGTTGTAGTTGATGACCTGTTACTAAATGTCGAAACACCACTTCAATGTGTGGCATTGTTTACGAGTTATTCTGCTTTAAATATCTGGCCCTTTACTTCGATGGTCAGTACTTTTGGGACATGTAGTAGTCGGTGACCTATTACTAAATGTAGAAACAGCACCTCAATATGTTGCTCCGTTTGCGAGTTGTTCGGCCTTAAACTTTTGTCATTGATGGCGATTACTTTTGGGACATATAGAAGTTGGTGACCTATTTCTAAATGGGAAAACAGCAACTCAATACGTTGCTCCTTTTACGAGTTATTCGGGTCTTAATATTTGACATTTGACTTCGATGGTCAGTACTTTTGAGATATGTAGTAGCTGATGACCTGTTGCTAAATGTCGAAACATCAGTTTAATATCTGGCACCGTTAACGAGTTATTCTGGTTTAAATATCTGACCCTTTATTTCGATGGTCAGTACTTTTTGGACATGTAGTAGTTGATGACCTATTACTAAATGTGAAAACTGCATCTCAATATGTTGCTCCGTTTATGAGTTATTCTGGTTTAAATTTTTAATCTTTGACCTCGATGGTCAGTACTCTTGGTACGTGTAGTAGTTGGTGACCTGTTACTAAACGGGGAAACAGCACCTCAATACGTTGCTCCGTTTACGAGTTTTTCTGGTTTAAATATTTGACCTTTGATCTCGATGGTCAAAACTTTTGGGACATTTAGTAGTTCATGACCTATTACTAAATGTAGAAACACCACCTCAATATATGGCTCCGTTTACGAGTTATTCGCGTTTAAATATTTGACCTCTGACCACGATTGTCAGTACATATGGGACATGTTGTACTTGACGAATCCTTGTGTAATTTCTGCTATGTTACATAGGGGCTGATGAAAGGGAACGAGTAGACTTCTGGTACTGGTTCATAGTCTCTGCTGTATTAAAATAGAGGTTGTAATCTTGGTTATGTTAAATAGTAGTTAAAAATAGTTCATACTCTTTTATCAGCTCTGCTATGTTAAAAATGCTTGTAGCCTTTCTTATGTAATCTCTACTGTTACATAAGGGTTGAAAAATAAGGCATACTCTTTTATGTTACATAGGGATGTTGGGTTCGTTGTCGCTGTGTTCATTGTCTTACGTATTTTTTGCTATGTTAGAATAGGGGTTGAAAAAAGTGGTCATAAAAATGAACGAATACACCCCCCCCATTATTCTCTGTTATGTTAGTAATCTTTGCTATGTTACATAGTTATGTTTTCGTAGTCTCTGTGCTCACAGTATTATGTACTTTTTGTTATGTAAAATAGGGGTTGAAAAATAAACCATACTCTTTTTGATTGATTGATTTTGAGTTTTACGTCCCGTTCAGCAGCGAAGCTATATGAGACGTGGACCTACTGATTAACGTGGAATCCTAACCACATGAGCTCCCGCCGGGAATCGAACCCGGGTCTCCCACGCCAAAAACCATACTCTTTTATTAGCTCTGCTATGTGCTCGTAGTCTTATGTAATTTCTTCCATATTAAATAGGGTTGGAAAATGTGCTCATAGTCTTATTTAATATGTGCTATGTTAAATAGTGGTTGAAAGAAATCATATTCTTTCATCAGTTCTGCTACATGTTCGTAGTCTTAAGTAATGTCTGCTATGTTAAAATAGGGGTTGAAAAATAAGCCAAACTCTTTTATTAGCTCTGCTACTGTTCGTAGACTTATGTAATTTGTGTTATGTTATATAAGGGTTGGAAAATGTGCTCATAGTCTTTTATTAGCTCTGCTGTGTTCGTAGTCTCTGTGTAATTTTTGGTATGTTAAAATAGGGGTTGAAAAAGTGCTCATAAAGGGGAACGAATACACCCCTAAAAAGTGGTCGTAAAAGGGAACGAGTACACCACTAAAAAGTGGTCGTAAAAGAGAACGAGTTTTCGGAGTGTTGGATTTTCCATGGTTGGACGGTACGTCGGTCATGGGGTATCGTGCGACACTGGAAAAATGAGTCCTTGCTCTCAGGAGGCCCTGGAAAAATCCGCGATTTTTAGGGCAGTGTAGGTCAAGTGGCGCCCAACTTCTGATCCAGTCAAACTTTTGCGGCACGTGCTTCCGTAGTGCCCTAGTATTGACGACCATGAAGACCACCACGAAACACAGAAACAATGCGGAACTTTCAGAGGCTTTTTCTAATTGGGCGGTAATGTACCTCTGTAGTACCCACTAATGTGTCGTATTTTCTTGCTCAATGAGCGATGCATAAAGCAAGATATGGAAATCTTTTCAGTGATTTGATATCTTAGAGTACACAGTGGAAGTTGAAACGTTGAAGTGGTCATTCCTCGGATACTAGACAATACACGTTTTCTAAAATTGGGAGATACTTGGCAGAGCTGTCACTTCTAGTGGGAGTGGTCACTGGTTTGTCCCAGGCAATATAAGCTTCTGATGTGATGATTTTGAGTTTAGCTCTCCTTTCAGCAGCGAAGCTATTTGAGACGTGGACCTACAGCTTAACGTGAAATCCGAATTACATGAGCTCCCGCCAGAAATCGAATTCGGGTCTCCTACGCAAAAGGCGTGTACGCTATTCGCTTAGCCACGAGTAAGCTCCCATATAAACTTATGGTAGGCAACATCTGTAGTTTTCTCTTGGCATTTTCTGGATTTCTTCCACTCTTTCATTCCACCATTATCAACTATTCATTTTTATTAATTATCCTTTAACTTAAGCCTATAAGGCATAGAGGTGGAAAACAGAAGGATTTTATTTTTTTCTCTCTGTGGAAATGAGTCTTTTGTAAAAGGATGAAATACTATTTTTGTACAGTTCGCGGCATAGAAATTGTTAGAAAAATTCTAAGTCCAAATTAACAACACACACTTACCCCGTTTTCTTATGCATCCAGAATATCTGTATCAATCGATTGCTTGCTTCTAGTACGATCCAACTCCAACTCCTCTCCTCCTCCACCTCTCCTTGTCTAAAGCAGTGTGTGTGACGTAGTACACTCTTTCCACTCAGACGAAAAAAAAAAAAAACAGAAATCAAGTTTATAATGTTATAGCTCTAAAACAGTCTTTTTCATTCGTTTGTTCTGAAATATTATTTAAGATACTATTAAAAAATATCTTCCAATAGCTTCATTAATACCTTTAGTTTCATTCTTTCCCTTCTTTAAAGACTCCAAGCTAGTAAGATGCTCCCTAAGAAATCTATGAAAATTGCCAATAACGGCAGAAAATTTTGAGCTTCCCAGAGTCTGTAATGCACGCACAGAACTCGAGAATATCTACTGACAGAAATGAGTGTTATTCAATGATTCATTTCATTTCTTTTCAGTAATTACAAGCAAATGTTCCAAGTGAAATATTTTTGTCGGCGGAGACTCCCCCCCCCCCCCGAATAAAATCTAAAACGACACTGCTTTTAGCAATAAACCTGTAGAGTTACGACAGCATGTTGCTAGAGAGTTTACATTTGGTTTCAAGAGTCGAAGGTTTGATTTCAAGCCATATGAGTTCCTGGGCGACATTGAGAGAGACAGAGAGATTGAAATATGGAGATAGAGAGGAATGATTTATATACACAGATTTAGAACTGAGGAAAAAATGATTGGACAGCATTCGTATTATGACGAAAATTGTGATTTTTTGAAACAGAAGGAGGGAAGGTTTCGAACTGCGAGGATCACATTAGGCAGTTGTCGAATTAAGGTGAAGAACACTTTTTAGAGCATCAGATGATTACGAATGGAGAGAAAGATCTTGAGAACTGAGGAATTAAGAATTTAAAAAGAAATCTGCAGTTTCCGAGACGGGTTTCGAGCCGCGAACCTTGTAGTTATCGAACCATGACTTTATCCATTCTGCTACGGAGAACTCTGTACTCATGCACATACCTTTCTTTTAGCGACGTTGAAAGCTAACTTAATGGGATATTCCAAAAGTTGACTTGGTGGATGCGCCGTTCTCATAGGATATAAACCTCTTGTAACTTAGTTACAAGGTGAAAAATGAACTCTCCTTCTTCAGAACACTGTTTAGGGCAGTAAAATTTGTTACTGTTGTGTTAATTAGGTTACATTTGATAGAATCATCGGATAAAGTAGTGCCAAATCCTGTGCGTCATTGTCTGTTAGGTAAATGGTTAATGTAAGTTACTCCTACGTGTATGATCCAAGCTTCGAATCAAGACCATTATTATTGATTATTTTCTTTGAGCTACGCTCACACTGTGCATTCCACAAATTCAATTTGGAAGTAATGTAATCACAGCTAGTTTAACTCGAAATTATCTTCAAATATGATATTTGTTATTACATGCGTTTCTTTAACTTGCGATGTTTCAAACTTGATATTAAATCTTACAACCTTAATGTAACTCATTTCCCTACGACATATCATCATGAATGTTTGCACAACGACGACAGTCAGGCGTTAATACAAAATTCAGTTCTTACTGTAATGTATATATATATAAATATATATATATATATATATATATATATATATATATATATATATATATATATTTAGAAAGTATGACTCAGTAAAAAACTTACAGTGCAACATTGACTCTTGGAGGAATGTCAAACGAATTTACTATGCGTATAAATTACCATCTCAACAATCTACTGTGGGGGCTAAGACACTGAAACATTCCAGGGAGGGAAAGGGGTTACAAGTAAAAAGAATAATAGAATACGAAAAATATTGGTGCCAAATTCATAGTTTTCTGGTTCGAAGAGATGAATAGTGGCTACCAGATGGCACTCCTCACTTGTTTGTAGCCTTGCATAAATGGAAAATTGTTTTAAAACTAAATTTTACATTAAAGTATGATTGTTTTTTTTTTAAAGTTTGTCCTTCAACATTATGTTTTATAATTATTTTCTACTGTATTTCTTATTTATAATAACATATTTTCTATATATATTGTTTTCTATATTATGCGTTTCTTAATTACGTTTTACGTCTTACATTTGAAGTAGAGCTTATGTCAATTCAGAGCAGCAGGGACATACACAGAATGCAGGCCTTTGCAATCCAAAGCCGCTGCCCCACAAAATCACCACTTTTCTGTAAATTATATCTAATTTTAGAGATGATGATAGACATTTTAGTAAAACATGTCTTCAAAAAGCCTTGTCTACGCCCCTGCAAAACAGTGAAAATTTTAGAGAGTGAGCAGTTAGTAATGTTTCCTCAGAACATATCTCCGATAATTCGGAGTGTGATATCAGTATTTGTGCATTATCACTTTCACAGCCACAGTGTATTGAGACGCACTAAAAAGGAACTATTCAGAAGTCTTCACTGGTTCCTCTATGACCTCATGCCAATAGGGTCAACCTTGGACATATCCACATCTGAAATATCATCTTTTATGTCAGTGATACCGAAAACTACCCATTCGACACAAATATAGGATATTTTCGATTCTTTTTACCTGTCACTCTCATATTGTCAACTCGATGCGAACCAAGGCTTAATTTGGATTCACGCAGTGTCACTATTCACCTTTGCACATGAATTCTTTTACATGTTGTCTTCACCTCTTGGTAGGGGTGGTTTCAGTGTCTCTACCCCGTAACTATGGAGAAATTTCAACCAACGTAAGTATAATTATAAATTACCATTTGAAAAATAACTGTACAGGTGATCTTTTTCGGAGAGGAATTCGTTAACTACATTTTCGATATCAATGTATTGCCTTCTTTTGCTTTGCATTCTGAAAATTGCCAAAGGGCTGAACTTCATCTGCACAATTGTGCTATGAATATAGGTTTTAGTGATTTAATTCACTGAATGCTCACTTAGATGTTGCTCTCGTCACAGGAAAAGTGAGATACAGTTATAAGAGAAAAATGAAATGAAATATTTAAGTTTTACGTCCCACGATTATACCGACTACGCTAATGGAGACATTGATGCTGAGAAATGAATGAAATCATGGAATGAAGAAGCAGTCTTGGGAAGTAACGTAACGCAAGTAACGCGTTACTTTTTAAGTAACGTTTACTAGTAACGCGTTACATTTTTTCCAAAGTAACTGTAACGGTAACGCGTTACAAATTTTTAAGTAACGTACCTAGTTTGCGTTACTTTTTTCGCGTTACATTTCGGATGAGTAATTACAATATATGTATATTATGTATTTTTCGGAAACAAATGTTTCTTTCCTGTAAGTGAATTTCTCGGAATGGAGCAATGGAGCATGAGCGATGTCAGTGACTGACAGTCAGTCACCGGCACTCAAAGAAACAGATAAGATCATAGTACCACTTGCTGTTTCTGGAAGTTGAGGACAGCCTCAGGAAAACCACGTGTACTGATTGCAAGCACCTGGAACGTTTTGTCATAGATTTTGACAGCTCTCGTAAGTCCATTCAGTGAGTGAACTACGAGTGCAATTGTACCGCTAGTCTATTTTACTTTGATTGGTGTTGTTTTTATAAAGATGAAGAACAAAAATATTTTACCGTTCGAACATTTGAAAGATATTCTTAAAAGCCGAAGATGATGGTGGACAGAATTTGAAAGTAAAGTGGTTCCCCGGCGAGAAATATTTATCAACAACTAGGGTACCATAATTAACGATATACAGTAATGGGTTAATATGAATAAACTTTGTTCTGATAAGCAGGCCTACTTTATTACTAGAAAATAGTTTGTTGATGGTATGTAATATTGGAGTTCTTTCAGATCAGTTTGCGTATCCTAGAGCCCCGTTGATTATAGAGTTTGGAACAACTAGCTATAAAAAGCATGTATCGATTTTAGAATTACTGGCAAGTTTTGATTCACCTTCAGTTAATGTGTTCTCATTTTATTAGTTGTAATGTAATGTTTCTCTATATTCTGTTTTTAATTTTACATAACAACATTATTATTATTATATAATTAGTTTAGCAGAAGAATAATAAGCAATCATTTTTTCTAACGCATATTGATGGGCAAGAGTCGAACTAAAGCTCGACTCAGATTCAAGTCGAGTTTTGAGTCGAGTCAGAGGTAATATTCTCGAGTCGAGTTCCGAACCGATTCACTGTTTTTGGCGTAGAGTTTCGAGTCGAGTTGAGTTTGATAAATGGTTCGCTCGTTTTAACTCGTTTTGAAATCATGGCCTGATTACACTGGAAAGCGAAAGCCATGAGAAATGTAAACTAAGTAGTAATATGGAATACTTTTAGTGTTGCTCACGAGAGGAAACACTGCTCGCGTCTCTTCTCGTTTCAATATCGAGACCACAAGAAAATTTTTATAACAAGCTAAACTCGCTTCGGCTCAATTTAGCCGATGGCTCGAGCCAGCTCGCTTGGGGTGAACCATCGAACCATCGGCTCGAGCTGGCTTGGTTGGGATGAGCCATCTGATCGGTTCGGCTCATCTGGGCCGAAGGCTCTAGCCGACTCGGTTGGATGAACTGTTGGCTCGGCTCACTTCTCGGTTCGGGTCGATAGTGAACGAGCTGTGAGCCGAGCTGCTCAAGTCGTTGACAATTCTAAACCCGGGCCGAGCAGTTTTGAAGATATTTGGCCAGTGCCCTATAACCTTTAACAATGTTTGCCGAATACTCAACCTAGACCCTCAACCCAAATTCAGAAGCTCGTGAACAATGTCCTTGACTCCTAGACTTCATGACTACCGAGGTTGGCAATCAACTAGTTTTTTCGTATTCAAATACAAACCACCTATCTTTATTATTATTATTATTATTATTAATAATAATAATAATAATAATAATAATAATAATAATAATAATAATAATAATAATAATAATAATAATAATAATAAAAGTAGTAGTAGTAGTATCATTGATAACCTATATTGTCCTGCGAAATGTCCACAGTTAATTTGTTTGCAATATCTTAATGTTTCATTCTTTATTCACAATATTTTGAATCAAACACACTCTTTTCCTGAATGATAAGCCGCTGTGTTTTTTAACACTCCTTTACCATTTTTTACAATACATCGCTTTTACTGAGAAGGGCTTGTTGAGATATCGGTAAAGTAGGAAAAATTTATTTTTCAACTTATGATAGTGATGATCAAGTACCTGTAGAAGTTCCCTTGTGCCGGTCTAAATTTTCTCTCATTTCTTAAAATAATACCACGCTTCGAAAATCATTTTTTTAGCCCAACACGAAGTTTCAATGTACGTTCATAAAAATAAACCATTTTGTCATTCATCAAAGCATTTGAAGTTGTGTTGAATTTCTGTAATACTTTTGTTCAGTGCTACTTCTTTTTAACAAAAATGTTGATTAACTTAAGGGTAACATTAAATGAAATAAGGATATGCGTATTGCCGACGCAGTAAACGATCATATACTATTATACTTGTGTTCTATTTTCGTTTGTTAGAATCTGGTCACCCTAGAATGGGCACGAGCGAGTTTTCTTTGAAACTCGATTCGACTAGAAACAGACATCTTTGAGCTCGACCCGAGAACTCGGCTCGAAAAATTTCCTCCAACTCGACTCAAATTCGGGTCGAGTTTCAAGTCGAGTCGAGCCAAATCTGGTGTGTAGTTTCAAGAGAAGAAGGATATTCCTCGATTTTCTAGGCGTCTTCGCAACACGCAGGACAGCTCTTTGAAAACAGTACTGTACTGCGAAAATCAGTATGTCTGGTCACCCTAGCCCATCCCTACGAGTAACGCAGTATGGCATTTTAGTCAATGTTACATTATATGAAAATATTCATATAGCTGTCAAGTAAAAATTTGTCCTTGTATTTACATAAAGCGATTCAGAACGTGCACTAATAATAATAATAATAATAATAATAATAATAATAATAATAATAATAATAATAATAATAATAATAATAATAATAATAATAATAGCGGTAGTAATAGTAGTACGGAAAATTGAAGTAATAAGATTTTTTCACATATTCAAAGTTTCGGACCTAAAAGTAACGCGTTAGTAACGCGTTACTTTCGAAGTAAAGTAACAGTTACTTTTTGGGGCAAGTAACGCGTTAGTAACGCGTTACATTTTAAGAGAAAGTAAAGTAACTTGTAACGCGTTACATTTTTACAAGTAACTTACCCAACACTGTGAAGAAGTGGGAGGAAACGGGAGAAACCCGAGCAAACTCCTGCACACAGTGTTTGTCCATAATAAAGTTCATTCGGCGCGAGCGAGGATCGAACCAAGGACCCCATGCACCATAGGTAATGTTATAAAACAATAGGCGTCTAAACAAATATGGAACACTACTATCAATGAGAGTTATATAAGATTAGATCCTTAGTCATTTCATTCTAAATTAAAATTTCAATCAATCTTGTTCTTCATTATTGTTCGAAAACTTAAATTTGTTGCTGCAAGGACGTGATAAATCTTGTCAGTAGGCTTCACAGTCTATAGCTTCTTCACAACTTCTTTTTCAGCTAAGGCTAAAGTAGTTACATTTTAGACATTGAGGAAAATGTGTGAAATTATATAAAAACCTATAAAGTGGAATTACAAAACTTCAGTCGGCCCCTTTTTGCTCTAGGAATACCTCCTACACTCCCGTTAGTTATGCCGGATGCATGATACAGTTTCGCCCTTTTATGAATATTTTCTAAGGCAGTACGAGGTTTTTGTTTTACTGCTGTGTGAATTGAGTTGTATTTGCTAAACTGTTTTTTAAAGGAGACGAAAGATTCTATACTCAAACACAAATAATGTATTTCAAAGTTCTAATGGAAAACGAAACGAATCGTCGTATACATCTTACGTTTTTGAAGAGAAAAAGAGCAAAACATTGATTGCACAAACGTATAATTTGCATGCAAATTTATAACTTATAAAACGTGTTGACTTGTTAGATGAGGGGTTAGTAAACGGAATTCTTCTGCTGGTGGTCTTACTTTCGAATCTCGTCCATTCTTGTTGCTTTTTTTCTTTTAGCTACACTGAGTTTGTGCATACGAGATCTTCAAGCTTGAACCAAATCCAATAGCAGTTAGTGAATTAAAAGTGGCTTACATTATTTTCAAATACGACACGTTATTACATGTTTTTCATTAGCTTACAATACTCAACTTTGATATCAATTCTTCCATCCTTCATTTAACTCATTTCTTGACGTGTTTTGTTAAAAAATTCATTTATCATGATGGAAAAATTGCTTTACCAGTTAATTGTGACTGTTTTAAAAGCAAGTGCGAAATATGAGAATTAAATGTCATATCTGTAGTTTCGTGTGGAGAAGAAACAAACTTGTGAACCAAGGTTTTAAGAACAATTCAAGTTATCAATATAAACTTTGCCAAAGATTATTCACTTATATCATCATAAAAGAAATACGAAAGACGTTCTGAAACGAAGAAATACAACATACAACTTTGCAAACGGAGGCAAAGAAACCTAAAGTAACAAGACTAAAGATGATTTTTTTACGGCGTAGTGATCGTGGTTGAGTGGTCAAGTACCTGGATCAGTAATCTAGAGGGTCGTGGTTCGAGTCCGCGTCGGGCACATTTTTACTTTAGAAGTTTTGATGGCGATTAATGGACGATGACACGCGTTTTATTATTTTCAGATATTTGAATATACTTATACTTACCTCTGCATATCCTAAAAATTAGTCGTGTTTCGTTTTAGGTGAAGGTATGATGAGTCTGCTGTTTCACTTTTGATTGGAATTACGATTCCCCGTTTCTTTTCTACATATTTTTTGTGAAAACACGTTAATAAGCAATAATATGCAAATGTTTTTCGATTCGGATTGGTTTGGGTTAACAGCTTGTAAATATAATCTTTACGTTTAATGTCCCACGATTATGCCTGTTAGGTTGAGGAAGACTATGATTAAAGCAAGTGAATTATGAGGGCGAATTGGTGGAATGAAAAAGTGGGAGTCTCCCGAGAAAACCCACGAGCACGATGTTGTCCGTTTCAAGCTTACTTGTCTTGGGAACGAACCAGGGACCTCACCCATTAGATAGTTCAGTAGTAGGTTCTCAGTTTCGATTCCCGGTGGGAGAGTTGAGTTGAGTTGATTTTAGTTTAGCGTCCCGTTCAGCAGCGAGGCTATATGAGACGTGGACCTACTGATAAACGTGGAATCCGAACCACATGAGCTCCCGCCGGGAATCGAACCCGGGTCTCCCACGCCAAAGGCGCGTACGCTAACCGCTTAGCCACAAAGGAGCCCCCCGGTGGGAGAGTCTTTGAGATATTAAATGTCCTCGATGCATCTGTGTTCGTGTCCGTCTCGTTCAAGGTTACTGGAAATAAATGTAAAACGTGATAACCGAATATAATAGAGATAAGTTACGGAGATACTTTCGGTCTTTTTTAAAATTTAAACTTGAATTGATATTTTTCATGTATAATAACATAAAACATAGTCAATTTCTCTCGTTCTTACAATTTAGAGTTGAAACGATTTCCTTCACAGGGGGAAAACTAACATGACGTCACAGTCTACACTCTCGATTCCTACTATCTGAAAACTTGGCGTGTTTCGCAAACAATTCATGAATACAAAACGGTCATCCTTAAGGTCTAGTATAAGTCATAAAATTGTCTCAAACGACTTTGTGGAATTGTTTCTAAGTTCTTTCACTCTTACTAAAAGTAATAACAATATTTCCATTCGTCATTTTCAACACGTTCCATATATTCGTTCAACCAAAATTGGTAAATACGAAGTATTTTCTTTTATATATATTTTGTTAAAATATCAATATAACGCAAACATAATCCAATGTCTTTTACCCAAAGAAAGGGCGTTACTATGTATCGTGATGAAGACAAATCCTACTTAGTTTCTGTTAAGGCAATTGAAGGTTCGATTTTCATAGTGTCCAGTAGCTAGCAGCTTCTTTTTCCTCCTCTTTTCCTTCCAAAGTATCTCTTATCAGGCAATTCATCCTTATAGAGGGTCCAACAAATTTCTTTTGATTTTTCTTAAGTTCAGTATGCTTATTTGCATTGGAATAGGACGTAATATTTAGGTCTCAAATATTCAATAATAATAATAATAATAATAATAATAATAATAATAATAATAATAATAATAATAATAATAATAATAATAATAATAATAATATAGAAGACAAATTCCGTATGAGGACAGATTATATTAAAATCTGTAAAATCGCACCTACCGTTAGCCAAAATTAGAAAATAGTCGAGATTGGAGACAACTGTCAGGACCATCAGGATATACCCTCTGCATACGTCCCTACAACTAGCTAAATGTTAAACGGGAAGTGTCTAGGCCAGTTTCATGTAGAAAGTAGGGATACTGAACTCAGAAGAGCCATACAAAAATTTGTTTTTAAGTAATGGTTATGCCGGCTAAGCTACAGAAGAAGTCGATGATGAGAATGAAAGAAATATTGAAATAAAGAAACTGGGAGGAAGCGAAATCCGGAGAAAACTACACACACGGTGTTTATTCAGCACAATGCCCACCAGGCGAGAGCTGGGTGTAAGAGGTTGAACTACTAAATTAACAACACTTCAGTAATAATAATAATAATAATAATAATAATAATAATAATAATAATAATAATAATAATAATAATAATAATAATAATAATAATAATAATGGTATTAAAAGTTTTAAAGTTACCCTAAAATTTGGAAAAACTTACTTAAATGTAGGTATTTTGGAGAAATGGGTTCCGTACCTTCAAGATACACCTCTGCAACTACCCACATTTTAAACAAAAGCTTTCCACTATCATCTCATGTAGAAAGTGTTCTACTGTATGTTTTAAGAAAAATAACTGTAATAGAAATAATTGAATATCTCTCAACAGTAAGGCATATAATAAAATACTTTTTAGGATATGCAGAGGTAATTACAAAAGGTTTGCTAAAAAAAATAATACCGACACAGACCATAATTCAATGAGCTGCAAAATACTAAGTAATTAAAAGCCTATAAGATTCAATCTACAGAGCAATTGTTACTTAAAGAATGGACATACACAATTTCCACAATCGTAACAAGACGAGAAATGTTTACGATACTTTTCATCTCGTCTTGATTCTCATCTCTGAAGCGACATGATAATTTGAGTTACCCTTATCCTGTCTCGAATGTAAAATGTTAATTCTCATGTTATTTTGTTTGTTTTGGAAACAAGATGAGAAATTTCTGTTCTCGTGGGCAACATTAAAGAAAACAGAAATATTCTTGCCAAATGTCACGTTTCTGCGATATTAGCTCCTAGGTTTTAATCTTCTACGAACTAATAATAATAATTATTATTACTATTATTATCCCTGAAGATTTGATAGTTCACGTATTGAAACATTCGAGTATTCAAAAAATCTGAATATAATACAACGTGTGTCATCGTTGATCAATCGCCATCAAAAATCCTAAAGTAAAAAAAAAAAATGCCCGACGCGGATTCGAACCATGAACCTCTATATTACTGATACAGTGCCTTGAGCACTCAACCACGATCACTACGCCATATACGATCCGTCTTTAGTTTTGTTACTTTAGGTTTCTTTGCCTCCGTTTGCAAAGTTGTATGTTGTATTTCTTCGTTTCAGAACGTCTTTCGTATTTCTTTTATGATGATATAAGTGAATAATCTTTGACAAAGTTTATATTGATAACTTGAATTGTTCTTAAACCTTCGGTTCACAAGTTTGTTTTTTCGCCATACGAAACTACAGATATGACATTTAATTCTCATATTTTGCACTTGCTTTTAAAGCAGTCACAATTAACTAGTAAAGCAATTTTTCCGTCATGATAAATGAATTTTGTAACAAAACACGTCAAGAAATGAGTTAAATGAAGGATGAAAGAGTTGATATCAAAGTTGAGTACTGTAAGCTAATGAAAAACATGTAATAACGTGTCGTATTTGAAAATAATGCCAGCCACTTTTAATTCACTAACTGCTATTGGATTTGGTTCAAGCTTGAAGATCTCGAATGCACAAACTCAGTGTAGCTAAAAGAAAAAAAGCAACAAGAATGGACAAGATTCGAAAGTAAGACCACCAGCAGAAGAATTCCGTTTACTAACCTCTCATCTAACAAGTCAACACGTTTTATAAGTTATAAATTTGCATGCAAATTATACGTTTGTGCAATCAATGTTTTGCTCTTTTTCTCTTCAAAAACGTAAGATGTATACGACGATTCGTTTCGTTTTCCATTAGAACTTTGAAATACATTATTTGTGTTTGAGTATAGAATCTTTCGTCTCCTTTAAAAAACAGTTTAGCAAATACAACTCAATTCACACAGCAGTAAAACAAAAACCTCGTACTGCCTTAGAAAATATTCATAAAAGGGCGAAACTGTATCATGCATTCGGCATAACTAACGGGAGTGTAGGAGGTATTCCTAGAGCAAAAAGGGGCCGACTGAAGTTTTGTAATTCCACTTTATAGGTTTTTATATAATTTCACACATTTTCCTCAATGTCTAAAATGCAACTACTTTAGCCTTAGATGAAAAAGAAGTTGTGAAGAAGCTATAGACTGTGAAGTATACTGACAAGATTTATCACGTCCTTGCAGCAACAACTTTAAGTTTTCGAACAGTAATGAAGAACAAGATTGATTGAAATTTTTAACTTAGAATGAAATAACTAAAGATCTAATCTTATATAACTCTCATTGATAGTAGTGTTCCATATTTGTTTAGACGCCTATTGTTTTATAACATTACCTATGGTGCATGGGGTCCTTGGTTCGATCCTCGCTCGCGCCGAATGAACTTTATTATGGACAAACACTGTGTGCAGGAGTTTGCTCGGGTTTCTCCCGTTTCCTCCCACTTTTTCATTCCACGATTTCATTCATTTCTCAGCATCAATGTCTCCATTAGCGTAGTCGGTATAATCGTGGGACGTAAAACTTAAATATTTCATTTCATTTTTCTCTTATAACTGTATCTTACTTTTCCTGTGACGAGAGCAACATCTAAGTGAGCATTCAGTGAATTAAATCACTAAAACCTATATTCATAGCACAATTGTGCAGATGAAGTTCAGCCCTTTGGCAATTTTCAGAATGCAAAGCAAAAGAAGGCAATACATTGATATCGAAAATGTAGTTAACGAATTCCTCTCCGAAAAAGATCACCTGTACAGTTATTTTTCAAATGGTAATTTATAATTATACTTACGTTGGTTGAAATTTCTCCATAGTTACGGGGTAGAGACACTGAAACCACCCCTACCAAGAGGTGAAGACAACATGTAAAAGAATTCATGTGCAAAGGTGAATAGTGACACTGCGTGAATCCAAATTAAGCCTTGGTTCGCATCGAGTTGACAATATGAGAGTGACAGGTAAAAAGAATCGAAAATATCCTATATTTGTGTCGAATGGGTAGTTTTCGGTATCACTGACATAAAAGATGATATTTCAGATGTGGATATGTCCAAGGTTGACCCTATTGGCATGAGGTCATAGGGGAACCAGTGAAGACTTCAGAACATTTCCTGCGGGTGAAGAGTGATAATGCACAAATACTGATATCACACTCCGAATTATCGGAGATATAAGTTCTGAGGAAACATTACTAACTGCAATTTTCGTCATAATACGAATGCTGTCTGATAATTTTTCCTCAGTTCTAAATCTGTGTATATAAATCATTCCTCTCTATCTCCATATTTCAATCTCTCTGTCTCTCTCAATGTCGCCCAGGAACTCATATTTCTTGAGATCAAATCTTTGGCTCTTGAAACCAAATGGAAGCTCTCTAGCAACGTGCTATCGTAACTCTACAGGTTTATTGCTAAAAGCAGTACGTTTTAGATTTTATTCGGGGGGGGGGGGAGTCTCCGCCGACAAAAAATTTTCACTTGGAACATTTGCTTGTAATTACTGAAAAGAAATGAAATGAATCATTGAATAATACTCATTTCTGTCAGTGGATATTCTCGAGTTCTGTGCGTGCATTACAGACTTTAGGAAGCACAAAATTTTCTGCCGGTATTGGCAATTTTTATAGGTTTCTTAGGGAGCATCTTACTAGCTTGGAGTCTTTAAAGAAGGGAAAGAATGAAACTAAAGGTATTAATGAAGCTATTGGAAGATTTTTTTAAATAGTATCTTAAATAATATTTCAGAACAAACGAATGAAAAAGACTGTTTTAGAGCTATAACATTATAAACTTGATTTCTGTTTTTTTTTTTTTTTTTCGTCTGAGTGGAAAGAGTGTACTACGTCACATACACTGCTTTAGACAAGGAGAGGTGGAGGAGGAGAGGAGTTGGAGTTGGATCGTACTAGAAGCAACTAATCGATTGAGACATGTATTTCTGATGCATAAGAAAACGGGGCAAGAGATTGTTATTAATTTAGACTTAGAATTTTTGTAACAACTTCTATGCCGCGAACTGTACCATAGCTGTCTTGTGGCTACAGTGTATATGGCTAGCGTGCACACTTTCGGCGCAGGAGATCAAGGTCAGATTCCCGGTGGAATCTCATGTGGTTCGAAATCCACATTAAGCAGTATGTCCACGCCACCAGGGCCGTGCCCTGGAAAATCAGCGGCCGGGGCGAGAGTATAGTCGGCGCCCCCATACATTTATTCCAAGTAATTTTTCCTATCTTTTTTCCTTTTTTCTCCTGAATTTTTCGCCCTCTTTCTTCGGCGCCCGGGCCGTCGCCCCACCCACCACCCTCGGCACGGCTCTGCACGCTCTATATGGCTTCGCTACTGGAAGGGACACTAAACTTTCTTACAACAACTACGTTTTCACTTCAATTTTTTCTGCTGTACTTAGCACACCTGGCAGCAAGATATTATTTTTATATTGAGTTTTTGGTATACACTTACAGCACTTACAACTTAATACAATGCAACACACACACACACACACACACAGACACTCACACACAAAGTTTCTACTTAAAGTCGACTTGAGACAGCATGTAACACTTACACATGGATACACACGTATATACAAGAGAGCATCAATGAGAGAAGTAAAGTACTAAGACACTAGAATTAATCTCCGAAATAAGCCTATATAATTTTTATTTATTTTTTTAAATAAGAAGCACGTGGATTGCGAAAACCAAGAGCTTTCCTGCTCGTATTTAGAAAGCTCTCTTATCAATGTGTTGTTGTTTGCTCAGGAAGAATAATGTTTATGAAAATTATTTGAAACCTCTTTCTACCCGTTTGATATGTATTTTAATCAGAGAAATGAGGGGCCGCGGTGGCTCAGTGGTAGCTCTCGCCGCTGGTCTAGTGGCTAGCATGTGCACCTTTGGTGTACGGGGTTCCGAGTTCGATTGCCGGTGAGAGAGCCTTTGAGAATTTAACTGTCTTCGATGTTTCTGTGTTCGTGTCCCTGTCGTTCTAAGTTACCAGCAAAGCGTGTAAAATTAAGTAAAAACGTGGTGAGTTGTTAAGCAAGTTAATGATTCATTTCGGTGAATCAGTTAATTTTTAAAAAAGGAACAAAAAGTAGTAGAGCGTTCGCCTCTGGTGCATCGGGTCCCTTGTTCGATTCCAGCTCGTGCCAAGTTAATTTTATGGTGGACACACACCGTGTGCGAGGGTAGTTAGGTGTAGGTCGGGGTTTTCCCGTTTCCTTCCACTTTCTTCATCCCACTATTTCATTCATTTCTCATAATCACCGTCTCCTTTAGCCTAAACGGCATAATCGAGGGACGTAAGATTTAAAGATTTCATTTCATTTCAATTTCAAAGAGAAATGATAAATACAAAAATCAACATAAAGGCTAAATACAATATTTTCAAAATTTTATTACAAATGTCAATGTTTTCATTCAGATTGTTTCTTTGTTCTATGATATGTAGTTACTTTACTACTTCAAAGTTTTGAGCAAACCCAAAAATGGACAAAATTGTCGAAAAGAGACCCGTAGCCGTTTATGAAACAAGTTCTCAAGAATAACAACTAAGTGCTGAATTTGAAACTTCAAGAGATGGAGAATAATGATCAAATAATAAGTTCTAAACGTTAGTTTATTCCGCGCCATACTATAACCAGTTGAGAATGCTCTTGGAGCATTGCCAAAACGAGCTTAAAAAGAATGGAGAGATGGAGCGGGAAGGATAATTGTCATTGTTCCTAGATGGAAAAGTAAATCTTTTTATCCGCACCTTCTCCTCTTTCTCGCAAAAATTAGCAAAATTTCATCTCTCTATGACTTACAGTTCTCGAGATATGGTTCCATAAATTTCCCGAAATTCGAAACTTTTTGGGCCAATATCTTGGGAACGGTGGCCAATTGGCCAGTAGGCAGTTAATCCGTAGCCATTGATTACCATTTGGTACCAAAATGTTCACCATCCCCTTAGGTATTGATCAACACCAATGATCTCTGTGTGACTTACGGTTCTCGAGATTTGGCTTCTTACATCTCCTGAAATCGAAACTATCTTTCGGCCAATATCACGGGAACGGTAAGTCATAGAGAGATGGTATTAGTGTTAATCAATGTCTAAAAGAGTGGTAAACATTTTGATACCGATATTAATTGGTGGCCACTGGCCAACTAGTCATTGGCTAAACCAGTTGCCAGTTGGACAGTAGCTACTGGTTACTATTTGTTACCAAAATATTTACCATTCTCTTAGGCATTGATCAACATCAATATTATCTCTTCCGAGCTATGGATCCTTAATTATCTAGAAATTTTCTATTTTTGGCCAATATCTCGGGAACGGTAAGAGTGACGCGAAAATTTTAATAACTTTCTTTGATAGTTTTTGATGCTCTATCGAATGCAGGGTTCAAAATTGAAACAAAAATCGCAAATAACAGACAGAGTGACAGATAGACAGACACACAGACATTGAAAATTCAGTAACGAGCTTTTTAAGTTCGTTGAAAATGAAATGATTTTAGTTTGCTTTAACGTCCTACGATAATATCCTTTAGGTTAAAAGAGAATGGCGCCATCATGTATTAGCAAGAACACAGGAGAGAGAATACATAATGAAGAATACATAAAAGTTGTATTCACATGATGTGGCGATGAAGGATGTCCTATATCGAAATGTTTCATATGTAAATACATACTTTCCAACGTGAGAAGGGTATCAAATAAATTTCTGCACTATATTTCATGAAACAAAAACATTTACAAGGAAATAGTGTTTACCATTTCAAACAAATTCTAAGAAGGAGAAACATAGTGCTACACATATGGAAACTCCTAAAACTCCTAAAACTCCTAAAAACTGTGCAATTTACCAGATTAATATGAAGTTGAACAGTGGCGTAGCCAAAAACCCAACATATGGCGCGAAATTTTGGTCGCTAGGTCGTCAGGTGGCCATTTTAGTTTGGTAATAGATAGTTGCATCAATTAGGTTTGCACGAGAAAAATGGGGACCAGACCTGAAATTTCGAGCTCTCTTTGTTTATATATATATATATATATATATATATATATAACTTATATATATAACTTATATATATATAACTTATATATATATATAAGTTAAGCAGCAGCAGTTGTGTAATATTTTTAAAAACTTAAAACATGTACTTTCTTTTTAGCGGGAGCTTATAGTTTCACTCTGGATGTGTTCCTGTGTGTGTGTGTGTGTGTGTGTGTATTACTTTATTTCTTGATAACTACTGGCTGAATCTAAATAGTTCAGTGCATTTAGGTTTTGACCCGGAATTTTATAATAACAAGCTGAAAATTGGTAGAGATGTTCAGATAGTCCTGAACAACACACTCAAAGTCCAAAATAATTCCACTTGGGGAAACCAAGATATGACGTCCTTAAGATGGCGGATGACAGAATTTTTCCCTTAAATTTTAAAACGTCGTATCTTCTCGACATTTCAAGGTAGAAACTTCGTTCTTGCTTCATTTCACTCAGAATAGGTTCAAAATTATTATTTATAACGACTGCTTGTCATACACTATTGTTGTCTTTAAATATGGCCCTTAAAATAAAAGGAATGTGTATTTTCAATTTGTATTTCAGTCTTTAACTGTGAATAATTTTGAAACGGAATTATATACGGGTAAATGTTCTGAGGTAATTGTTATTCATTGTTTCAAGATCTTTCCAACGAGCCCAAAACCATTGTTCTATCTCTAAAATTAACACAGCTAAGCAGTTTTATGTTGAGGTAGCAGTGATCGCATACCGCAATTTACTGTTACGCTGGATCAGCTGATCAGTAGATAGCGCTACAGCTCAAGTTATTATTAACATTTGGTGATATAAAATCTAATTAATAGAGATTCTATTGTTCACGAATAGAAAAAGAAAACAAGAAAAGAAAGATAAAATCTGTAAAAGGTTACAAACGCTATGAGGTCAGAAAATCTGAAAGGAGAATTAATTATTATCCGAAGTAAAGCGTTCCGTTTGTATACTTAAAGGAAATATGACACTTACGGAGTATTTTAACTTGGATTATCTTGTATCTGGCATCACAACAAGTATTTTTATAATTTGTGTAATTTTGTAGACATGGATTACAGTTTGTGACTTGATATGGAGTCCATGTAATGCATTTTCTGCAATGAAACTAAAAGTAGTAATATAATTGTGGTAAAAAGAGGTATTGACACGTTACGCCGATTTCGTGATCCTAGAAAAGACAACATTCGTGCGCTGATCGGTAACAACGAAAGTGTCCAGGTTCATGCAAACTATCGGAAAGAATATACTCTTCGTGTTCCTGTACCGACTGGGAACGAAGTCGAATAACCTACCCAAAGAAGTGTGCGTTCCTCTCTTGCGAACTTCGATTTCAAACGACAATGCCTGTTTTATGAGAAGGATATTTATACAGAAGACAAATTCAGGCATCCGAATCGCCAGTCATCTTATAGTGTTGTTGCAACTCTACATTCAATCGACTCAGTGCGTTCGATGGCAATGAAGCCTGTCGATGAATGGGGTGAAAATGTATTAATTAAAATAAATATTGAGATCGACCTTGTCGCTGCAGACCGCCTGACCGTGCCGCCTTCTACTTTGCCAGGGCAAACCTCACCCTCAGGGCGACCTGAAGACTCCAATAAATTACATTCATTTCAGAAATTATTTGAATATTTGGATAGTACTGACGAATATCAATATTCCCTTCAGCAACTCATCGAAATAATGAAAATGCTTTGTCCTCAAGATGTACTATACAAAGAAGAAACTTCAGAGACATTTTGGTGAAAACATTCTCATTGCCGAACGAATAGGGAAAAGTAGTGTTGCATGCTTTTCTGGACTAGCTCACAAATTTCTCACTGATAATTCGTACACTGGAAAAGAAACCAGCGAAACTGAGGAAAGAATAAGGGATAGCAGCCAAAATAATTCGTCGGAATATACCGTACTCGAGTGTACGAATGCGATTGTTACACTACAGTAGAACAAATTGTTTCTGGAAATGACGAGTTAATTCCAGAAACACTTGCTACCTATATAAACGTGGCTACGTTAAATCGCAAACCGGCCGACGAGGAGAAAACAAACAACAGAAAAGGATTACCATAGCACATGCAATTATTGCTTCCATTCGTCCACGCTCATTTATCTCATCTTTGCAACTTGGCCTAAGTGTATACCTTCACCGACGTTATGGCTCTAAGGCTCTTGTTGATCTCAAAACTCGGAATATGTGCATCTTATAAGGAGACTATCAAATTTGAATCTTTCGTTACTATAAACGCCCCACCCTCAGTAGAAGACAATGCATATGTGCAATTTGAGTTTGACAACACTGACAGCAACGTCAAATTGGAATCGTTAAACTTTTGTACGGTAAAGACTTACCAGCGACTTTTGAAGGCAGGAACGTGCCTTCTTCAGGTGGAAGATATCAGCGCAACTCTCCCAGAATCAGAAAATGTCAAAAATGCTCGACTAGTTGGTCTATGCTCAATGTTGGGGTACATGATGGAAGAAGTCTAGTTGGAATGGATATATGGACGCTATAACCAAAACAAGGCCGAAGGAATACGAAACATCAGCCGTTTTGCCTCTACCTTTTGTGAATCTTGCCCCAGGAAACCCAAGTACAATTTACACTTATCTCCTGAACGCAATGGAGCAATGCATGAAAATGAATCAAAAATCCTGTGTTGTGACATTTGATCAGCCACTATATGCTAACGCCACAAATATGGTTCTAGCAGCAGAAGGGAAAGTTGTTTGGATACAAATTTTTCACAGCCGAAAACAATTGGCCTATTAAAAAAAACTTGCTTTGCTCTGGATATATACCAGAAGATTGACGGCGGGGTGAGGGACTGTAAATTTTAAGTGGCTTTGTATATATATATATATATATATATATATATATATATATATATATATATATACCATAGGGTGGGCCATTTTAATTAATCCACGGAAATATCTGAAAAATGATAAAACATAGAAGAAATTTTTGAAGTACACGTTATATATTGCTAAGGGGGGAAACCAATTCCGCCAAAAGTACCCCTCCCCGCCCCCCGTAAATGGGGGTAACGGGGGGTAACTTTGAAATGTCAAATGGGAACATGGGTCGAGTAATACCTCGTTCGAAAGGTCTTGGAAAACTAAGTAACGCTGTACCAAAAGATGTTTCATATTGTGCACCAGTTTCAAAATGGCCGCCATGATATGGTTCGGAAACTCCAGTACCCGTAGTATGAAAACCAAGGAAGGTAAATGAATGGAACAAAATTGAAATACGTAAATATCATAGGGCATATCGAATGATGTAATCCCTGTGATCCCAGTGGCCTCCCTGAAGGGGTCTTGTGGGCTAACTTCAAAATTTCAATGTCCAACCGGACAACGGTTCGGGCGTACGCTTGACCTACCCAATGCTGTTTGGAAGGCAGACCTCATGCATAGAGAATTGGTGCACTAAGTTAACGCGGATGGCCACAGTTACATTTTGATTAACTATTAGCATTCATGTCATATTGTGAGCTTGAGGGACGAAACGGTGTGTACGTATATCCCCGAAATGCTTTCTGAATAACCAGCACGCATTGCATAAAAGTTTCTCTTTTTTTAGTCACTACAGCGTCATCCTTACAAACAAATGTTTCAATCACACCATACCTATTTGTAAGGTTAGCCTTAATTTACGAATTAAAGTAGAGTTCTCGTTTGAACTTTCACTTTACTTTCCACCCCACTCACGTACAGAGCGCAGGGAGAGATTATTTTGCAGGACTTGGATTTCTCTCTATACATTATGGCAATTTTACTCTAATATTTTTATCTCTGTTGTATTATTCTCGAGCCTTGGAACGCCTCCGTGGTTTTCCTATTAAATTTTCGTTATTTTCATATATCTCTAACCGTATTCATACTATGGGCACTAGACGTTTTCTTAGACACAGTCATCATGTCTTTGCGATCATTTTGAAAACGGTGTCTCATGTCGAAAATTTTCTTACAGAAACTACTTTGGTCTTGCCTACCTTGTATAGTTTGCTTCTCATGAGAATTACATCTATCTACGTACCTATCCATCTACTATCTCTGTCATATATATATATACAGGCGTGGATCCAAGGGGAGGGCTATAGAGGCCATGCCCCCCTTGACGCTCAGATATACACTGGATAAAATGGGCTTCAATCCTACTTTCTTTCCACTGGACAAAGCGGCAAACTATGGTTTAGATCCTCTCCTGGATCCGCGGATATATATATGCAGGGTGTTCCCAGGATATATCTATATCTATATCTATATATCTATATATCTATATCTATATATATATATATATCTATATCTATATATATATATATATACAGTAGAGCGTCGATTATCCGAAGTAATTGGGGGACATGGGTGTTCGGAAAACTGGTTTGTTCGGATAATCGAACTGTACATGTTTATTTGCCATGCGCGGAGCGGCACGCCTCAACTCTAAGCTGGCGCAGCTGTTGCTGTGAACAGCTTTGATACTGCCGCTACTTCTACAGCCAGTGCCAAACCGACAGAAGTGTGCTGATTGTTGAAACACAGCAACGGGCGGCTTGACCGGTCAGCAGCGCCTTTTGAAGGCCCCATTAGAAGCAATGTTCCGCCAGCGGTGGCTCAGTGCGGCGACTACTGTGGGAAACTTGGTTTGGGAGTGAGGGGGATGATGGACGGTAGGGTGGGAGAGTAACAGGTGCGAGCGAGTACACAGTTCGGTTAAGCGGTCGTTCGGTTGACCGACGTTCGGATAATCGACGCTCTACTGTATATATATATATATATATATATATATATATATATATATATATATATATATATATATATATATATATATATAGGGTGTTCATTTATGATGTAGCCAAAATTCAATGGTGAAATTCTCACACTTAAGTAATAGAAAAGCACCATATCAACATAGGCCAAAAACCGCGTTGTTTCAAAGTTACAAAATACTGAAATCGGGAAAATTGTAACTTTGAAGCTGCCTAGCTCGAAAACTATGAGAGATATCAAAGACAGTTAAGCAAATATTAAAGGAACTAGTACACTATCTAAATAACCATGTTTCAGAGTTGGGACGTATCGGGGCGACGGATTTTATAGAGGGAGCTGCGGTATAGGTTCCGCTGTTCCCTCTCTCTAAAATCATGTGCGCCAAAAAGTACTCTACACCACCTAATGGAGTTATAGCTGTCAGGGAGGAATTAACTTTGTTGTTGACTGTACTCTAGGATGGAGTACCCCAAAAAAACTCAAATTTTAAAATTTTATTTCTAATAGTGCGCAAAAGTTGGCTTTTTATGTAAAAAAAAAAAAAACTTTAAGATAATCGAAGCATACTTTGAAGTGCCACAAGTACAATAAATAAAGTTTCGGAAATTTGACATTTCTTATTCCATTTCACCCTCTTTCACTCTTCTCTATAAAAATATTGCTTGTGTTGTTATTTCTTTTCACTGAAGAACCTTTTTTTTTTTTTTTTTTTTTGGAGGGAGAAAGGTTACAATTCTATCTTCGAGCACAATAATTTTTCGTTTAAAAAATATAATTTTTGATCATTTTTGGGTTATGATTTAATTTTTTAACTTCACCATAAATTTAAATCCCTTCACCTCCCCCTCTCACGGAGTTTGTTTAATCAATAAAAAGATATAACAGGTACAATAAAGATTTTTACAGTGCAAATACAAGAATGAAAGAGAATGAAATAGTATAAGAAATTTTCGATTTATAAAACATTATCGTAATTGCGTCATCTCAAAGCATGTTCCGATTACTATAAAATTTTATTTTAGTCTTTTTCACATAAAAGGTAACTTTTCCGCACTTTTAGAAATAAAATTAAAAAAATTCAATTTTTTTCATTCCACCCTACTGTACACGTGTTTTGGTTCTTATATATAAATGATAATTGCTACTGCTTCAAAACTTTACTTTGAATCATCATTATCATCAAGACATGTGTCTATTCGTAATTCTCTCTTTGCATTAAGTATATGTGTGATTGCTAAAGAACCTATGAACATAATCCATGAATGCTTCAAATATGACTAAAAAAAAAACAATGCCCTTCTCCTTTAATCAATAACAGCATTATTTTACATTGTGTAATATAGTGTTAAAGAGTTTGTCTGTCAAATTAAAAATTATCAACTTTAAAAGAAAGAAAAAAAAACAGTTCCTTAACCTTGCGAACAACGTAAGAAAATTTATGGTGAACTTAGTATCAGCTGCTAGTGTAGAGTGGTTAAAGCATGGATGCTGCCTTAGGTTATTAACACTAACTGATCACAGATAACATTTGACATGTCTAATTTGATACACAAAAGACTTTGAAAAGTATGCGTAAGGATTAAAACATTGTCTGGACAAGATCGAAAGAAAAACATCATTGCGTCTGCTGCTAACAAAAAAACAACTTTGGACAACAGTGCAGATAAGAATTTATTATTATTATTATTATTATTTAAGGGAATTTCGATAGTTTTGTGGGTTGCAGAAATTAATGTATTTATCTGTATGCCTTTTGTCAGCAGCAAGACAATGTAGGACTTTATCTACTGTTTAATGTTTAAAATGGAGTCTACATCTCCACAGTGCTTTTAATTGTTTCCCACCAAGAATCAAACATAGGACCTTGTGTACTAAAGGCAGGCGTTAGCCACTAGACCATCGATGAGGGCTAATTTACCTATTATTATTAGAGTGTTTCGTTATTTCCTCCTTTGAATTATACAACGAGTTCTTTTTTTAAAATTATAGTACAGAAGTTACTTGCTTGTACCAGTATCGGACTGGCCAAGTTGAGGACCCTTGGCGCGTGTCCTGAAAGCCCCCCTGCTATATTTATAAACTTAACACGTCAGTTGCAAAACACAAAAAGTGACAAACTCATATTTTCTGTATTGAATAAATATGTAGTACAAAACAAATCGCAAAAAAAGTTACAATAATACTGAGACAATCAAACGTAATTGTGAAGTTACTTCAGTTACTTTGACAGTTTTTTTTATGCAGTTCTTCACTTGACAAAGCAATCAAATCAATTACTTTTCTTTGTCTATATTCTGGAATAATCCTTTTCTGTAAACATAAAAAGTAAAGGAAACAAATGGTTTTTACTTATCGTAGATCACAGTCTAGTTTTAACAATTTTCAATTTAGGCCTACAGGTCCTGCGCGCCTCGTGATCACTACGGGGCCCCTCGGACCCTTGGTGATCTGCAAGTAGCCAACGTGGCCAGTCCGACACTGGTGTGTACCTCTTCGTAGTCAAGAAACTGGTGCGGCATCATAGGGTGATAATCGTAAAGTTCCCCTATCATGAGGTCGAATCCTACTGAAGAATATGGACGTTTTTAACTGTCCTACATATTTCTATGTTTGTGTCTCTGTCGGGGTAGCTCAAAATTCACAGTTTTGAAAATAACTAACGCGTGTGAATTGTGTGTGTGAGATCCCAGGTTTGATTTCCAGTAGAAGTATTTGAATCAGATAAAAACCAGAGTAGTGCTTCGTATACCATCTTAAACACCAGGCTCAGTCTCAAATAATCTCGGTGCTAAAAATAAAATAAAGTAAACTCCAACCAAACAAGCTTCATGTCTTTAGCGATAAAATATTTTCGGTCTTATCTATACAATATCTCCCAATACATGTATTCCTAATTTAAAGCAATTGGAATGGTGCCATGAGAAAAGTTACAGAATTTTTTGCTGTATCCGGTTCATACGACGACCTCACGTATCTATGATCTTATACCCATAATCCCTCCTCAGCCTAAATTATATTTCGTGATTCAGAGCTCAAAACACAACTTTGAGACATTCATGCATAATTTAAAACAAAATCTAAATATATTCAAGAGTAACAAATTTTTTGGTATTTTAAAAATACAACACATGTATACTGGCCGCATTTCTTGTTACCCCTTAATAATCACCCTTATTTTACATTTTATTCATTGCAAAATCACACTTGTGATCTTTAATACTAAATTATCCTGTTATGATTTATATAAGTTAAAAACAAGAAGAAATGAAATTTGAACTGTATACATCAAGTTAGGAATACCGAATATTCACTAAGCCAAGAAGGTTAGAGTGCATATTGTATCATTGCACGTCTGAGATGGAAACTCAATTAGTGTTACATCAGCTAGCTAATAGGAGAAGTTCTAATTAAAAGTTTGTGTGTTTACCAAAATCCAAGCAATAAAACCACTGCAAATGGCAACTTTATGAAATTGTTTCATGTAAGTATTGATATTTTTCTTAGGCTGTTCTCATCTTAACAAAAAGTTATAAATATGTATTCATTGAATATAATTTAAGAAATACGTACTTGTTAAAGAAGAAAATTAATTTAAATCCGTTGCATACTCTAATAACTTGCAATTATTATATGCAATATATGTACAACAGAAAACACTTATAATGTTTTTTTATGCGAAAAATTAAAATGAAAGCTTTAAGTCCCATGATTACGTCTTTTAGATAAAGGGGAGTGGATGATTAAGGCAAGTGAATAATGATGGAAAAAATGGTCGAATGAGAATGTGTGAGAAAACGAGAGTACCCTCGAAAAAATAACCAGAAACACGACGTAATTGCTTGGCTGGAGATCAAACCAGATTCTCCACGCTCTACACTAAACCACCTGAGCCATCCACCACAGGAAAAAAGTACTACATTATTTGTCTACACGAGGATGTACAAATGATACGTACATTTGTAAAGGTAAGCAAGCTACAACTTTATGAATTGCATTTTAAATACTTTCATTTCACTGGTGAAAACAAAATGTATATTCTTAAATAGGAAATTTTTAATTAAGCTATTATCAGCATTGTTCCATCATAGAGACCCAGTGGAACCAATACTGGAATGAAAAATGAGAAATTATCCCAAAAGTGACATAGAATATTTTACCATCCTCGCATGGATTTAATTCGTAAGTTTGTAATGTGCTTGTTGGTACAAATGTACACTTCTCCAAAATATAATTGCATGCCCGAATTTTTCTGTTCCTTAAAATTGTAGGTTTGGCAACATCGCAGTCGACGTAATGGTAGGGGAAGTGAAAAGAAAAAAATAACGAGACTTCCCAACACAGCATTCAGTTTGCTCTTTGAAATACTCAGTTGTCTTTTTGTAACTTAATGTAGTGATAAAAGGGGGAGGGGAGTTGTTAAGAAATTCGTTCTCTATTCATGAAATAGGAATGGAACTTCATAGTTGTTTCGATACTCATGGGAGCTAAGTTCTTGCTTTCTGTGCGGATTTAGTAATTTTGAGCCTGATTCGAGGCCCACTCGATGCTGATGCTGTTACTTTTTCATTTTGTAATTTTTATTTTTTATTTTATTTTATTTATTTATTTTTTTTTTTTGCCGTACACTTTTATAGTATTTGTATTACACTTTCTAATTTATCCAAAAATAAGAAGGTGTACAGGTGTAAAACCTTTTCTATATATTCCATTGTGATTCCTTCTTAGTGCAAATTACTTCTTGCATCGCATGTAAGATTTTCGTAAACCTCAAAATAAATCCGGAGTTCTAGTGTCCAGAAGATCACTATCAGCCCTAATACCTCCTTCATCACTACCAGAACACAGTTCATATTATTATTATTATTATTATTATTATTATTATTATTCGGTTCTTTAGCGTGGAAGACCCGGATCGAATCCAGGCGGGAGCTCATGTGGTTCGGGGCTTACGTTAAGTTGTAGGTACACTTCTCATATAGCCTCGCTGCTGAAAGGGACGCTAAATTCAAAATCAAATATATTATTATTATACGCGTCTTTGGTGTGGAAGACCTGGGTTCGATTCCCGGCGGGAGACCCAAGAGGGAGACCTGGGTTGAGAGCTCTAATATAAACCGGTTGAAATACAGTTGAAATACAGCTTGAGTGTTCAGAGGTTCTCTGTAATAATGCCTACTGCTACCAATATTTAATATTTTCTACGTTGCTGGACCGTAATTTACAATCAACAATAAGTATTTACAGAACATAACATAGGGGTGGCACATATGTGTCTTCTGGTCAAATGTTATTTGTTCCACTCAATTTATAAGAGCGCATTTGCTCTCTTAGATCTACCGATCAACTTTATATGTTGATATTTACTTTCACTTAGGGATGCATTCGAGTCGAGTCGAGTCGAGATTTAAGCCTGTCTCGACTCGTCTCGAGAAAATGTTGTCTCGACTCGTGTCTCGACTCGAAAATATGTTTCTGTCTCGACTCGTGTCTCGACTCGACAGTCTCTGTCTCGACTCGACTCGAATTCGAGTCGAGACGTCTCGAAATTCGAGTCGAGACAAAATGTACGAGTTAAAATATACGCACACATCAGCCAGACCATCATGACTATCTACCTAATTGTCAGTATGTCGACTTTTGGCATGGATAAAAACGGCGACACGTCTTGGCATACACGCAATGATCCTTGATAGGTCGCTGGAGAGAGCTGGCACCACATGTGCTCACTCAGGTCACCTAATTCCCGTAAATTCCGGGAAGGGGGGCGATGTGTTCTGACGTCATGTTCAATCACATCCCACAAGGGACATCACTCAAATGTACGGCTCCAATTTCAATGAAACTTTTTTTGCTGATAGAAGGCATGTATGCATCATTACTTGTGATGACAAATTTTTGCCATGGTGCATGTTTTCTATTTTTTTAAATAACTTTTAAGAGTTGTGATGTGGTTATTAGAGATTACTACAGAAGTCCCTTACTACCCTTTGTAAACGGAGCGTTAATGAAGAAAAGTGAAGAAAAACCATGTGGATACATATAAGTCCTGGGGGAAGTCGTATGGTAGATATGACCTTGATGGCAGCCATCTTGAAATCCGCCATTTTGAATTAAGGTCAAGTTTTCAAAATGGGAATAGGGTAATATGATACATAATTTCGGGCTAGAATTTAATTAGAAAAATAATGGTGAGGTTAGTTTTAAGATACACCCATTTGGGAGAAAGTTACAGGCATATTAATTGTTTTTACTTACTGTGTGCGTAAGTCCCTTCTTACTTTCGTCTCAAGACCTGTAAATCGATCGCAACGGCAGAGCCCGGTTTCGCACTAGTGTTTAGAAATCTTTAAACTCACTTGAGGCAATATTTGTGGATTATTGTATTGTATTTTGCCTTTAATTAAATTTGAACCCACTTCATGATCTTATGTAAAGTATCATTAAAAGAGAATTTCTGTTTTTATGGAGAACGTAAGCATAGCAATTATAAAAGGTGAGTAAGGTGCGTATGTATTTATAAGAAAGTTTATTTTACGGGTCTTTTGTGGTTCCGCCAACCTATTCTTTAGTTGTTTTTTTTTTTAAATACTCATATCTCATAAATAAAAGAGCTATTATAAAATCTCTTACCACTATTCTTTAATACTTATAAAATTTTATTTATTGTAAAAGCACTGGCGAAATATTTCTTATCGCCCACTAAAATTATGGTGGAGCTCCTTCGTGGCTAACGGTTAGTATACTTGCCTTTGGCGTGGGAAACCTGGGCTTGATTCCCGGTGGGAGTTCTTGTGGTTCGGATTCCACGTTAATCAGTAGGTCCACGTCTCACATAGCCTCGCTGCTGAACGGGACGTTACATTGACTACATTATAAAATTGTAATTTGTGACGACTAAAATATCAGAAATTAAAGATTATTCTTTGGGTTTTGGAACATTTTGAAAAACGTGAAAAACTGGTACTGCACCGATACAACACACCTTTTGGATTTGTCATTGTGTAAAGTGATACAAACTAAAGAAGAATTACAACTTTATGAAATTGTATTAGGACTTATTTAGAAATAAACACCAAATAAGTGTAATAGTTCATATCCGTATCAAATACCAAGTTTATGATGAATCAACTACACAACGTAGGATCCAAAAACGCTCATTGCAATTTGTTCCATCCTTCAGTCGAACCAGGAACTGAAACATAAAGAGTGACATTTTCTTTTTAAAGATACTTTGTCCAGCTAAGTATTGTGAAGGTTTATGTCAGTAGAAGGAATTGCATTCCATTATACAAGCGCAATTTCACAACTTTATGTACACATTACTAAATATCGAACACCCTTGTCCATATGATTAGCGTACGCGTCTTTGGTGCGGGAGACCTAGGTTCGATTTCCGATGGGAACTCCTATGGTTCTGAACCCACGTTAATTTGTAAGTTCACGTCTCATATAGCCTTGATGCTGAAAGGGACACTAAACTCTAATCTAATACTAAATACAAATATTTAAAGAAAAATGATGACGAACCAAGATGACGTGAATTTGGCTATCAAATCCATTTTGTGTTTTCAGTTATTTTCTAGTAGTATTTTTTCTAGGCATCCTTTCAAAAGACAGTGATGCAAATTTCGTAACTGCGAATTCCTGTTAGAAACCATGAAATTATCCGATTAGATGCAAAATTTCCCGTCCACTAAAATAGATACCGTAAATTTACAATATCTAACAATAAATAATTTTGAAAGATATCGCTTTCGAGGGAAAAAATGAAGTGAAATCTTTGAGTTTTACGTCCCACGGTTATGCCGGTTAGGCTAAAGAAGAGGGGTGATGATGAGAAATTAGTGAAATCGTGGAATGAAGAAAGTGGGAGGAACGGAAGAACCCCGAGGAAACCCATGCACACGGTGTTTGTCCACCACAAAGTTCACTTGGTGCGAGCTGGGATCGAACCAGGGTCCCCAAGCACCAGAGGTGAACGATCTACCACTGAGCCACCGCGGCCCCGCTTTAGAGGGGCCATGACGTATAGTTGAACTCATTCTCGTAGTATGAAAGGCATTATTTATAATTATGCATGATAGGATCACAAACAAAATTTAAAAATATTATGTGCACTTTCTTTTAACAAACATTATATTGTCTTTTATGGTGTGGAAGGGAATGTTATGTTCGAAAAAAAAAAAGTCCTTAACACGATTCTTGTTGCTACACACTGCATGTTCCTAGCCACAGAAAAGATGCAGCGATAGGTAGGCTATTTTTCAATTGCTTTACATTAGTTTGATGTTTCAAGTCTTTTGTGTGTTTCTGAAGTTCACTTTTACCACAAAAGAGCTCAATATTGAAATGTCTTACATAGCTTTGGTTCAATTCTCAACACGGACTGCAACTACCCGTTAAATTGTGCATCCGAAAGGCACTCTTTGTTAAACCTCGCTTATCACCGCTCATCTTAATAATATATATATAACTTCACCGCGAAGCAAATGTTGCATTTCTCTCTTTCATCCTAACACAAAACAAAACTAACCACAGCTGTGACACGAAGGAGCTATTTCGAAAAGAAACAAGCTGTGCTTCATAGAGATGTGTACCAAATGATAGAAGTATAAAGTATTGTTTTCTTTCCTGTTTATTGATATCAGTTGGTGTTCTTAATGAGTTTACTCATTAGTTTAGAAATAGTATATATGGAATTTGGACATATGTTGTACGTATTTTCCTGAGAAATTGATGAGACCAGAAAAATTATAAGGACAGATGGAATAGGTTTAAGCGCATCTACGTGACTTTATCAAATATTTATTCTCCATAATGGTACCACGCGGAAAACTTGGTATACTATAATCTTTGCCTCCCTCTGTTAGCTGTTTCGTATCATATATATTGGATGGTTTTGATATTTCTTCTGATCATTAAAATATAGCAATGGTACCTGTGTGCGTGCAGAAATGCAAAAGCACAAGATATCTTCCTATTTGTTTTGGAAACAACAACACCCATTTCACGTGTGCGAGAGAAATTGAGCACAGCGAGATCGGGTGTTTATGTTTACTCACGGTCAGCTCGCAGCAGGAGTCCATGGTAAAAGATTTGGCTAACTATCTCTTCATATTGACGTGAAAACACTCGCAAAACCCTACAAATACAAAAGAATGCGCTTCAAAGAAAGTTTAGACACAGATGTTTCAATTTTCTCTTAGCATCTTTCTTCAGCAAAAGAGTCGGTTCATTGTATTCGCAAAAAGGGAAGGGAGAAAGGGTGAATTTATATTTTATGGGGGGGTAACATTGTAAGTAGTATAAACAATACATACCGCTTCCGACTCGACCCTCATCCTACCTCAAGTTGTAAAGTAGAAACTACTAGAAAGGGACAGAAGTATTCAACATGACTGCGACTTGAGTTTCAGTTCACAATACTAAAACCAGTGAGCAAGTAAACAGTCTTTTGTAGGATCGTGTTTTACTTCTTGAATTTATTTTTGAACATTTCTGTGAATTCAACAAAAGAACGCAGTAGAAATACGGACTAGTTTTTACTTCAACCATTACTTTCGCTCCAACCCAGGGATGCCACATTTATGATTTCGTATAATACTAGATTTAGTGATTTTACTATTGAACTAGTGATCTAGTACGTACTTTGGGTAAATAGGCACATTCTAGTGATTTTTTTGCATTTTTTTCTGATGCAGACAAATGACAAGGAAATGGTTCTTAAAATAAAAGGAAGAAGTATATTGCAGTTCAAAACAAATGTAGAAACTTTAAATTATTTTTTTTTTCTCTGACTGAGTGAAACCCCTGCTGTGTAACGACCTTAGGTAAACAACGGCTATCTTTGGTCCGCTACCTCCTTTTGTTAGCCGACATGAGATGTGTTACTTTTTTTTTTTAAGAAAGTGAAGAAATAATTATCCAGTACATTTACTTTTTGTCAGGCACACAGGTTCAGTCTGTACTTGTTTCCTAACGAATTTTAGCAACATAACATAAATGAAACATGTGTACCAGAAAATAGAGGCAGTACAAACGGACATTTTCATCTGTGACACATTTGATGAGAAATATAGTTAGATGTCACGTGCAAGCACTCTAAACATGTCCTATCCTTTAATTCTATTCGTATGTTTATGTAGGTGAGACTGAGAAATCAAGAAACAATAATAACTGGTTTTCTTCCAGGGCAAAAATCTAAATGTGAAGGGGTGTTACACTGGGACTTTAATTGCGTCCTTTGTACAAGATTGACAAGTAATCGCAATTTTACAAGATTAACAAGTAATCGCAATTTTTTAATTTATTAGTTCTTGGGGAGAGGAAGATGGAAGCGAACCCTCGTAAGGACCTCTGCAAGAAAACATGAATACTATCCGCCACTGTTTGTTACATTACACAAAATAGTTATATATATACAGGGGCGGATCCAGGATATGATCAAGGGAGGGGCTAAACCATATTTTTCCGTTTTATCCAGTGTAAAGCAGGATTGAAGTCCATTTTATCCAGTGTATACCCGAGCGTCAAGGGGGGGCTATAGCCCCTATAGCCCCCCCTTAGATCCGCCACTGTATATATATATATATATATATATATATATATATATATATATAATATTGAGTTTTAGTCAGGGTTTTCATTCTGCAGGAGAGGGGAGGATAGTAATACCTGGCGAACATTTTCTATTCTCAGAGTGTTGCAAATGATAGCATTTCCTTCATTATAGCTTGGCCAAGCTAGTTGCATTATATATAAAGATTAAGTTAGCCTAAAAAGCTTAAATTTTTATGGCAGTTTTACTCTGTAGCCATGTTTCTCATTTTCGGTCTACGGGACTCTGTGTCCGGAAATTTTCGATGGCTTCCAAGTCGGAAAATAAGTGTATCAAAGGCATATATATTATATGTATGGTTATATGAGGCATGGATCTACAGTTTAAAGTGGAATACCGGTAACAACTTCATGAGCTTCCACCGTAAATCGAACCAGAGTCTCCCGCGATCAAGGTGTATGTGTTAACCATACAGCCACGAGGAAATTCACATAAGCACACACACATATATATTGTTGAGTTGATTTTGACTTTACCGTCTCTTTCAGCAGCGAGGATATATGAAGTGTAGACCTACTGATTAACGTGGAATCCGAACTACATGAGCTCGCGCCGGGAATTGAACCCGAGTCTTCCACGACAAAGACGCGTACACTAGCCACGGAGTTCACACACACACACACAGAATCAGAGTCCTCACACACCAAGGGTGAAAGCTGTGCCACTGAGTCACAGCAGCCACGAGGCTAGGTCGAGTCCACTTTACGTTCATAGTTTCTTAGTACATAAATGTTACGATTATGAAATAGATTTTCCTTAATGAGCTGCATATAAACAAAAGCTTTCGAAATGTGTTAAACAATTAGCTCGATTTGAGTGTGAACTTAAAGTTATATCAGAGTGTAAATACGGATACGCACCAAAGCTCGAAAACTTAATACACTATTTCTCCTATATAGTCAGCATGTACCAAGCAATCGTTCAGCTTTCATTTGAGAGGATGGAAATCGAAGGCTCCTGAACAACTATGTTACTAATGTGCGGAATGTATTTATCTTACAGTGAACTGCTTCGATGCGAAGTGGCCTAACTCCAAAATTGAATTTTTCCAGGAGTGAAAGTTAAAGTTCAATATCTCATGAACAATTCATATTTCTTTTATGTTGGGAACCAAAACCATAACTACTGTATGTAGTTCATTGTTTTATAGTTTAGTGTTTACAAAAATCCTTTAAAAAAATACCTATTCACAGAAGTGAAAGGTACTTATCTGTACTAGTTCTTGGCATCCAAGCAGTCCATTTACTGTAATACTAGCTTAATATACCCATTCTTAGCATGGGGGCTGTATTTGGAAGTCACCACCTGTGGAAGTATCACCATTCATTTCAGCGACCGCGAAAACTATGGATTTGTCACTAGTATCAATCAATATGGGCTATTTATACATGTCTCGGTATTCCTCACCCGCTGACACCCGGCCCGCGTACAGTGGTAGCTGAATTTGCAAGTCATCGCTGATGGAAATGTCACCATTGATCTCAGCGACCGTGAAAACTATGGATTTGACACTAATGTCGATCAATTTGGATTACTTTTACTACATGTCTCGGTAAACGCGCCCCTGAGACCCCCCTGGTTACAATTTTGACAAAAACGCTTTGCCTTAGACTGGGACCTGGACCAAGGTATCCGTGACCAAAATTTGGTAACTCTCGGACAACTTGTCTGGTCCTCAGGTCGGTCCCAGTAAACGTCCCCTCCGAGACCCCCCTGGTTCGAAATTTAAAAATAAACGCTTCGTCTTGATCTGGGGCCTGGACCAAGGTACCCGTGACCAAATTTTGGGAACTCTCGGTCCACTCGTCTGGTCCCCAGGTCGCACACAAACAGACATACAAACTCACAAACAAACTCTTTATTTTATTTATATTAGATAAGATATACTATGTAGAATAGTCTCGTATCACAATATGTGATGTACAACAAATGTTTCATTATATATTATCCGTAGCTCTTGATATGCTGCAACATATTAAAGCCTCAAAATAGTTGGGCAAGCGAATAATCCAGAAGTTACGTAACCCTATTGCGTTCATGGAAACAAAAACAATAATTATAACTATGCTAAATTACTATAGACTATCAACTGCTCATTCAGAGAATTTATGAAGTCCATTTTATCGCAATAGTTTTATACAAACTAGATTTAAACTACGGATAATAGTTTTATACAAACTAGATAATCAATTATTATTATTATCATTATATTTGCAGTACAACCAAATACAACAACATTAACTATTATTCTAATTAACTGAATTGAGCTGAAAATTAAATCTTGATCTTTAAAGATTAATTATTAATTTTATGCGTTCTGTACCTTTCTGAAGGAATAAAAGCTGGAATTGGTTTCAAGGCTGTTTCTGAGTGAATACTTTCTTCAAAATAATATTAAAAATTATAGAAAAATTTTCGAGACATTCGAGTCGAGTCGAGATTTTTAAGAGCCGTCTCGACTCGACTCGTGTCTCGACTCGAAAATTCGAGTCGAGAAATATGTTTGTCTCGACTCGTCTCGAATTTTACAAAGTGTGTCTCGACTCGAGCGCATCCCTACTTTCACTTCTCAAATGTAATTATATGCAGTTTCAAATCAAATCGTAATTATGGGCATCTACATAACCATAACAACAAAATGATGATGTCATCAAAATGTTGACAACAAATCAAATCGCCATTTTACATATCTACATATCAAATCGCTATTATAAACATGGCAAAGATGAATAACTTAAATCTCTTTTGACACTATGTCCGATTATTAATTGAAACTTCATGTCCCAACGGAGAGCTAGACTAAATCAACTTTCATAGTGTCCACAAGCTCAAAGAAAAAATATCAGTTCTTGAAGAATATTATTATTACAAACTTGTGTTCTAACTTTATTTGTTTGCTTGCAAGTCTTAGCACCAACATCACACAGCATGTGAAGTTCTTGAACCAGCTTTTCATTTATCAACCTCAGGTACAACGATATTATTTTTGCGATTTATGTGTTATCTAGGAGGACAACGAAAAAATACTTAAACCAAACATCACACAGCATGTGAAGTTCTTGAACCAGCTTTTCATTTATCAACCTCAGGTACAACGATATTATTTTTGCGATTTATGTGTTATCTAGGAGGACAACGAAAAAATACTTAAACCAAAAGTTGCATATTTTCGGTCGCAGTATCCCAATCTGCATTTATGGAGAGGATTTCTATTTGGAATTTTGGGAAGATGAAGCTAACTTCATTTTATGTTAGTTGAATAGATCTTTTATAATTATTGGACACGTACTTAAATTGTAAGTGTATTTCTCGAGGCATTTAGATTATCACCAGCCTTGGTTGACGTACGTGCGTACGATGATATTCAATTCTTTTGATATTACAGCTCCTTCTAGTAGAATAACGAAAATGTGCTTCAACTAAAAGTTCTTTATTTTCCATCGCAGAATCAGAATCTGCAATAAAAATAAAAGGTTTCCATTTAAAACTTTCAAGTTGGCTTCCGGGGGCCCCATGAAGGAACCCCTGGGGGCACTTGTTGTTTCCAGAATTTTATAGGCCCCTGAAAATGTGTACATTCTTACGTAACTAGATTTGTTATAGTTTTTTGTTATTTCGGAAATTTTTGAGTTAGGGGACGTACCTACGATGATATTCTTTTTTGCGATTACAGCGCCATCTATTTGAATAACGAAAAAGTGCTTCAAGTAAAACTTGCTTAATTTTGATCGTGGAATCAGAATCTGCAATAAAAATAGGGGATTTCCATTTGAAATTTTCAAGTTGGCCCCTGGGACCCTATGATGGGACCTCTAGGGGCACTTGTTGTTTACAGAATTTTATAGGCGTCTAACATGTGTACATTCTTATCTAAATAGATTAGTCACATATTTGTTATTTCGGAAATATTTGAGGACGCAAAGTTTGGTGACACCCTATACATACACACACACACATATATATATGTATATTAAAAACAAAGGTCTACAAACATTGTCTCATCCTGCAAAAAGTTCTGCGGATGACCATATCAATCTTTACCATTTGTAAAAATTATATAATATCTGAAAAAGGAAAAAAAACACCGATCGAATTCGTAACATTTAAGTTCAATGCGTGTAAATAAGTTTAATACAGTATTAGAAAAATTTTCTGTTCTCTTCAATTCCGCAAGATTCCTGTAATTCATACAAATGGAGAAGATACTGTATCTGTATTACATGTAGTGAAAAAATATCAAATTTCTTGCATTTTCGTCAAGTGATACAAACAAACTTAACACTCTTTACCCTTATTCGTGGTGAATTGAGAACATTTAAAAATTATGAAAGCATGTCCCAAGTGATGAGCTCTTACATATTAAAAAATCATTTATCTACTAGCATGGTAATAATTTACATTTTTCTATCTAATAATAGTTTGTTTTATCTTTCTATACCTACGTTTTGATAATTTAGGTTTTATAATTTAGACCACTGGGCTTTCGGCATCTAAACCCATTTAGCCCGTCACGTATGAGGGATGGCTTTCCTCTTCGAGTACAGTTTCCGGGGAAAGGGAACGGAGAAAGAATTGAGGAAGGAAGGAAGTGGCTTGGGACCTATAAATAAGGTACTACCCCAGCATTTGCCTGGTGTGAATGAGGAAAACGTCTTTCAGGGTGGCTTGCCTGAAAAAGCGTTTTACACTTTTTCGACCGATGTCCCCACCGGAAATCGAACACGGGACAGCTTGCACCGAAGGCGACTACATTTTGAGGTTACATCCTTTATATCAAATATTCATAAGATATAAAGAATAAATTATGTTGATTTATCTCTTTTTCTTTTATTGCTAATGATTTTTGGTATTCTATTCATCACATAATTGTCACCTTAGTGTACACGGGTTGTTTCTTCGGAAGTTCATATTCTATAGGAATATATAATTACTGGTTGTCTTTCGAAGAAAGCAACACTCTGAGCAATCTTGCAGGAAATGACGGTATAACACAAGTATTAAGTGTGCCTTTTGATGAGAGCGTTCTGGTTATGTTGTTTTGTATTTTCCACACAGTGGCGTATTTACGATTTTGTTTCGGGAGGGGCTTTGCTAACTTTCGGTGGGGGGGTTTTGCCTGAAAATGTGAAAATTCTGCAAGATATTTCATATACTTTACTATAGTAAGTAAGATTTCGGGGGGGGGGGGGCTTAAGCCCCGAAGCCTCCCCTAAATACGCCACTGTTTCCACATATAATACTTAATATAACTTTCTACATTGTAGGCCAATCAGAGAAAAGGAGAAAGACATTAATGAAAGTTATCTTGTATTATATTTATTGTCTTCAGAAATTAAGTTGAGAAAGATAGTGGGTTTGCGACTTGTGATTGAAAGTGGACGATAAAAATGAACTGTGTCATTATAGTAACAGGAAAATAATTGGCTGCAAAAAGACTCAACAAATACAGGAAAATTAGTACTTTATATATATGGCGATTTATAAAGTTTAGGAGGTGATTCCTGACACCAAGATAAGACGAAAAATATAGACTAACCAGGGTTCAGAAATGCTTCCTTTCGCAGTTACAGACTGCCGAAAAAAATGAACTTTAAAGATCCATAGCTTCAATACTATGGGACCTAACGTAGTCGGGCAAAACTTTATTTAAGAACTAGTGTGTGCCCTATCCAAATATCCATGTTTCAGTGTCCTGCGGTGCTTTGCCAACAAATTTTATAGAGATAGTTGGTGAGCACTTGAAATTACATGCCCGTAGCTAACTCCCTCTATAAAAATTGTTGCGAAAGTGTCTTAGAATTCTGAAACATGTACTTTTGGATAGCGCACATATTTGTTCCTAACTGAAGTTTTGACCCGACTACGGTTAATCCTATAGTTTTGGAGCTACGGACCTTTTAAACTTCATTTTTTTCATGATTTTGGCAGCCTATAACTCCGAAAAAAAGCATTTTTGCACCAGGTTGGTCTATACTTTTCGTCTTATCTTAGTGCCAGGAATCACCTTCCAAACGTTGTCGGTGTAGTTTGGAAACACCTTGTATAAGCAAGTGCAAGTTAACGCCTGGCCTAAGTAAGCTGGAGGAGGCTAGGGCAGCGGCATGCAGATTAGAAACGACGTAGCTGGTTCCATTCTCCTGCCTTATATATATTACAGAATAAATTAATTTTTTGGCCTAGAAATTTCCCATGTGGACGTTTCTCAATCGCAAATTATAATATGGTTTTCCCTTTTCCAGTATTCTCCCATATAAGCATGTATTGAACAATGAGCATAACTCTCGTCAAAAGATATTTTTAATATTAAATCAGAATTGGGACAGTGTCATGAATTCGATACTTTTGGAATTAGATTATTTTTTTGGAAGACCCGGTTCCGGAAGTATAGCCAAGGGCACAAAAGAGAGTTAATCAGAACATGCATACAAGAAATCTCATTTGCAAACATATTCCTACTTGTATACTCCTCTCTTACAAATTTAAGTGATATTCTATTAGAAATATATGCTCTATTGTGGAAACACGTGCAGCATATGAAATAAATATATTAATTGATTGAGAAGTAAATAATAGTATAGCATAAAACACCATTTTTCCTTGCACTTGATGTTCCAAACTACGTTCATTACATTTTCTGAACTTTTGAACAAGGTAAAGAGAATAACAACTTGTGTTAATCTCTCTCCTTGATATGGAAATTTGAATTTAACTAAATAACACAAATTAAGTAATATGATGTTCAAGTTCAGATCAAGAAAGTATTATTGAAAGCAACTGAAAAATTACAAATAAATTTACTTTCGCTATAGAGACATGATGATTAGAGCTATATGCCAATCATTGACAGCTAAATTAGGGTATCTAATGGAGTTTCTAATGTTGCTAAAACACCCAAACAGTTTCAGAGGAAATACAGTTTCTATTTCTTCTATGGTATAAATTTTATTTGTGATTATACTAACCATATGTCTGAGCTTTATACATCAATTTCTGTGTTCATAGTTAGTTATTAGTGAACTTCTCATCAAGTTATCTTGCCAAATAGTTCACAAACCTTATTGGTCATTGAAATCCGTTTTAAATAAATAAAAAAAGAGTAAAATATATAGATATATTTAATAGTTCTTTGACTTTTTATGAAATATAACACAAAATTGTAACTGAAAAAAACGTCCTTTTTGTCCTTAGCAGCAAGACAAGTTGCAAAATTACAGAAAAAAAAACCTACCTACATGCGTAAAAATAAAACAAGAAAATGGTCAAACTCCAGATATTATGGACTTTTAACTTCATAATAACCAATAAGATCAGAGCAATGTGTGTATAGATACATAACATTTCGTTTAACATGTGAACATCATGAGTTTCTACTGCTTAAGTTTCTTCATCTCCGTAGTCCTTACCTCAGATTTTCCATATTAAAAGACAGAGCTAAAAGCTTAATATGTATATTAAAAATCTGTGAGTCAACATTAAGATGATGTAGGGAGAGCCTGCAGATCGCAAACACTTACCATGTTTTATTAAAGTGACCAAGTTATTAACCAAACAGAAGTTTTATTATTTCAGTGCAACACGGTTGATGTGATTTTTCTTTCATTTTACTTTCGATTCATTTTACTTTCTTTGGTATGGTGTTAAACATTTATCTGTTTAAAACAATTGTTTTAATTATAATATTACATACTTCAAAACCTTTTCCTTCTATTAAAGCTGCAGATTAAGATGATTTTGTTGGAGTCTAATTCATAAACTGTCAGTGTACTTCACCAAGCTAAGTGCCAACGGAACGAAATGGAAACAAAATGAGATCTTTAATTTGTGCAATATTTTGCCACATACGGTTAAAAGAGAGGCGACATTTTAATCAATTAATTTTGTTCCAAGATACTCTTGCAACTTATGAATTTACAAATTTGTCACAATAATAATAATAATAAAAGAAACTGAGCTCTGTCCTTTGAATCACGGGGATGTTCCAGACATGTAAGCTCTGTGTAAACAGAATATGATTTAGTAAGACAAATTCACTGCCGGACAATAAAGGTAAAGAATATCATAATAGTCTTTATGATGTATGGCAGTAGATCCCAACCGGTGTGTCACAACATACCGGTGTGAAACAAAGAGGAAAGAAGACATTAAAATTGCTTCTGAGCAAGTGAAAATAAACCAATCAAACATGTAAAACTATACCTTTGCGATTTTCTCAAACTAAAGATATCGCATCATATATTTGTTTTATACATTCAAAGAAAGGTATAGTTTGACATGTTTGATTGGTTCATTTTCACTTGCTCAGAAACAATTTTAATGTCATCTTACTAGTGGTAATGTAAAATCATTTTCTTGAAAATCGAATTATAATCTGTACCAAATCATGACTTATTTATTTCGAAGCTTTATACAGAAACTGAATTTTCTAGATTTGACAAGGACTCAATTGTTGTATAGATTTTTTTGTTTCTAAAAATGTAACCAAATTGGATGTGACATGATTCTAGCACATACTACACAAGAGCCAAGCTTCTTATTTCAACACTATATTAAGTGAGATGGGCAACATTTGTGAGCTAGCTCACCTGGGTTAAGAATTTTAAGGTCAGTTTTCATAGCAAAAAGGAAGGCAATAAGAATAAAACTCTTATACTTAAAAACATTGAGCACGTAAATTGTTAAACGCAGACATATTTCAATTTTGAGATGAAACGTTTCCGTAGGTGCTAAAACTTCCAGATAATACAGGGGCAAATTTCATCTTAACTTCGAGTGGCAACTGTGTAAAACTGGCATGTTCGAAAACGTCCGAATTTTTCTGAATAACTACCTCAAGTACTTTTTTGTTCGCAAAGCCATCAGTGAATATACAAACCTCTTGGTCTTGTCAAAATTCTGAAACAGAAAGATAACACTCAATTCAAGAAACCTAAGGAACGGGAAATTTGGAAGAATTTGGACAGTAATTTCTTTGTGGGTGACAATATGATTCGGGGAATGTAGAATAATTTTCTGCTTTATTGCGTAGACACCCAAATCAGTATTAAATTCTTGTAAATTTCGCGTTCAAGAATTGGTAGTTTAAAGACAATTCATGATAGTGGTTATAGATTTTTTTCTCAAGATTTTAGAATGTACAATCCGCGACAAAAAACCTGCAATATGAGCATATAAGTTTATTGTGAAATGACGAAGTCTTTTGCCCCAAAATAAGTGTGCACGGGAGGAGGCCGAGGTTTATGCTGGCGTGATTCGTTCCACTTAGACGTTATGTTCATTCTCTGTGCTATTAGGCGTAGTTTCACAATAAACTTACATCCTCATGTTGCAGGTTTTTTGCCGCGGATTGTACCAGTGAAAATTAGAAGAAGCTAGATTAGGGCCAGATTAAGAGGAAACGAGTCTAAAAATCGGAAAAAGAGATACAGTCCAAAAAGACGGGAAAAATACTGGAAAATTATTTTTATCCAACCAAAAGCAACATTTAGTACAATTGTTAATTTATGAGAACACTTTCTTGCTCTAAAAGAAAAGACGAGCACCTAAAAAAAAAAAAAAAAAAAAAAAAAACTCCTATCTTACTCATCACATTTAAAACAGTAGGGCAAGTAAATAGCAGAGGAGATGCCATGATTAACATCGCTTTTGTCCTCAATCTCCTTTGAGTGAGTCCAAACAGGAAAATTCAATCAGTTTAAAAACTAGTTTCTATCGTTAAGTCGTTTTTGTATGTTTTATTTATTAAAAAATAAAGAGCATTGTTGTACTTTCCTTTTTTAATAAAATATTAATAAGTCTTTAGGTAGATTTGTGTATTGTTTTATATTAGTGAGCCAAATCGGACATCCACTAACTTCCAGATTTTCATTTTATTGGAAGAAGATATGAAGGACTCAATGCAACAAGGTCTCATATCATAATCAAGAGAGTAAACAGCCACGTCAAAGATGTATGAGAAAGATCAATGATTACTTATCATTGAGGAAATAGTAACATATGAAGAGCTTCCAATAAATTTGTTTCAAATCTACTTGCAGATATACAATGTTCTCATTATCATTTTTTTTACACAGTTTCTCTGGACGTCACACGTTTGAGTAGCCTCTATGACGTCTTAATCACTAGAAAACTTGCGGTCACGTGAATGTTTCTTCATTTTACAAATTAACGAGTAACTTGGGGTCAAGTAACTTGTAGGATGGCAGCTTGGGTTACGTCATATAATATACAAGGTTAGGACTTGCCCTGAGAAAGTAAAATATCGTGTCACCACTTTCAACGTTTCCTTGAGCCTAGACTGCTTTTCGTATTAACTCGATACAATACTAGCATTTCACTATACTAGAACCACGTGGAGGATAAACATTAAACACTACACCCTCAATGCCCCTGATACCATCACCTTCTCGGCGGAGGCCTGTGTACGAAACACTTTTGGTGCTGATGGAAACGTTTTCAGACCATAGGGTTGTGCAGTTCTGAGATTCAAAATTATGGACCGAAATTTCGTCCACTGTGATACTACAGCTAGCTGTATGATTCTATTGTGAAGAGTCAACTTGGGAGCTGAAAAATCTTGCGCGATATTATTTTCTTCTCCGATAACATAGAGTCACTCTGTGATTCCTCACCTTCCTTAGACCTAATATTCAGTTAGTTTAAGTGAGATCGATGTTGCTATGTAATACGCCAACAATAATTACACAACCACTCAAAAAATTAAAAGTTCTGTGCACTGGACCCCAGGATATGGATTCGATGTATTTTGTTACACCGAATCCAAATTTCGAAACCCTAGGACGATCGATCCTGTCATTTTGTTTTTTATGGGAGAAAAACGTTAGCGATTTTATATCGGGAGGATACACGTACCACAGCCATACAAAAAGACAAAAATTCTGTGCAGCGTACCCAGGGTATGGATTCGATGTGTTTTGGCACACAGAATTCAAATTTCGAAACCCCAGGAAACCTGACTCTGTCAGTTTTGTTTTATGGGCAGAAAACATATCTGTTGTCTTATGTACCAAAATTCGCTGAAGTTTTTCACCCATAAAAACAAATTGACACGGTCGGTCGTCTTGGGGTTTCGGAATTTGGATTCTGTGTACCAAAGTACATCGAATCCATACCCTGAGGTCTACTGCACAGAACTTTGCTTATTTTGTATGGCTGCCTTACGTGTATTCTCCTTTTGCAAAATCGCTAAAGTTTTTCACCCGTAAAAAATGGCATTGTCGATTGTCTTAGGATTTTGAAATTACGAGCGAATTCAAGAAGCTCGTTTGGAGATAGAAGATTGCCTTCTGATTATATATATACAGAGAGAGAGAGAGAAAGAGAACACTTTTTTATACTCGATGACGGTAATAATTAACTTTAATGTGATGCTAAATAGCATAACAAGCAATGTTCACAGTGGGACAAGGAAAGTAAATGTTTCTTTTATTTTTCTTTTACTAGTACCATTGTATAATTCTACACTCTTGAAAACCATGTAAAGAGAGTGTAGTCACTGGATTCACCATGGAACGGATGTTCATGGACTGTCAGGCGCGCATCCAGAAATGTTTGTTTTTAGGGGATCCAAAGTTTGGGGAGTCCAATACTACAAGCCACTACGTCGTATTAAACTGCTGTTATACTACAATTGAAAAGATGAAAAGCACCTATATTTTCAGAAAAATACAAAATTGCTTTTTGTAAGAAAAGACAGATTACAGACGAAATGTAAAATTAAGGTCTTTATACTATATCAATGAATTCTCTACTAAAAATGTAGTTTTATTTAAAAAGTGTACAAATGCATGTAGAGGTTCGAATTTTTTTTTTCGGGAGAAAGGAGTTCGGACCCAGTGGATCCCCCGCGTGGGTGTGCCCACGATGGATCTCAGAGTGGTTTATATAATTACATGACTGCCTTTTACAGAAAGCTCACGGTATTATTCCTAAATTCTGGAATTGTTCGTGAATTTACTTTAAAAAAACTTCAAATGGTCGAATTTACAGCAATACATGAATTTCGTGAACCGCAAGATGAATCTACATTACTTATTCAGGATGTCAGTTTTATGATTAGAAATATACGTTTCTTGTGTCAGTTGTTCTAAACACACAAACAAAATGAGTAACGAATTATCATTTAAACAAATATTTGAAAATAATTGAAAATGAATGTTAATGAGTAGACTGTTTACATATTTTAAGTTTTGTCAGTGGTGTATAATGTAGAATGCTTTCAAACTCTTTCTATACTTATCGAAGCTTGTGTTTTACAAAATTAAATTACTTAATTGATACTTAGATTAATAAAATATTATGGAGCGTAATCAGGATAAAATATCACTTGTTTTTTCAACCAACTATAATGAGGCTATTGACATAATAATATGATTTCTGCTCCTGGGATGTTATCTATGTATGTAATGTGTTCAAATATCGTATATTTCTGAATCTACGATGAGTTTCTTGCAGCAATTTCGTGCACAAAAATGGGGTTGTCTTGCTTTCGCGTTATATATGAAGAGGTTCAAGGAGGAATGAAAGGAAGAGTTACAAAATATTATTTTGCGGAGACCGGGGGAAGATGTTGGGAGATTAAGAAGATATTTTAAGTGCGTTAGTAGGTACCAACTCTGGCAATATGAAAATTCAGATTAAAAGAAGAAAAAATTGTATTTACTGTGCATTATTATGTACGTTTATATTATTTTTGCATGATTATATTATGTATTTGTTTATATTGCCTAAATTTTATGTAGGTGTTTATATTGATGGCATTTTCAGTGAAAATCGTATTTGTTATTAAAGTACATGTGAAGCAATATATTTTGAGAATGATTTATTTGCAATATTGATATATAACTTATTTATATATGACAATGTTTATGTATAGTTAGGCCTATGTAGTAAGCCTAACGTTATGTGCAAATTTGTTATTGAAATATCTACTGCAGCACCTACAAGAAATTTAAATACATGTAACTATATATGGACTTCTTATGCACTGAATAGAATCACGAACTTCTATATTCCTCATCACCGCTTTAATCTTAAACATTTTCTTGAGGAACACTCAGGAAGATCAGCATCTCATTTGATTTTTGATGTAGTTTTATAGTAAGTTTTGAAATTATACCCAATATAGGGCCTATGCTATTTTTTTTAATCTGTTGTTAAAAAAGGAGCGGTCGTCTTGTATTCGAAAAAATATGATAAATTTCTGTTAAGATTTCTCTCTTACGTAGGTAGAGAAATAACTTCTGTCTAGACATTCTTAATATAGACACAAGATATCATCCTTTCCCATATTCCTCCCTTACTGAAAAAGCTTTAACTCACAAAATTCCCTGAAGGCTTTGAGGTGAACGGTTGAATATTCTAACTTAACAATTCAATACATATAGCTTTATACTGCAGCTTCTGACATAAGACTGACTATCTTTTATTCCCCTTTCATGAACTAATAACAAAATCAAATAGAATCTCTATTTACTTTAGTTCTATAGTAATGTATCGTTACGAACTCGTAACAATGTCAGACAGCTGACATATGTCGTAACACTACCCTTGTCCTTCATGCTTCTGAGTTCCTTAACCTGAGTCACTATTGCTCAGCAATAAACGGTCTCCTTTATGAGCAGGATTCTCGATGCAATACCTAGCACGTGGGATCTGTTGGGAACAAACAATTTGTAGTTTTATTCATAACGTTAGAATTGTTTCCTTTAGTGGAGGATACTTGCCTTCGGTAGGAGCTCATGTGTTTCGCATCAGCGGTTAAGGCTAACTTATACAATCCGCACACACACATACCGTGGCAGAAAAATATATTCTGAGTGGATTCCTTACGCTAAGTGTAATTGCTTGAATTTCAAATTATATGATTTGCTTCCTGGATTGTATACGCAATTTGGTGAACACACTGAACAGACAGAATAAATCAAGTCTTAAGAGCTAGACCTATGTACACTCATGTCCAAAATGATTGTCGCATATCTATAACTGTGTTTTTGTAAGAATGTAATTTGATAATGATTTTGTAGAGTACTTTTAATATCGATACCATATGTATAATCGAGAAATGTATATTTGTGGTAAATTTCATAGGTAAAGAATTATAAATACGAAACTTAGAATGAGTAGTAAAACAAAATGTTGCAAAATGGACAAGAAAGTTTTATTTTCGTTTTATTGTTCTTATTTGCTGCTCTTTTGACTTAAAATTTCCTACATACATGTCTTTGCCGATTATACACATACTAACATTAAAAGAAATATCGGACGAATTCGCTATCAAATTATATTCCTAGAACAACATATTTATAGACATACAACAATAATTTTGGATATGAGTGTACATAGTTCCTTCCGGTGCTATACAGGAATTATGTGCTGTCATCTCTAGTTACCCGATGATTGTCAACAAAGTAAAAATTTGCAATTCTGATTTCATGCCAAACCACAAACATCCTAATTTCTGATTAACCTAACATACATGGTATAACTAACGTTGTGGTTGAAAAACCAGCTTAATATTAACGACTAACACCGCATTTCGTCAGTATAAAGCATTTTTTGTAAACGTTGCGATTCTGATTTGACAAGTCCAAATCACTATCTTAAATTGTGAATTACTGAAGGTAGTGGAAGCAGCAAATATTGTGCTTACGATACCAACGTAACACTAACACTGATATAAATTCTGTTCTGTTTCTGAGATTTGGCAGTCTTGAAAAACTTTGTCAGTTGTAAAATTAGGTTATATACAACTGAAATACAAATTGTGGAAATACATTTTCAAAGAGTGTGGTTCTTATTGTTCTTCATGTTGGAAAAAACGCTTCAATTAACTACTTTAGTTCTTGTATGGAAATGTCACAATCCAAAAGAGTTAAATGTTTATTTTGTGTATTATTGTTCACGGAAGATCCGTATTGAGCTTCGAATTTGGATATAATTATCGGTATTTCCAGCTTGAATGAATGACTTGACATTATCGTTGTGCAAGTAGTAATGATAAATGTAACGTAACCAAAGTAGAGCGTTATATCATACCAGATCTAGCATAGGAACGCAGTAAATATCATTAGATGTTTTAAGATAGCTTAAAATTAAGCAAGCTTTCAAGCCAAGTTCAGAAAGAAGAAATTTTGGATTAAATTAATAGGAAAAGTTAGTGAGGGGCCGCGGTGGCTCAGTGGTAGAGCGTTCACCTTTGGTTCATGGGGTAGCGGGTTCAAACCCTGCTTCTGCCAAGTGAACTTTGTGGTGGACAAACACCGTGTGCGTGGGTTTTCTAGGGGATCCCCCGTTTCCTCCTACTTTCTTCATTCCACCATTTCATTCATTACTCATCATCACTGTCTTCTTTAGCCTAGCCGGCATAAGCATGGGACGTAAAACGCAAAGATTAGTGAATGGTAGAACTTCTAGCTCAGTTTTGAATAATCTCTGCTTCGATGTCAAAAGAAGCGAATTTATAATAAATAGTATTGTTCTTGTGAATTTTATCGGAGTTCCTAATTCTACTTAATCACACTAATTCTTTCATAGATATCCAATTGGATGTATTATGCGTCTACTTTAGCCTATAGTGTACAATTGTCTGACATTGATATGAAAATACAATTTTATATTTAGTTTTATCGAAATTGAACTAATTATTCAACAGCAAAGGAGTAAGTAAAAACTCTGCAACGCTTTTACAAGTCACTTATTAAGAACTTCACGTAACTGTTTCGATCGTGATACTCTATCCTAGTAGTAAAATGGGTTGGCTTAACGTTGGGAAAATGGTGCGATATACCAACGGTGGCCCAACGTCAGGTTTGGAAGCTTTGGAAACCATTTCCCACCCAAACCATTTTGCGAATACTCATTATTTATTTGTTTGTTTGTTTCTGTTTAATTACTTGTAAATATTTACTTACTTATTTTAATGAATTTTCATACTTAGTATTTCTTTTCTTGTGCACGTGAATATTCACTTGCAGTCAATACAGAATTGTAGCAAGGTCGATCCGATAAACTTTTTAAACTGGATTGTCCCAGTTATTGTACATATAATTGTTGTGCTGCAGTGAAACATAGACATGCGTATCTATAATAGGATGTATTGAAGGCTCCATTCGGACATCGCCTGTTACGTAATAGAGAAATATTTTATTTTTGGCTTGATAAGAAAATAGTTTTTTCTTTAAATCAAGAACGCGTTTTTAAAAGACAGTTAGTTCGTCTAGGAATTAACCTGGGAAAGATGCCGATCGTTGGCTACAATATGTAGAAAAAGTTCGATGTAATAGCTCATATGGATCAGATTCGGTTTACAAGAAATTCCGTTACAACTTAAGAACAATAATTTGAAGTTTGATCTTGCCAATACACCAAACATAAAAAGTTTATATTAAATTTTAGGCTTCCAAACGATGCTACGCATAGGTACGAGGAATTCTATAGAATGACTTTGTCCGTCGGTCTGTCTGTCTGTAGACAGGTATAAGAGCAAAAATGGTAAAAAGTGGTGAGTCAAGTTCATTATAAGAATTCAGTGTCTCAAGGAAAGTTTCATCTTCTCCGTTAAGCCTTTATTTAAATTGAAAGTGGAAGAAATCAACCATTTCCAATTAGGACGTTGATTACCATAAAGTAGAAACTGTGATAGATAGCAAGAAGTTGTTTTTTTCATAGATTCAGCGGCCCAAGAATATATTCCATTTTCATCCTTATCTTTCTAGAAAAAACAGAAGCTGTAGAAACCTATATCACTTCTAATTTTAATTTTGACTCCTTTAGAGCAAAAACAAAAAGATTTTTTCATATGGAATAGCGTCTAAACAACAGGTTGCATCTCTGATCTTATCCCTTTAGGACATGGTCTGCAGCAGGTTAGTGACGCAGCCAATTTTCGTTGTACTATCGTCATAAGTGAAATTATGAATGTTCGAAAAATACTTGAGTTGCTTTGTGTAAATATACACACAGTGTGATCCCATCAGAGAAAAGAACTCGTGGTGCGTTCCTCTCCCTCAATTTAAACAGTAATGATGTAAATAGTACCATTCCTTAGAGTTCGTGTGTTCAGGATATCCCATCATTTGTGCTTCACTAGTTCCGGAGTTTTAAAAAAATGGTTCATCGATCTAGCACTATCGATGAGAACAGTGTTGTTCGTTAATGCATAGTTTCTGGTTGTTATACATGTATACATAAAATCCTATCGTTTGTGCTTTACTAATCTCTAGAATATAGCGTAAAAACTTAAAACAAAGTTGCAAACTGGATGCCAATTCTTGTTATTTTATTTTCAGGTAGAAAGTTTACATGGCTCACCCATTTGAAGGTCTGACGATAGGCTTAGTGACATTCGTTAGAGCAGTGATTGTCAAACTTTTCGATAACGCGGACCCTCTGTTCATTCGGAAAGTGATCTGCGGACCCCCTTGTAATGTTATCTGAAATTTCACATGGTATTAAAAATATATACTAATTAGAATTACTACTGACAAGAAAAAGATCAAGAAAAATAATGCAATAAGTAATTTGTTCCAAAGATACATGATTGTTTCCTTGTGAACGAAATTTCAATTGAAAATAGAGTAACTTTCAAGACCGAAAATCATTTTTTTAAAAAGGAAATCCACTTAACAAAAAATGTTCTCAAATTTGGGGTCACTAAAGTGAGGAATGAAATTCTTTGTTTTTTTTCACAATTGCATTGAAATCTGGAATAAGTTTTGTCACTATCAATCTTAGGTCCGATTCCACATTAAGACGATTTCGCTTTAAGGTTTTAATATTGCAACGAGCAGAAAAGGTCTGCTCACATAAGTAAGTGGTAGGGAAAGGCATCAATGTTGCAATGCCTTTTTAGACAACTCTTCATACTCACAGCTCACACGCAACCAAAAGCTACAAAGTTCATTTTCTTTGAAAACGTTTTTCCACAAAGTATCCCAATATAGTTGCAATAGCTGTTCTTGTTCAGTGTTAGAGAGATTCATACTTTGTATGTCATGGATTTCTACATTAGTGAAAGGATTTTCAACCAACCATTACCAGTTGTGGAACGGAAATATTCTCGAAAACTTGCATCTAATGCTCTCAAGTGTTTTGTGCATTTCAGCAAGTTTTTTTTTTTTTTTTTTTTTACCCGAAGAATCAATGAAATCCTTGAGCACTGGAAATGATGAATAGTTATTGTTTTGTACTCATACTGCCCACAGCTGCAGTTTCTTAATCTTAAAAATACCTCCTGCGTAACAGCTATGAGTTTCATTTTATTACAACACATTTCAAATTTTAGGCATCATGGACTCCCTGGCTAGGTCCGCGGACCCTTGGAGGTCCGCGGAACACACTTTGGGAACTACTGCGTTACATCACTGTTTATGCACAAAATCCTATCGTCTGTGATTAAATATTCCCAACTACTCTGTTGGAATATGGATTTTCATTTAGATGAGTCTTGATATTCTCAACGCCGCCAGAAATTTGGTCGTTTGGGATTCTTCTAAACCTCTGGCAGGGAATTTTATCTAAAAGTGTAGAACTGGCTCTTCAGGACTCAGGCCATTCTACTATAGCTAGAAATGTGAAATTTGGACAGAATATTCGTTTTATCACGAAAGCGAGGGATAAGGAAGAATTTTTCGAGATAAGTGTCTAAGGACATAACGGGATTTCCTAAAACCAAAAAATAGTGTATCTCATGAATTCTTGAAGTTAAGAAGACGAAACTCGACATATAAACTTACCATTAAAATCATTGAACACGTTTGCCAGTATTTTAAAAAATCTGCACCTAAAATCCTTTATAATATTAAAAATTTTCCATTATTTGTTCAAAAACGTCATTGAAAGTGTAACTCATAAGTAAATATATCTAAATAAGTATCTCAATGCTTTCAGAAATTTTTTTTTTTTTTAAAGAGGGAAGAATTTCTATTTTTTTTTTCTCTCGACATTAAAATCGATGTTGGCTGTCTCATTATGCTCGGAAAATGACTGAACCGTTCGAAATGAATTATTGAGCATAGCTCTATTCCAGAGTTTTCAATACATTAGAAACTTTATTATATCCATTTTTATTCACTACACTAAATAATTTTCTTACTCATCTTCATCAGACATTAATTAGTATATATGTTCATAATATTAAAATATTATTGATATACAATTTTAATCAAAAGAAAAACTATTGTCCAGGACCTATTATATATAAAACAATTCTTCTCAGAGTAGAAACACCTCGTCCAGTTTCTTGCCAGGTGGTAAAGTGCCAAGGACCGACGAGACGTTATTCTCTAAAATCCATCTCCAGAGTTTTATTCTCTAAAATCATGTCACTTTCATAAAAATGGGATCCTAAAAGAAATATTGTGGTTGAAGCTGAGAAATTCGGCATTTGAACTCAACTTAAAATAATAGAACATATATTTCAGTGTTTCCGGAAATTTCGCTTCTAAAGAGGGAAGGGTCAAGGGTGCATTCTCTATAATTTCATGGCATTGTGAGGCTCATCATCACAGAAAAACGGGTGAACTGTTTAAAATGAATTTCGAAACTAAGCAGTTGGCTCGAGTCGGCTTTTTCTCATGCTACTTTCACTAAAATGCATATTTAAGGCTGAAGAGAAGATAAACATGTACGCCAAAAATTGAGTTTCTTATGTTAGAGAGGTGAAACTCGGTATTTGAATTCTTACTATTGAAAATTTGTTCCCACATGCTCTAGCGTTTTCAAAAATTCCCGTTCTAAAGGTAAGTTAGAAGTCAATTTCTAGAATATTTTAATTTCCAATTTTATATTCATAAAACAACCAAAGTGAGAACACTTTTCAACTGTTTAAAATGAACTTTTGAGCATTAATAACATTTGGGAGATCTCATTTTTTCTGAATTTACTTTCATTTAAAGTAAAATACTCTAAGAGGAGAAAAGGGTTTAATATTTCTCCAAGGCTAGTGATTTCTTCATATCGAATTCATTTCTGAACGTTGTACTTAGATCGAGTTGAGTTATTCATTTCACTTTTATTCAAATATGTATTGTAAGGACAGAATAGGTAGTTTAAATTTATCTTTCAAATATCCTACGTCAACCTTATCGCGCGAAGAACATGCATTTCAGTTAGTCTTATTATAATAACCGTAATTTCCAAATCTTTTTCTTCCCAACTCTTTTCTTCTCTTCTAAATAAATAATCTGAAATGCTGAAACACCAGTTTAATTATTTTAAATGAAAATGTCTAAATATATAAATTACATTTCTCTCAACCTAATGGATGCCGAGAGACGAGTGTCTCAATATAATAACTTTTACCCCATTTTCCTCCTTCCTCATCGAATTAAAAAAAATACTTAGTGGTACCTTGTGACACATATTCTCTACATGATCTAAATTTCAAGTTTCTAACTTAAGCAGCTAAGATTAGGCATTGATCAGCAGCAGTGGCGGATCTAGCCCGGGGCTGGAGGAGTCTAAGCTCCCCAATTTTTTGAGTGATAAAAATAATTTAAGCTATCATTTATATATTTTTGAAAGTTTACAATAAGCTCATGATACATGTATTATAGTCTAGGAGCTGTCTCCTTCCCCCAGCTTTTACATTCTAGATCCGCCACTGATGAGCAGTCAGTCATGAATGCTTTTATATAGAGATGTTATAAATATTCATCACTTGCTGCAAGTACTAAACAAGTTTATTAAACACATTAATAGATTAACCCTATTTGGAGAGAGATAGAAAATTTATGTTCTCATTTGCCAATCTAGTTTCCAACTCGACTTTCAGTTTTTGAGCTATATGTCCGCAACTATAAATAAAGAATAGTGCTATTTTCTTCCTTATGGATAAAAATGAGATTTTACTTATTCCCTTGCGTTTAAACAGTTAGAGATGACCAGGACTGGAGATGGTATCCCCAGAGCACGAAAAATACGACGCCGAAGTTCCCAGTTAATTAGATTCTCCAGACCAGGTATATCGGGTTGTTGTTCCGTTTTAACTTTGGAACGTGAAGTGCATGTGTGTGAGAGAGGGGGAGAAGTGAAAGATGCAAAGACAGGATAGGGAAAAGTCAAGAAAGAGAGAGAAGGGGACGAATATAAATATGAAACATACTTATCATTGCAGTGTATGATGTAGAACGCACACACTGTTTACTCTAACACTGTAAGTATCGTCACAGATGCCTTGTAAGTTCTCCATCAGAAGATGAATCTCTGTTTGCAGCAATTATTTTATGCGAAAAAAAAACATACTTCCTGATGGAGATTCGAACCAAGGTTTTCCATTTGGAAGTCTAGCACGTTACCACTACGCCAAACTTTGTTTAACAAATGGTGTAGTGTTTCTTTCTGAGAACGATAACACGAAAAGTGTATACTGCAGTTCAATGATGTCTTTGGAATGTCCTGATAATTCCCTTGCCCTTTCCCAACTAACATTCGTAAATCGTTTCTATCATGATACAGATGTTTGCTTCCACATTCTTATGTATTGCTTGTCCAGTATGATAAGGCGATTCTTCACAATCACTTCCTAAAAAAAATTAACTTTGGCGTGAACAGGACACGCCAAAATACGTGTCTTCTACTTTGGTCTCCCGTAACATACATCCGGACCCCAGCCAAATCGGTTGTGTACAAGTAACGTCATTCACTTCCTAGTTATAGCATGTAGGGCCACTTTGGGGCCCCGTATTTAGGAAATTTCTGCGTATGGGCCCAAACGCCAAAATACCTGTCTCCTACTTTGGTCTCCCGTAACACATATCCCAACCCCAGCCAAATCGGTTGTTTACACTTAAGACCGTTTCTTCGTTAATGCGTGTAGCCTTTCTCATCCATATGACTTTTAACGCACATGTGAATTCATGGCAAATACTAAGTCCTAGGCAGTGCTTAAAGTGACATTAAATGAGGTGACGGTATGGAACAAATACGACCACTTAGAGCAGTAATTTTGACAGAACCCTAAACAGCAGTTCTATTCCTGATATTTTTGCACCATTTTTGACGTAAAAAAATCTACAGAAAGAGACACACACAGAGAGAGAGAGAGAGAGAGAGAGGTGAGTGAGGACTAATATGTAAATATTTTAATCCCAACTATCATCAGCCTAATATTCAATGAATATTGTTTTCCGTTGTTTTCCGTCGTATTCCGTTGTATGTATTGTATTGTATTCCACTAGTCGAACAGGTAATATGGCAAAATTATTCGAGTTTGAGATCCGGGATAAAAGCCCCTACCTCTTATATGTGATGAGAAAGCGTATGAAGTATCTGCATATGAGGTAAAGAGAAACAGCTCTTGACGCTTGCTTCTGTTAATAGATGACACGACGTTGAGAGTATAATGAACGTAGTCTGTAAGCCTGTATTAACCTACGGAGGAACTGGAGAATGTCTGGGGAAGCCAGGAAGTCAGTTGATGTGGCTTGAATGTAGATGAATCCTGATTGGCAGTTGGAGAAGCCAATACACTGAGGGAAAAAATTGTAGGTGACGTACTTAAAAAGATAGGTTACATGCGAAATTCCTGTAGTTTTTAGACAACGTGCAGCAGACGTATAACTGAAAACGCATGTTTTATTATACTTTCTGTATAAGTGTTCCATCTATACGTACTTTACGTATGAAACAATGTAGGCGGTCAGGATCTCACATATAAATGAATGTATATAACATAGCTGACGAACATAAGTATATGCATGTGATATACGGAAAACTGTTAGATGTCAGACATCCTGCAACGGCATGATGTAACATCTAAGGGCAGTGTCTATGTAGCATACGGATAACGTATGCTTCGTACTGATTTCTATAATAAGCAAGAGGATACCGTATATTTGTACAACATACCGCTGTCCGGAAAACGGATTTTTCTCTGTGTAGAATAAAAAGTTGCGTGGCCCTTATGAGAGTTTGGTCCGGATGTATTATCTTCTGTCACCCAGCCAAAACTTGACCAAATGTACCATTGCTTGACGGAGAAGTTAGATAAAGTCGGCTAAAATTTGCAGTAAAATAGTAATTTTACTGAAAGTGTCAGGCGCTTGACGGACTTGCGGCATCTTCTTCGTGACAGCTTGTAAAAATGCTGAAAATGGGAGGTCTCGGAAAATTTGAAGGAGTTCTTTGATTGAAGAACTGGAGTCGTCGGAAGAGTCTACAGTCAGCTGAGAGGGAGGTTCTCTTCTGGATCTAGTTGTACTGGCATAAGTAGGTGCAGAATCAGTGCGTGTCGATTGAGAAGTAGATTTCGCCACCAGCGGTGGGAAGTCTTGCTTAGTAAGTTTGACGTCAGCTGAAGCACGGCGTGCTTGGAAGCGTTTGATGATACGCCATCCTGTGAAATTGCCTTGATAGTCTTTACCAAGTTAGCACATTTAGATATGGTTTCGTTTTTACTTTGGCTGCATCGATAACTAAAGAGAGCTTCTGCATCACATGCATTTTGGTGTGGCATAACAGAATGATTGTGTATGTCCTAAACGTTGACGTCTAAAGCACTGGATAAATGACTTGGTTCGGTATGGTTCTATAGAAACTTTGTGGAATTCCAAATAAGTGAGTTAAAAAATAGCCTTTAACGTTGAATTTTGGCTAAGGTAATGATAAACAATGGGAGGATATTTTTACTTCTCCTTGTCATCTATTGGGCGTTTAAGACAACGTAGCCTCTGTTAGTGAGATCTGTTTCAATATTATCCAGCTGGGTGTTGATGAGAAGTTTGCGGAGTACTACCTTAAGGTAGCGGCCGGTAGGTGCAGTGTCCATGGAATACGAAAATTTTTATTCCTGACAAATCTTTTCCAAGGTTTGGTAATTTTCTTGATTATCGCACTGAAACTTTATACCGTTCTTGGTGACTGCACAGTAAGATATCTTTACAGCGGGCTGTAGCATCGTGGCTAATCTTCTATCCTTTATCGGTGGGGTAGTCATAAACATAAAAAGATTTTATCTTTCGTCGGAGTAAGACTGGAGCCGCGGCATTATGGGTTTTGGAGTCATCTGCAAGGGCCGTTGCTTCTTCAGTGTCAGTGGCACTCGAAATGGCCGCAAACTTATTTGAAGTTGCAACTGTCTTTGGAATGGGTGGGGGAGAATGCCGACGGCTTTTTCGCAGGTTGAAAACTGTCTTCTTGAAAAACTGCCTTAGGTCGGGAGGTTAAGTTCTTACTAACTTGAGGTGTGGAAGCAACATTAGGGTCACCATAATGGATTTTGTGATCGTATGCCGAATGAGGTCCTTGGCAGAATTTGCATTTATAATTTCCGTCCGCATGGAAGTCCTTGGGATTCGGAGTAACTAAGAGCATAGTTTTGACGTAGGTAATAACTCTCGTTTGTTTTATCTTGGCACACTTCCCGCCAGTGCACTTGGTTGGCTTTTAGAGATTTTCTGCTAGCACTCACGTGAACGTTTTAATCCAATAGACGTCTTATTGGCTTTGTCGTGTAGGTGACGTTAGTTGCCAGCCAGCCGATCAAATGAGGTCATTGCTATTTGGCGGGTAGTTGAAGTGCTTAGTTGCCACACGCGAACAAGTATGTTACAGTGATTTGTACGTGTGTGGCGTTTTGCTGTTATTAGCGTATTGTAACTCAAAACTTAACCATGGCGTGGCAAGAACGCTTTGCAGACAGATCCATCCTTTAAGTGGGAAACATGCCAAGATAAAACAAACGTGAGTTACTCCGAATCCCAAGGACTTAAGTACGGAAGAAAATTATAAATACAAATTCTGCCAAGGACCTCATTCGGCATACGATCACAAAATCCATTATGGTGACTCTAATGCTGCTGCCACACCTCAAGTTAGTAAGAACTTAATCTTCCGACCTAAGGCATTTATTCAAGAAGATAGTTTCTTGATTTTAGATTTTCAACATGCGAAAATGCATTGTCGGCCTAATGATTATTTCCAATCTAATTTCCATGTTTAGAAACAACTTCTGATCTTGTCTCGACTCCCGGTCAAGACTATTTTTCTTATAATTGTAAATACAGATGTCCAGATAATGTGAAAAGAATAATTTTGAATTTTAAAAAAGAGTGCTGTCAACGCCATGGGTGGATCCAGGTTAAACATTTTAGGCAGGTGGTACGGTAGTTTTTTTTTTTTTTTTTTTTTTTTGTTGTTTTTGAGAGGGGTAGAATTGCTCATACAAATGTTGAAAAAAACCAAGAGCACAAATTCTGCCATTGAATAAGGTGATAGGGAACTTATATTTACTTTCGAAGCAGCAGCAACGAAATCTTTGATGGCACAAACATATTTGTTGAGTCAATGCTAACGTCGTACTTATGTGTAAAATCTTTTTTTGTGTATGTGTGCACGCAAATTACAATTTAAATCAGTTATTCTTACCGGTATGCCATACCGGCCGATTTTCGAACTTTCGGATGCATAACCGGCTCATACCGGCTCACTTTAAGCACTGGTCCTAGGTGTAAAGCTACACATCTTTGAAAAATATTTGTTTCTAAAAATGTTCCGATGTTTTACAAATTCTTTTTTTTTTTTTTTTTTTTTTTTTTTTGGTCATAGAACTATCTATTTTAGGAGATGAAAACTATGTTATTTGTTAAAGTATTAAAAACGTCTGTAACTAACAAAATCTAAAATTTTGGTCCGTTACAGCTCCTTTGGCGTGGGAGATCCGGGTTCAATTCCCAGTGGGAGCTCATGTGGTTCGGATTGCACGTTAATCAGTAGGTCCACGTCCCATATAGCCTCGCTGCTGAACGGGGCGTTAAGCTCAAAATCAATTCAACTCATTTCAAATTGTTCTACTCAGAAAAATCCATACTCACAAGTAAACCTTACGTTTGGGTGAATCGAGTTGCTGACTGAGACACATATGAGAAAGTAGTACTAAATGTGGTCAGTATTTCAGTGAAGTTGTAGGTGCGAAGCTCCAGGGGTTTAGAAGATACAGCTACCAGAACATCACATGGAAGTACAGAATAGTTGTCATACAGTTGGAGGTAAAAGCTCTGTAAGACCTCTTGTAACGACAAAAGGTGAATAACAAATATATGGGTACACATTAGGACTAGAAGGAAGTCATATAGTGAGGGTATACCTGACGGCGGCCATCTTGAAATCCGCCATTTTGAATTAAGGTTAAGTTTTTAAAATAGGAATAGGGTCATGTGATACATGATTTAAGGCGCAAATTTAATCAGAAGAACAATGGTGACGTTAATTTTGATTTACGCGCAATTGGTAAAAAGTTACAGGGAAATTAAATATTGTTGCAGCATATGTATTAGTCCTTTACCCCACCTTGTAAATTTTGTGTTAATGATAATAATTAAATAAAAAGCAGGTGGATAAATATTAGGTCTATGGTAAAAGTTGCCTTGATGGCGGCCATGTTCAAATCCGCCATTTTGAATCAGGCAAAGGTTTTAAACAAAACGCAGAACAGTGACACCTTATTAATAGCAAATTTTGCCATAACTCCAACGGTATAACTATTTTTGCTTTATCATTAACCAGCACAAAATTAAATGGATCGCTCCTTACGACTACTGCTTTGACGGAATTATTAACGACAAATGTGTCACTCCTCGAGTGTAACTCCATTGCCTTTGTCAGGTGTGCTCACTGTGAGCAGAGCATTTGTGCAAGTCATGCACTCTTTTCTGAACTACATATTGATTGTACTAACTGAGGACTTTTCTGGAAGAAAGACCCAAGTTCAATTATGACTCAATTCCACTTTGGTCATTTTTCCTTCAATTAGCAACTTTGTTTATGTTTATGCGATAACAAATGCTGGTTAATGATAAAGCAAAAATAGTTATACCGCTAGATTTACGGTAAAATTTGCTATTAATAAGGTGTCAATGTTATGCGTTTTGTTTAAAACTTTTGTCTAATTCAAAATGGCGGATTTGAACATGGCCGGCAGCAAGGCAACTCTTACCATAGACCTAATATTTATTCAGCTACTTTTTATTTAATTATTATCATTAACACAAAATTTACAAGGTGGGGTAAAGGACTAATACATATGCTGCAACAATATTTAATTTCCCTGTAACTTTCTACCAATTGCGCGTAAATCAAAATTAACGTCACCATTGTTCTTCTGATTAAATTTGCGCTTTAAATCATGTATCACATGACCCTATTCCTATTTTAAAAACTTAACCTTAATTCAAAATGGCGGATTTCAAGATGGCCGCCGTCAGGTATACCCTCACTATATGACTTCCTCCTAGTCCTAATATGTACCCATATATTTGTTATTCACCTTTTGTCGTTACAAGAGGTCTTACAGAGCTTTTACCTCCAACTGTATGATAACTATTCTGTACTTCCATGTGATGTTCTGGTAGCTGTATCTTCTAAGCCCCTGGAGCTTCGCACCTATAACTTCACTGAAATGCTGACCACATTTAGTACTACTTTCTCATGTGTGTCTCAGTCAGCAACTCGATTCACCCAAACGTAAGGTTTACTTGTCAGTAGTGCTAGAATAATATCACTTCTAGCTGAAAAGTGGTATGTAATAATAATAATAATAATAATAATAATAATAATAATAATAATAATAATAATAATAATAATAATAATATGAAATATCCTAAACACAATTCAAGCACTTTGTTCTTTACTTCTATCATTTCAAGTTATCTTATGTGAACCCTATTAGAATTACGTAAAAGTTCCCATTCTATTTAATCTCTTCATAGAAGCTTTGATTATATTCGTGGTAAAAAATCAAGCTCCGTAAATTATGGAGAAAAAGTGAATAGATAGATATCGTAGGCTATGGTTTGCACAGAATAGACTATATCAGGCAATTAATCTCTTGAAGTTTGTACTCAGTAGGCGGAAGTAACTATTGGTAAATTAAGTCGTAGGTCACTCATACAGCAGTTTGTCTCCTCCTTCATATTAGAATTATCTGATCAAATGAGTTTTTGCCTATTACCTAACACATGTGGAGATAAAGCAAAGTTGTGAATGTTATTATTACAAGAACTATACATACAGCTGTGAAAATTGAAGTATAATTTAATAATTAATGATAAGTTTAAATTATCATGCGATGTTCAAAATATATATAAGCGATGTTCAAAATATTTATGTAGTTGAAAAACAATGCTGTGCAGGATCAGGGAAGCAGAGTTGTCTTCAACATTGAGAGGCAGGCAGATTTGAGGTTTATTCTGGGGGAACATCAATTTAATCTCACTTTCCTTTGTGACAATCAGACACAAATAATCACATTTCTCCCCAAAAGACATATTTCAAATCGGATTATTGGAGGGGACAATCCCCCCAGTTCCAAGATTGTAGGGGACATGTCCCCCTCATCCCACCGGGATTTGCGCCAGTGTCACTAACCATAGTGTGTACTCTCCTCATATTAGTACCAAAATGAAAGGCTTCATGGAGTATGTTTCAGTATCAGTTTCACCTATAATGGCGCTTTTTAACTACGAATTATATATATATATATATATATATATATATATATATATATATATATATATATATATATATATATATATATATATATATATGTGTGTGTGTGTGTGTGTGTGTGTGTGTGTGTATAGTGGCGGATCCAGGATATGATCAAGGGAGGGGCTCTAGCCCCTTAGATCCGCCCTTGTATATATATATATATATATATATATATATATATATATATATATTTGACACCCCATTGTATCAATTTACTCTAACGCATTTTATTTTGTGATTTTGTTCAGTCTAAGGAGACAGAATGGGGAATGAAAATAGCACTATGATTACACACAATATAATTCAAGAGTGCGTACTCAAGAACTTTAACAGGGGCTGCGATGGCTCAGTGGTAGAACTTTCACCTCTGGTGCTTGGGGTCCCGGGTTCGATCCCACCCCCCGCCAAATGAACTTTGTGGTGGACAAACACCATGTGAAGGGAACATGTAAATTCATGTCATTCCATCATTTCATTCATTACTCATCATCGCCGTCTCCTTTAGCCTAACCGGCATAACGTGGAACGTAAAACTCAAAGATTTTATTTCATTTTTCAATAATTTTAACAATTTTAATATTTGCTTTTCTTTTTGAAATTTTTTACATAAACGTTTTTGATACCATGTGTGGGATATTTAGTGACATGCAGTGGCGTATCTAGGGGGAGGGCTTCCGGGCTTAAGCCCCCCCCCGAAATCGTACTTACTATAGTAAAGTATATGAAATATCTTGTAGAATTTTCACATTTTCAGGCAAAGCTCCCCTGAAAGTTAGCAAAGCCCTCCCCGAAACAAAATCGTAAGTACGCCACTGGTGACATGTATAATGGATAATTAAGTACAGAACAATTACCACATACAGCAGGCAATTTAGTTAAGATTCTGTCTCAGCGCCTGTCGCCATCTTGCATCACTGTTCACTGCTGCGCCCTCGTGGGAGAAATCTGTAGTACACCTGCAACAAACAAAACTTTTTTGAGTTTTCTATGTTACTGCTGAGTTTTGTTACAATATCTCCATTACTAGAGCTACAGTGAATTTATGAAATCGCTTGGATCATTTATAATAACCCTGTACATGTACGCAAATACTATTATTGAGCGACTAACGATCTTAAAGTTTGTATGAAAGAAGGTAGACAACTGAAAACATTATTCAGTATTGCGAAAAGTTTACTTTAATATTTAATTAGCTCTTGTTATTCAAAATAATGAATTATACGTAATCCACATTCTGAAAAATGAATAATTTTACTATGTTTAGGTACAGATTTGACTTTTGTTTAGGCAAATAAAAATTGAATTCCAATATAAAACAATTTCACACTATATGTTTGTCAGTTTGTATGTTTCGTGCTATCCCATTTTATAGAAGCATACTTATGTTAATGAAATATGAACTCTTAGCAGGAAATGCACCTTTATTGCCTTAGAAAGTGTTTCATAAGGGGGAATTGCATTAATCGGTGCAGATTGACTTTAGGAGGGCTATGCCATAAAAACTACAGTATATAAAACACGAAAGAATTTATAGTAGATGGCTACTAAAAAGCAAGAAGGCTATATAACCGAATTGAGGCAGGAGCGCAGCATTCCCATATTCCTCGATAGCGAGAGAATATACGCGTGTGTTCGTAGAGAATATACCCGTCAGCGACGGTGGAAGTAATATAAACAAGGGTAGTGGTAAAACACTTCATGTGGCATAAAAACATATTTCCTACGTATGTTACAGCTTTGTGACACTTATTATGATCACTTTGTACGCTGTCTTCACACACTTCACTTTAATATGTCTTCCTTCTAGAATACTACATGATAAAGAGCATAATTCCAATTTGGTACTTCTATCTCATTTTACATGTGACAGGTAAGATCCCATATACTTTTATTACTTATACAATCCTATTGTGAAATTAGGTAACATATTTCATCCACAGATTTTGCAAATTTATGCATCGATAAAATGGGTTAACACCGTATGTTTTATTCAAGTTAATATGCACTTACGGAATAGATTTAAATGTTTTCACCATTGGAAAGTACGTTCTCTTCGCATAATTACAGTCCAGATGCAACTATTACATAAAAGAGTAGAAGTGAGTGACTTATCATCGCATAGAGATTAACATAAAATTTGGAGAGAATAGCCTACTCTTTTTGTCATGAAAGCAAGAGATAAGGAAGGATTTTTGAAAATAATCATCCTAAGGGGGTAAATAAAGTTCAAAATTTCTCCCAAGAATAGAGTATCTCACGAATCTTTGACGTTATAAAGATGAAACTCGGCACATGAACTCTTCACTAAAAGTAAAATAAACCTTGTTTCAACATTTTCGAAAATTCCACATCTAAGGGGGGAAAGTTGGGCCATGTCCATAATATTAAAATTTCTCTTTCTTTAGTAAGAAAGTGTCCAATGTGAGGATTTTGTTAAATTGAAGAGTTGAAATTCGTTATATAAATTCTTAAATAAAGATAAGAGAATACGTGTTTCAATGTTTTTCAAAATTTCACTCCTAAGGGGAAAAGGTGAACAATTTCAATAAATTGAAATTTCTCCTCATTTACTCACAAGATGAAGAATGTGGAAACCTGTATAACTCTATTATTTTATCCATTTTAAGTGTTCTTTTTTATTATTATTATTTCAATCAGAAGCGGATTTTGGGGCGGGCCAATGAGGCAACCATTCCAGGCCCCGCACTTAGGGAGGGTTCCATTCTGAGCATTTTCTTCCAAGAAGTAGATACAAAAGCACCACACACACACACACACACACACACACTGTGCGTATAATTTACCTAATGTGTATAGTAGATAAATTTTGAATTTGCACGCTCGGCGATTTTTACCAGTACTCTGGCCCGGGACATCGTTATTGGCACTAGGCCTCGCGCGCAGCTAACCCCACCTCTGATTTCAATAAATGTATATTATAAAATGTTGGTGGTTGGTATATTTATTGGTTGTCAAAGTAATATCGAATGCAATAACATAAGGATAGAATGAAAGAAGAATTTATTTAATACCATCAGGTAAAAATCAGGACAATCCTAACGTGTTATAACTCATAATAAAGTGATAATGTAAACCATTTAAATAAAAAAGCATGGTTTAACGTATTTACTGGAATGTAAGAAATGTTGTGTGAGGTTTGAAAAAAGCTACGCCTCACCTTGTCATCTCCCTAAGTGCACAGGTCGATAATTTAGTTGCCCTTGGTGTGAAATGAGCTTTGAGAAGTTAGGTGGACTTACTATACACAAAGCTAAGAGGCATCAACGTGGGTGGCAGAAGCTAAATTAGAAAAATGAGAAAAAAATGGAATAGGTCTGAAAAGAAACTGGTTGAATTTAAGCAGGTGACGGAAAATATTGAACAATACAACATAAACGAAATCATTCGTTCATATTTCCGTGATAAACCATTATAAGGTGTCCGAAACAGGAAATGTGGGTTTATGAAACAAGGAGAATTGCCAAGAAGTATTTTCATAAGGTCAAAATGTTTGCGTATCAGAGATGGAGTCGGTAGATGAAGAAAAAGAAATAAAGCAATTGGAGGAAGTGTTTGATGAGGAGTTGGTGTGAATGAAAATATTAGTGAAATAAATGAGGTAGGAATCAATAAAGAGGAAATAATTAGTGAATATCAAGCAGTGCAAGAAATGACTGTAAGTGATTTAGGTAATAAAAACAAGGAAAATAATGAAAAAAAATCATTAGTGATCATTTTTCAAGATTTATTGCAATTTGTTATGGTTAGAACAAAAAGTTTAATTGGTCGAAAAGAACATGAAACTAACACCACTAAAAAGTTGGGAATTTTGTTAGGGAAAATGAAATAATAATTAATCGGAAGAGTGTTTATTAAAAATATGAAGAAATAGTAGCTTTAATGTCTGAATTGAAAATGAAAAGTTAGAGAAAGAAAAGTATTGGTCAAAGAAATTGACATGTATTAATGAGATGTTACAAAATGGCATTGTGAATAAAGAGAAGGAGATATCTACGATAAAATTAAGTAACAGAAAGTTGAAAGTCAAAATATACGAAAAGAAACTAGTGAGTATTAAAAAGATAAACAAAAAGGAAGTTAATAGAATATTGAAAGAGAATAAAAAAGAATAACAGTTATTAACTGTTAAAATGTACAAATTACAGAAAAGTATGGAAGAATATAAAACAAGGTACAAAATTAAAAATATTAAACTTAAGAATAAGAGGTCAGTAATGAAAACAAAACTACAGTGGATGTTGAAATTTCCACTGAAATTAGTATAAGGATTAGTAGTGAAATTATGGGAGGAAGCAGGAATAGCAGAATAGAGAAAAAGAATAAAGAAAGTATAGAGATTGATACGCAGCAATTAGAACGATTTAGAGGAGTTAATAGGTTCATCCTATCAGAGACATGAAAATGGCCTGTAGCATGGGGATGAGGAGATTGGACTAGGTGAATGTTTTGGTGATAGTAAGATTGATGAAATAGGTAAAGAACAACTAAGATGAAAATTAAATTTAGAAAAATAAGAGATATAAAGAAATATTGTAAGTGGTATGAATAGTACAATAAAGGAAATAGCATATGAGTTAAAATGTACATGGTTTTTGCAAGGGAATGAGAGAATTGAAAAAAAAATAATGAAAAGTTGTATAATTGCATTCATCAATATTTAGGGGAAAAAGTTGTGAAAAGAAGCATAAAAGTTGAAAGACGAGGAAAAATAGTGTAAACATAGAAAATAATAATAAGAAAAGGTTTAGTGTTAGGTAGAAACATGCAAATATTCAGAAGATGTTTAAAGCAGATCCAGCAAAATTAGCAAGAAGAAATTGTGTTGAAGATGAGGAAAATCAATTACATCCGGCCAAGGTGCTCATGCTTTATAATGTATTGTGAATTAATAAAAGAACAATACAATTTGATTTTCCAAAAGGCGACTGTAGTGTAGAAGAGAAAACAAGATAGAGAAACCATTACGATTATAGGAATCATTCAGTGTTTTTCAATGTTTCCCTTAGAAGGAAAGGTAAAAGGTGGGGTTGTAATTGTTCAAAATAACATCATAATATTTCGAAATTTCTTAAGAAACAGATATGTGTTAATTAAAGACGTATTTCAACGTTTTTTAATGTTTCCCTTGAACGGGAAGAAAAAAGGAGGGAAGAAAACTACTTGTTAAAATAACATGGGCCAAATCTCGAAATTCTTTACGAGTATAGATATGTTAAGGATATGAGAAAAGCGACGCCGCTTGGGGGCAAAGTTCTCAGCTGGTTCTAAGGCTAGTCTGTATATTAAAAGAAGTCCTGACTGACTGACTATTGATCAATATCCAGGCAGAACCACCTACACTAGAAACTTACATTTTAGACAGGGCATTGCATTTGTGGTGTAAGGTGTAATGGGGCGTTTACACTTAGTCGATTTAGTCGCACGACTAAATCGACTCGCTGCATTTGCTTCTAAATCGGAGCAACTAGGCCGAATCAGATCGATGGATGTGTTCAATTATTTCAACCACAGAAAATAGAACGTCTTTCAATTCAGTTGCCAGTCGATTAGTCGCCTTCGATCAACAAGCGATTAAGTTGAAGTCCCGTTTACACGGTCGATTAAGTTGAAAGTGACGTCAATTCAACTGAATCGAACGCAAATCGACTAAGTGTAAACGCCCCATAACTAAGTAAGAATTTTTGTGAGTTAGACCAGGAAGAGGGAGAAGGTGAAATGAGAATTATTATTTTAAAATGCCCATATCTCGGAAGGTTAGAGACATGAAATTTAGTATATAGATTTCTCATTTAAAATAATTCTATATGCCTTTCAGCGTGTTTTATTATTTTACCTAGAAAGGAAGAAAAAGAGTGAGAAGAAAAAGGGGTGGAAATTTCAATTATTATTATTATTACAATATGTCCATATTATTATTAGAGAATTTCTTAGTATTAGAGACATGAAATTCGGTATGTGAACTTCTTATTTAAAATAATTACTCATGTGTTTCACCGTAGTTTGATATTTGTTCTAAAGGGAACGAAAAAAGGCCTGAATAAAAATTATACGGTTACAGTTGTTATAATTGGATGACCATACCTCAAAATTCTTTAAGATTAGAGATATGAATTTTGGCATTTAGATTTTACAATTAAGCTAATGAAAAACGTGTTTCAGTGTGTTTTGATATTTCGCATAGAAGAGAAGAAAAAGGCTGGTAGAAAAGAGTAGTAAGGGTTGCAATTGTTAAAATAAGATGACCATATCTCGATTGATTGATTTATAGAGGTTTAATGGAGACGACAGCATTGAGGCTACTTGTCCCCGTCACGATTGACACGACTGCTCAAGACATATCTCGAAATCCTTTAACGTTAGAGGCATGGAAGTTGGTGTTTAGGCTTTTAACTTAAATAATTGGACATGTTTCAGTGTTTTAAGATGTTCCCTTAGAAGGAAAGGAAAAAAAAAAGAGTGGGAGTTACAATTGTTAAAATTATTTAAATACATGGCCATATCTCGAAATCCCTTAAGATTAGAGACGTGTTAATTGAAGATGTGTTTCAGAGTTTTTTGATGTTTTGGTTAAACAGAAAGAAAATAAGGTGGGGGTTTGAATTATTATAATAAGAAGGCCATATCTCATACTCTTAAGATTAGAAATATGTTAGTTATATAGAAAGAGCGAGGGTCTGGGGCGAAGTCCCCAGGTAGCCTAAGGCTAGAATAGATAGACAGACAGACAGATAGATATAGATAAATTTAATCATTATTATACTATTATATTAATATTAGACATGGAACTCTACATATATTAATGGAGAACTTCCTCAGCCCCAAGCAAATTCCACAGATGTTCAAGGAACGATGTATCAAGCGATCAAGCTGGCAGGAAGCAAAGATAACCATCGTTCTTGCAACAAGCTTCGGACATTCCGGGTACATGTGCTGTCACAGCCTGATAATTATCACGCTTTACCTCTGTAAAACAGACAAAACAATAAAGCTTTGTTGTGGTAGATAAAGACCGTATGTATGTGCGCTCAGTGGTAGAGTGCTTACCTCAGGCACGTGGAGTGTCTGGTTCACTCTCAGTTCCCGTTAAATGTGCTTTCGTGGTGGACAAAGACTGTGGGTGTGAGTTTTATTGGGGTTCTTCCGTTTCGTCCTACTTTCATCAGTTCACCATTATCAACCTCTCATCATCACAGTCTCTCTTAGCTTCAGATTAGAATTAGGATTTAGAGTTCTTTGCTTTCGGCATCTATGACCATTTAGCCCGTCACCTATGAGGTATGACGTCCCTCGGCGAGTACACTATCCGAAGAAATGGAAGGAAGGAAGTAGCCTAGGGCGTATAAGTTAGGTACCACCCCAGCATTTGCCTGGTCTGAATGAGGAAAACCCAGGAAAACCTCATTCAGGGTGGCTGACCTGAAAAAGCTTTTTGCACTTTGTCAATCGAGTGCCCCACCGGGAATCGAACCCAGGACCGTCTCTTAGGTTCGAACCATGAACGTTAGACGTTATACTAAAGAAATTGTATATGGGTGCTCTCGAGGTTTGTCCGTTTCTTCCCACTTTCTTCACCCCACCATTTCGCTCAATACCATCAGCATTGGTGCATTATTGTGGAACGTTAAAATAAATAAGAAAAAAAAAAAGAACAATTACTGACATTGTATCGTTTGTGAGAATTGCAACACCAAGGAAGGCATGTGTGAGTGGAAGGAAATCTATATGACAGATCTGTTACGTGACTATGCAGCAAAGATTACAATTTCAGAATTAGAAAACATATCTAATCTTAATATAGCAATATGATTGAAGAATCCATATGCTCCTTTAAACATCATGGCATTGAATTAAACAGCCGTTGGATGTGTTTTTCATAAATCACCAGTCACTCTGTTTGTTGACAAGTTTACAAGGCATCGACACTGTGTCTACCTAACAAATTTCAATATTCGAGGCGCAATATATCAGGCGACCGTGCAAGTCAGAGAGCAGTGGTAACCATTGTTTCACGATGAAACCTTGCACTTCCGAGAAACATGTCGTCAAGCATTATCCTGCTACACATGTCTGGAATAGTCTAAGGGAGTTGTTTAGATCTTACCTCTAAAACTTTCCTGATATGATGGTCACTGGATAGTTTGCCCTCAATACATAGCAGCCGAGACCTACATCGTACCCAATGGCTCCCTTCACCATCGATATGCCGTTCGATAATGCACAGCAGCAGATTTCGCTAACTGGCATAACGTGAAATGTGCAATGTGTATATGGCTATTACTGTGTGATAAGTTGAAATGTGACTCGTCAGAAAACACGACCGTTAACTACTCACATGTTTATTGTACTTGAAACGTTTATAAACCTAAGATGCCCATAAGTTCTATCAATAAGTGTTTTCCCTAGCTATCCCCTTTCTTGGTGGCAATTATTATTTTGAAAAATTTTGGAATCGAAATTTTAAAATTACCAGAATCACAATTCACAAAATACTTCTCTTTTGTGGATGATACCGATACGTTATATAGTTATAAGGAAGATGATCACCTGAACGTCTATATAATAATCTAAATTCTACATACTCCAACATTAAAGTAACAAAGGAAACTGAAACTAAAAATAGCATAAATTTTTTGCACTTTACTGTCTATTAAGGAAAAAATGCACACTAGGGTTACAAATTCCACTAAGACGAAAGAACAAACCTCTCCTCAACTAGTATCGGAACTATTTCTGAGAATACATGAGCCACAGTTTTGTATCGTTAATTTGATCCACATTAACACCATGGGGAGAGTGGGTGTTGCCAAAATGTGTCGTATACATATGTGGCAGATAGAGAATTATTCGAGATTTTCTTTCGCTATAGTCATGTATAACTTCTATATTTGATTTCATTATCAAAGCCTATCGTGTCACATTATCATGGGGCTGTGATCTGACTTGCAGTCTGGGACTGTACGAGCATTATATGATATTTGTGTTTCACCCCTGATCTACCAAATACCAGAATATGGTTAATTCTGTATTCTTTGTTGAAGCATCTGGATAATTCTACGCGCACTTCTGCTTATATTTTAGCTTCAAATATGTGCCTTTAATTAATATTAGTTTCTTGGACTCTGAAAGGTTTTCAGTTTTACTCTATTCGTCATTAATATCCCCCCCACCCTACCCCATAAACTTTATTTAACAATATTTGGCTCAATTATCACTCAATTTCCAAGTTCAAAAGTGGCTCCTGTTTTTATTTTGCAGATCTTCAGCCTACTGTAGGCTCTAATACAAACTTGTGTTTATAGCATGCTACAATTTTGCAAAGTGAGTTCCTCCTCTTACACAATGTTGAAAAACCTGCAACCCCAGACAGGGTTGACTAGGAGACAAGAGTAGAGACTGTCTTGTTCTGAAAAAGTGTGAAAGTGAAGTCTCATCTCGGAAAGTGTGTCTATTTCCACTGGAAGAGTTCTGTCTCGTCTCGGTCCATGAGCAACCTTACTCCCGGATACTAACTTATTTGCTACCTGTTTAATAATTCTAGTTCCTCCAGTGAAGAATACTGTATATGATATATACTCATACATGCTGTTTCAATAATAAAATTTTACTTTATCAATATTAACACGTTGAAATGAGGTGACAATTAGCACGTACACGTGCTTAATAAATTGAATGTGGATCATATAGGAATACATACTGATAAATAAAATAGTCTATAAGAGACTATGATACCATTTTGGAAACGTATTTAAAAAAAATCACTTGTTACCAAGTGCTGAAAATTCCATTTATATCTAGTCTACGAGTAGAAAAAACTTATTAAAAACCGACTTATTTTTTATCCATTAGAAATAATTTCTTACGTCTGTTTTGAATAAAGATAACCAGTTCTTTGTGTTGCAACTCGCCGATAATACTTATTAATCCATTACATTCAATTAAAAAAAAGAAACGGAAGTTTGAGGATGATTGTCATTGACCCACGCATTAAAAAAGAGGACAAATTTCTTATGCAGTGACCAAAAATTGACCTCGGTAAACCTTGAACTTATTAATGCTTCGTCACATAACGGTTTGAGCCTACATATAAATTCTAGTGGCTGGATATTCAGCACGATATGTATGTACATACATTTCGTGGCTGGAATTGATATTAGTTCATCATAAGAAAATATCCAGAGAAAAAAGTCATGTCAGAAGAAACTGCAATGAAGAATTAAATTAACAAATCTTAGTCAATCTGCAGCTACCTTTGTTGAACGTAATTTATATTCAAAATTAATAAGACGTCTCAAGGAAAATGGCATATAGTCTTTGCAAAATTCGTCAAAATAAATAAAATAAAGAAAGAAGTCCGTAACACATTTTGTATACCCGGAAAGAAAAATACACTTTTAAAAACTTGAGAGTCAAAATGGGAGCTCCAAAATGCTAAAATGATTAATAACTAAAACCGGATATGATCTCCAGTGAGATATGTGTAACTCGAACCTCGTGCTAAAGCTGGCAGTTCAAATCTCATATACCCTCGATGTTGAAACAGAACTTCCAATTAATCGTTACATAATATGAATTATATTACACAAGTTACCTATATTTTTAAAATATTTTTTTCGTAGTTAAATGTTTCAATCGAATCACGGGTTTACATTCTGTTTGTAGTGATTTTTTTCTGTAGCACACTGCTGTATTAGAAACAAGTAACAGTGTCACGTGTACACTACGTGAAGGAGTTTGGTTTCTATAATGTAATATTTTCTCTATTAATACTGAAATCGGAAGCGGTAGTACATTTCTACCACTTCCGGTTTCGGTAGAGCGATTAGAATGGACATGGAATACGTTCTTCAGACGCCTAATTCATTGCAGAAAACTACTTCTCGCTATCTATTACCGTTTTTACTCTATCGCGACCAAAGTTAAAACGGAAGTGGTTGATTTCTGACACTTCTGGTTTGAATAGCGGGATTAGAGGAAGACGTGCCTATTCTTACAATGGTAAACTAATTCTAAGAAACCTCTTTTCCTTATCTTTTGTCTTTTTGCTCTATGAAGATCAATAATGAAAGCTAAACTTACTGTGGATTTCTGTCACTTCCGATTTTAGTAGAGAGTTATGAATGAAGGTAAAATGTATTCTTGGGACACAGGAAACAGGTTCTGAGTATTTATTATTGGTTTTGCTTTATACTGGTCACAACTAAAACCAGAAATTATGATTTCTACTATTTTCAGTGGATGGATCGCCACCATGAATGCGTTCGATACCTAACTTTTAATCCTTTACATTCTGGCCAAAATTTATAGTGATCCACAGCGGCGCAAATCTGTCTTCAACATTGGGGAGATGTGTAAGACCGTTTTCTCTTTTCTTTTCTTTCTTTCTTTCTTTTTTTGTTAAGCGATGCTCAAAATATTTGTGAAGTTGAAAAACAATCCTCTGGAGAATCAGGGAGCAGAGGTATCTTCAACATTGGGAGGCGAACAGATTTCGAGGCTTATTCTGGGGGACATTAGTTTCATCTTACTTTTAATTTGTGGGGCAATGGGACACAAATCATCACATTTTTTTCCACAAAAAACACATTTCAAATCGGATTATTGCGGGGACAGTCCCCCCAGTTTCAAGATTGGAGGGGACATGTCCAAGGGCGTCCATATTGTGGTTTCCAATGTGGGGCAAGTATAAGTGACGTTTCAAATATAGTTTCAAATTTTACTGTAACAAATGTAAAAATACTGTTGGGTTTTCGATATTCTGAAGTACAATTTCCTCGAGGGGGCGATTGCCCCACCTTGCACCCCGTGATGGGTGCCCTTGGACACGTCCCCCTCATCCGCCAGGGATTTGCGCCAGCGGTGATTCAGCAAGTACTTTTTAAGATCGTTCGTCTTCCGGACGGACCAGAACACACGGACAGAGTAAATATAGAAACGAATTTTAGTAGACCAAACTCCTTAACAAAGCACCAAGGAGAAAATGGTCTATTGACCGTCAAAACCATTTTCCAAAGCTTGAAAATATACTTCAATATATTGTGATTAAGTGTATACACAAATAGCCGTATTACTTCTGTCGGCCGCCAACAGTCAACAACAATCACGTTTACCATTGTGTGGAGGAAAATATGTTCGCGAAGTGGGCGAGTAGACCTACGTGCTAAGAAGAAATGAAATCAAAGACGGAAAACAAGATCTGACAATTTTCGTAAACAGACAGTAATTTCCAGATAATAGAATTTCTTTAGATATTAGACTATAGTACGATTGATAACGGATATGTATAATGAAAAAATAAAATTTCATTTTCCTTTATTTAATAAGAATAATGTAATATTCAGAACTGTTACTGTTCCGTAATTTTACCTCAGAAGATACATCTACATATGTATTATATCTACATATGTAAGAAGGATCTATTAAACAGAATCATAGTAAAAACAATAGTTGTAATGATTGTTTATTCATTGAATTATTGGAATCTTTAGTATGTTCTCTGTTATGTGCATCTCGAATTAGGTAATTATATACCTGTGCATATTCTTATGTGGGTATGGAATTCCCTTCGAAATAGAAGTTAGTACAAAAAATATATTATTGGTACGTGGTGAATTATATCTGTCTGAGAGAACATTTAGGCTTAACAAGTTATTAAAGAAGCTTAATCTGATTTGGAGTACTAAGAGATAATATTGGCACAGTTCAACTTTATAGATTTTTTAATATTTATTTTATATTATCTCTCCCTCTCTTGCTTAAAAATAAATAAAATAAAAACTTACAGGAAATAGGCCGTATGTAAACTTCCTGGTATAATATTACCACCATTAGCAATTCCCAAAATATCTACTTTCCTCATCGGACTGTATAATATCTGTACCGGAAGTCCTTGTTACTTTAGAGGATGGTTCCTTACATCATATTCATATGAAAGAAAAAAGTTCTAATTAACATGCATACAATTTCCCAGCAGAGGCATAACGAATTTTATAAGCGAAGTTGGCGAAACAAGGGTACAATTTTAAGTACTAATTGAGTACTTGTTGCATGAGTATCAGAGGATTGTTAAATATGGATATTTAAAGAGAGCGCATACAAGTTTTTAGGCCATTCTTTGAGCCGCTTGCGATATGCCCCATTCTCAAACCAGGACGTTTTAAAACTTGTTTCGCATTTTCGAAGGTTCACGGCTCTGAAAAGAGGCGTTTTCCGGCCCATGTTTATTAGGCATTTATTATTTCATTTGATACAAGGAATTACTCTCTAAATTTATGGCTCAGAATTCGTCAACATCATATATATATAGGAGCGACACGGGTAAACATAATGGTATGTCACATTTTTCAACGTTCGAGTAAACTGGAAAAGAAAATTGACCATTCCAATGCAATTCAATGCACTGACATCTATAGGCACATTACCTAAATTAAACTACCTGTAAATGTTCTTCTCTGGTCCCATTTCAATCCATTCCACAATTATGTTTGCCCCAGCCGTTCATATAAAAAAGGGCCGATAATTTTTAGGAGTGGTTAGCAACACTGATAAGTTGAGCGTGCGCAGGAGCATGTTTTACTTTTCTAAGCTTGCAACACAGAAGAATCGTTCGAATGAAGTGGCGTATGGCTACTGTAATACAAAATCCTGCCAAATGTAAAGTGAAATCTGTCATACAATTTCTGAACGCTAAAGGACAGAATGCAGCTGACATCTATCAAGAATTGTGTTCATTTATGGACTGATATAATGAGTGAAGAGAAAGTCAGGCAGTGGTTCAAAGAGCTTCGGGAAAGGTGTTCAAATGTTCATGACGATGAGCAGAGCGGAAGGCATAGTCTACAGACGGACAATTTGGTAGAACGCGTTAATGAGAAACTGCGATCAGACTCCAGCTTAATAACTGAACTCGCCAAATAGTTTCCAGAAAATATGTCTGCGAAAACAGTCCGCCCGTTGGGGGAAGAATGAAGATGATCTCTTTTCTCACATAGAGACGGAAAAGTAATCCTTACTATCATGCGCCACTGGATACTTGAAGCTGTAGTCAATGTAATGGCAGCATTCTGGCTCTCCTAAAGCGAATAAATTTAAACAAATGGCATCAGTTCACAAAATCATGACAACCGTGTTTTGGGACTAAAAATGTGTGATTCATCAGAGGCGGACTGGGCCTCCCGGATACTCGGAAATTTCCGGGTGGGCCCTGGCCTCTGCAAAATCATTTAAGATATTGGTCGATTAGTTAAAACAAGTGGTCGAAGTAAGACGGTATGCGGTGGTATGTCATACCGTCTCTGGTTTTCCAGTGATGAAGGCATACCATCTCTGGTTTTTTATTAAAACATACTGTAACTGGAAAGTAGCTGCTAAATATCATTAATAAATCAATTTTTATACACAGTAATTGACGAATAGTTTTTCACGTAAAAAAATGTTATTTCTTATGTAGAAATAATTTCTAAGTTGACAACACAGACGTTTTTGTTATCTTTTTGATACCTCATGTTTTTAAAATGAGGTGTCTTCAATGAAGTTCACCTAGTTTATATTTTGATGTGCCATATCAAATTGTTTCTTTGTTATGTATGTATGTGTGTTTTCTTGCCTTAATGCATATAAATGCCGTGTTTTGAGCATGGGCGGATTTAGGGGTTATCTGCTGATGGGGCGGACGTTCCAGGGGTTTGGAATACCCCACAATCGAGTGGGGAACCAGGAATTTTTCCGCAGGAAATTGTGAATATTCTCATTCGGTTTTTGAGCATATTCGTCTATAATTCTCTATAATAAAACATAAGGGGATTTTTTTTTTCAGAAAGTTGACGCAGGATCAAAGTCTCTCCATATCCCCCCCCCCCTCTACCGTTACTACAGAGAAGCTCTCCAATGGTTTTCTGTCCTTATGTAAATAGAAATGCAATCTTTTAGGCAACATACCGTCACTGCATTTCAACATTTGGATAGCCAGTATGTGGAGTCAAAATCGTAATTAAACATACCGCCTGTGCTTTTTTTTTTTTCACTTCGAATACTGGTTATAACCAATTCAAAACTCCGTTCTTTTTCATAGTAACCAGCGTAACTAACAGGCTCGCAGTGTTAGCGAAGGGAGGCACAAGGGAAAGGGGCGTCTACCCAACCCATAGCCTTGTTTGTTGAAAAATCAATAAGACACCAAAAAAAGTCTCAAAAATACATGTAAGTTATTAACTCGAAAATGTAATCTCGTCCATAATTTAAGTATTCAATAATGTGATATACAATCGATAACATAAAAAGAACATGGAGCTGATTCTCCTGCGGTAAGGAAACCGTGTTAGATATGAGGTTGGTGGACGCGAGTGGTGGCGGTAAGTAGTGGTCCCCTGAGCACAGTGGTGATGTCAGAAAACGGGCCCGAAGCCCCAGAAGTCGGACTCCGAAGTTTGGAGCTTGGGTCCATTCTATTCACTAATGAAGTATGTAGTTCTTGGACGTGAGAGGTGACAATGAAAAGTTGTGGTTCCCTGAGCACAGTAGTGATGTCACAAATCGACTCCGGGCCTGATGTTTCCAATATCGGGTCCCGAAAGTATAGGGACGGGTCCCTTCTATTCACCAATGAAGCATAGAGTTTTGAACATGGTTGCATTGGAAAGGGTCAGTTTCGCCTGAGCACAGCGGTGATGTAAATCTGGCCCAGGACCCGAAGCCCAAGAAATCGGGCCCCAAAGGATGTTCATGCCATATTCTCTATGCTTTTTGCTCACAAAAGTAAGTTTCCTTATTATCCTGCCTGAATGTCATTCAACCGAACATTACAAGACAATAGGGCTACTGTGATGCTGCATGTCAGTAATGGACAACGCAATATATTTGATATCGAATAGAAGGTACCTGAGCCCAAACATGAGGAGCACGAATTCTTGAGTTTCGAGCCACGGGACCAATCAACAAAAAATAATCTTTGATGCTTCTTCCCTTGATCCTCGCCGATTTACTGACTTATTAAATGAGGGTATACCAGAAGGTGCTTTTCAGGAGATAGCTGCTACATGTTTCGTTAAGCTGAAAATTTGAAATCTGAATGGTTGAATTTTCCTAAAAAGTTTTAAAAATTCCAGAAAACTTTGAGAGACTACAGTGATAAAGTAAATAATAAAGACTGTACTGACATCCAATCCGACGTAGATGTTGCAGGATGCGACAGTTCTATTGAGTGTAGTGCCTCGGAGGGCGAAAGTAAACCTGATGAATGCATTGCCCCTTTTTCAGATGGCCAGGATTATAAGATGTGCAACGAAAATCATCCGCGTAAGCAGTATTACTTGTGTTGCTACAGGTTACTACTAAGGTATAACATGCATGTTTCCACTTTCCAAACACTGTTTGCTGTATACAAGTATTTGATAACTCTTTCAGTCACTCAAGAATCGTGTGAGTGAGCATTCAGTTATCTTAAAGGAGCAGTTCGAGTTAAAAACAAGTTTGGTGTAATAGAAAGAGTAACAAAAAATAAAAGACCCGTATTTTTTAAATATATCTTTATAGGTCGTCTCGTTCAGCTTCTATGGGCTTTCAGCAATAATACGTTTTTGATTAATCGTAAATGCTGACGTCACGTGTGGGCTACGCAAGGAACTTAATGTGAGTCAGCAATCACTCACTTGTACGCAGCTGATAAACCTTTAACAGTGCAGTGGACTTAATAGATTGTGTTTTGGGTTTGTTAGCAGTCTTGCTTTGTGTTGAATTCTTGAGGGACGTTTTTGTTAGTTGTTTTTCCTAGTACATTAGTATAAAAAAAAAGTAGAGAGAGAGAGAGTAATTACGTAGTGTTGTGCGAAGCAGTGTTTCTTCCAGTCATGTTTTTAAGGGGAGTACTGTCTCCCGGAGCTCTGAGAGTGTCCCTCGGAGGAGACCAAAATAATACGTCTACAATATAATAAATATAATAGTACTGTGTGAAAATAATGTGCCTCTCCGAATACTAAGTGTGCCCCCCCCCGGAACATTTTTTTCTGGAAAAAACATTGGTATGAATAGAAAACACGTGTTAGTACTGCACTTGCTGTGTCTGTAAAGTGAAGTAGAAATGCCTAACACGTGTTGTGTTTTCGATTGTAATTCTCGTGCAATTATAGCTGAGGACATAAAGTAGTGTATCTTTTTTTACGTTTCCAAATCGTGAGAAATCACCAGATCGATATACTGTAAATTATGGCTCAAGAAAATCAATAGGAAAAAAATGAGAAAAATAAAAACACTCGTGTTCCAAACATCTTGAAGAGTCAGACTTCGAGCAGTCAGGTTTACTGAAAGAAAAGCTAATGCCAGTGATGGATCTAAGCTGAGGCGGGGGTCCCTAGGTCCCCCAGTTTTTTGAGTGACGAAAATAATTTATGCTATTATTTAGATAATTTTGAAAGTTTATAGTAAACATGATATACCTATCATAGTCTGGGTTCTGACTGCCCGCTCCACCCAGTTTTTACCGTCTAGATCCGCCTCTGGCTAATGCCAGGAAAATTATTTACACGCAAACTGAGAAAGAATGATGTTCCAAGTATATTATTGAAAGGTTTAGAATTGAACAAGCCGAGCCATTGAACAAGCGCCGATCTATGTCCAGTTACCAACATAAAAATATCGTACAAGACGCAATTGACAGTTGTAGTCAAGACGAGGCTTTAGAGAGTAAAAGCGACTGTGTCACTCACGATTCTGAAGATACTGCTTTAGAAATAAGCTATACAGTGTGAATTGGGGAGTGAAATATACCGGCTTGTAGAAGGAATCAGTGACGATGCCAGTGTTACTCAGGGCATATTCATCGTTTAATTTTTCTGTAGCAAGCGACAATGATGATGAGAGTTGTTCCGCGGAGAGCGATGCGAATAAAAGAAATTTAACCGGTAAAGTGTTTTTCGTATTCTGGCAAACTTTACAGAAGTTATTTCATTTTTGCCTGATATGTCGATTCATTGCAAAGATTTTCAGACTGTAGAAAATAAGGAAAGCGAAGGAGCGGCGGTTTAGCCATCCAAGTCTTCAGCTAAGGGTTCATTCCTAAAAGGGCAGTCCAGATTCCAGACCAACTCAATATTCATCAAGGCCCTTAAGCATCATTCTCCAGATGGGCCCTTGTACTCTCAGTCCGCCTCTGGTGATTCTTGTAATATTGGAAATATTGCAATCAGGACAAACAATTGCAGCAAATGTTTATTACCAAATACTGAATAATCTGTGATTGTTCATCCAAAAGGGAATGTTACGCTCTAGAATTCTTCTGATCCATGACAATGCCCACCGTTGCTCGTACTGTTGAGAAATTCAAAGATTTCGATGGGAACTATTGTCATCCCTTTTACAGCTCCGACCTTACCCCAAGCACTTTCTTTCTTTTCCTTCATTGAAAAAATTACTTGAATCGAAGCGTTTCAACAACAGTGAAGTTCTCAAGACATCAGTTCTGGATTGGATGTTCTCCTCAGGCGCAGATTTTTGTACAAAGAGTACACGGACGCTTGTACTAAGCTACTATAAATATCTGGAGGTTCATGATGAATACATAGAAAAATAGCCAAGGTATGTACTTGTATATCAATCACTATAAATTTCTTCTCCTATCATATTCATTTTTTTTAAATATCGGTCCGTTTTTTTGACACACGCCTCGTAAACCTCTGCATACACATTTTATTTGTTTGTATGTGTTTCGATATGTTTGTTTATAAGGATTAGATTTTGAATTTCATTTTCTTTCTAAGGCTATATAATATATATATATATATATATATATATATATATATATATATATATATATAGTGGCGGATCAAGGATACGATCAAGGGAGGGGCTAAACCAGCGTTTCCCAACCGGTGTGCCGCGAATGGACCGCTGGTGTGCCGCGAGGAAATCGAAACAAAATTATTAATTTTATAGCAACCAAATTGCAAGACATAGGGAGAAAAACGTACATTTTAGTATTTCACATTACTATGAATTTCTACCATGGAAAAAATTACTGTAATTATAATATATTATTCTACATCTGTTACTGTGTAGCAGACAGTATTTCGGCTCGTACACATTTCCACGTTTAGTGCTATGTTATGCTTCAATTGAGAGTGATACTAACACCGAGAAATAGAAGCACTTGTATGGTACGCGTCAAGTGAACGTTCGTAGAACACACTTTGCCACGTGAATGGCAGAACAACACTTTGTTCAACAGCTGTGTTTTAACCGACGCATCGCAAGCTGTGTGATTGCAATGATATGCACCGGTTTTGGTTTAAACAACAAAGTTAAAAGTACAAGACATTTGTTTGTTTGTTCGTTCGTTATTTAGTGATCTTCATTCTTAGTGAGAGGTTGGATACAGTTTTCGAAAAAAAAAAAAAAAACGTTTCTTAAAAATCTGAGTTCTGTATTTCATTGCAATTGTTTTCTATTTTAAAATTAGAATAAAAAAATAAGCACAATGAATTAGCATAGGGGAAAACCAGTAATCGAGGTTTCATCTCTGTGGAGGAGAAGATCAGTAACCACAGAAAAAAAAAATACCATGGTATTTCATATTTGCAAATAATAATAATAATATCTATGAGTGTGCCGCGAGAATTCAAGTTACACCCGTAGTGTGCCGCAAGTTGAAAAAGGTTGGGAAACGCTGGGCTAAACCATAGTTTGCCGCTTTATCCATTGTAAAGCATGATTGAAGCCCATTTTATCCAGTGTACATTTGAGTGTCAAGGGGGACTAGAGCCCCCTTGGATCCACGCCACGGATATATATATATATATATATATATATATATATATATATATATATATATATATATATATATATATATATAGAGAGAGAGAGAGAGAGAGAGAGAGAGAGAGATATTATCGAGGATGAAGTTCTAGGTTTTACTGATTAAAAAGTGCTGTAAGTTATGCGAAAATTAAGGATGATATCAAGAACAATACTAGTATCGTTTTCGTCTCGTCGCGAAATTTCGATTCGAGACCGATATTGAGACATATGTTTGTAAGTCGAGACGAGATCAACACCAATGAGACTTACTCCAGACGAGACCGACATCGAGACAGACGCATGTAATTCATACGATACCGAGACGGGACAAAGCACAGTCTGTCTCGTGTCGAGTATTGCCCCAAAAATTACTCAAATTATTCTTACTCAAACTTCGTGCACGGTTACGTTACATATAAGGTGGTGAAACATTGATTTTTGATAGTTATAGTCATAGGTGTATACACGGAAGGAAGGGGAGCAAATATCACCTCTGATCACGTGGTATATCGAAAGTACTTTAAACTGGGAGAGAATAAAACATATTGAGTTGATTTCGAGTTTAACGTCCTGTTCAGCAGCGAGGCTATATGAGACGTGGACCTACTGATTAACGTGGAACCCGAACCACATGAGCTTCCGCCGGGAATCGAACCCGGGCCTACCACGCCAAAGGCGCGTACGCTAACCGCTTAGCCATGAAGGAGCTCAATAAAACATATTGAATTTCAGTTCAAAATTTTGATTCAATATATTCCCTTCCCAGTAGTTTTAATTACTCCAAGTGCATGTTGGCAACATATTCCGAAACTCCCGTTTTTTTAAATAATAATAATAATAATTTAATAATAATAATAATAATAATAATAATAATAATAATAATAAGAAGAAGAAGAAGAAGAAGAAGAAGAATTTTACCTCATAACTTTTTTTTTTCCACACAGTTCGGTAATTCTCAAGGTAAAGATTTTTTTTTTCAACCACGGTATGAGTAACGGTACCAACTTTTCTTTGAACTGAGGGTAAATGTTCAAGTTAGAGAGAAGTACGGACAAAATTTTCGAAATAGAATAGGAAAAGATCATTGTAGGAGAATGAGCGTCAGAAACCAGAGAATTGGTGGGAATTATGAATCAACACTTTACATTTAAAATGTGTAACAAAAAGCTGTATCTTAATTTCTTACACAAAAATGTACTTATAAAAATGCTACAAATGTTTTCAGTGTTCTTTCTTTATATCTATATGGACTGTAGTTTTATGTATAATCCTTGTTAGGCATTCCATACCTCTTTAACAGCAAAAATGTAATGAGCATTTTAATAGATTTCCTAGAACAGTTACATATTGTATATTATGGAAACAATCGAATCTGCTTAACACGTTTCTTTTCACTCAACAGCTACATGCGAATATTAATGCATTTTTAATCCAGTATATAAAATACGCGTACCTTATTTTGCTACCAAAAATAAGGAAAATTTTACTATTAATATGCTGAGTCAATTGCTTTCCAAGTACTTCGTGGAAAGCTTATATTCATATTAGCCTATATGTACTGATTTCCTTTAAAATGTAGCTATTAGGCCATAAATTTGCAGGAAGCCTGTGTTATAAAGACAATTAAACTTGAAGACGTGAAATGATAATAAAGAATTTCAACCATTTGAAACAAAACATACTGGAGCACTAATATTTGATAAGAATAATGACCGTTGTATTCTGTAATGAACACAGTTGTCGGGGAGGAATATAGTGAATATTAAATGAAAAGGCCTAAAATTTGAATTTCGTTTCAATGAAGTACATTCTTGTGGTACCTTTTGTGTTATCTGTTATGTGGGATTGAATAAATTGATCAACAGAAAGAAAGGAAATTATAGTATTGGAGTGAATTGATTACAGTTTAAATGTTTAGCCAGTACTTAGGCTATATGAAACAAGATGTATTGAATAAAGTTGAATATGAATTACTTTACGGATACCATCCAAGGCATTTAGATAATACACCCACCGAGGGTTGAATCCACAGGTACAGAAAGCACGGTTCTTAACCATTTATCTATTAAGTGGTATGCGCCTACAGTGATTCTTCAATCAAAAATAAGCTAAAAAAATAATTTAAAAAGTACAAGATACATTCTTAATTCCACACCGTTTATTTCTAGATTATCGAGAAGAGACTGTAACTTGGTCCCCGAGACCAAGACCAAGATCAAGACGAGACCAAAAATGATTGGCGATTTTAGGTTCGAGACGGACAAGACTTCATACAGCCTCCATCTCGTCTCGATTGACAAATAGCTGTATGAAATTTCGTCTCGCCTTTTCTCGATACCATTCCTAGTGAAAATCCAGGATTATTCATAGATGTAAACTTTCGTCTTATTGTTATTCCATATTTCCTTAGAGATTATATTGATGATTCTTCTGACATTTTTGTTCCGCAGTATATCTAACTTTTCAATTCACGTTGGCAATTTGCACTAATTTTGACAATTCCAGCCCGGGAGGATAAGGAAAGGGGAAATTTTAATGTATAAAATCGCGAGGTTATATACTAAGTATTATGATGCGAGGAATTCTACTCAACAAAAATGAAGAGAAGGAGGAAATTATACTATCATTACACGATCTTTTGTATCTATCCCATGCCAATGGTCAAAATTTCAAATATATACAGTTTGAGGTATTATATATATTTAGAGAAATGGTTTGGCGAAAACGTTTAGGAGAATTTTGCACATACTTGACTAGTTGATACCTGGTGAGAATCAGTTGGTAAATAGAGTAGTCTGTGAAATATATTGATGTTGTTGAGTTGTGACAGATTGTCTGAGATCAGTCCACCATGGTTCATCATCCCCGTTTTCATAATTTTTTTGTGTTAATATTAAAACATTACAAGACAGTTATTTATATCAAAACTCAGCGATATAGGTTACTTCGACCAAGCTCTACACCTGAAAATAAAACTCGTTTACCGAGTTCAAAGAAAGGGTCTTGGAAGTAGCGAGTTTCAAGAAGTGGAAAAGTGGGTTGCAATTAAACCCTAGATGGTAATCAAAGCAAGTCAAAATATTTAGAGGTATGATGCATGGTGTTCCGAGTACTAAGTAGAGATGCAAGGGCTCGGAAAAAAACGGCTTTTTTTGAAAAAAACTCGATTTTTTCTGCTTCGCTTTTTTGCTTGGGAAATTTTGGGCTTTTTTTTTTTGAAAATTTTGCTTTAAACTGATAAAGCAGACTTTGTTTCGCTTCTCTACAACATAAAAAACTCATTTAATTAGTGGTTGATGCAGCTAATATGAAATCTTGAAGATTTTTTAAAATTCTTAACGTATTTACATTATGAATTCCAAAGGATTAACCAATATATGTAATAATATTTTAACCTCTTATAGCCTATACAATAAGTACTTTAAAAAAGATACACAAATAACTAGCAAAATTGTATGTAGTATTTTTACTTAAAAATAACACACACACTCTTTTTGAAGCAAAATTAAAAAAAAGAAAGAAACGAGAGAAATCTGCACATTAAGAGCTTCGTTTCAGCTGGTTCTGTACATTCTTGAAATTTTTCAGTTAAGTTTTAACTTTCATATACATTGTATGAATATTTCGAACAAATTTTTCACTGATTGATCACGTACGTAATAATCTGTTACCACCTATCAGGTGCTTTGGATCTGCAAAATCGGTAAAGCTCCAAATTCTGTAATGCACTGACTGTTCCTTAAGCTTGTTCAGAATCGGGAAAGTATCGAATTTTCTGTTCATGGATCATATACATAATAGACTGTTCATCTGAGTGTATGGTTTCCTATGCTGTAGGATGTATAACCACCATCACGGTTTACCCAGCCCTGAAGGTTTCTGAACTTTTAACATTCGTTACGAAACTTTTTTTTTTTTTTTTTTTTTACAAAAAAGAAAAACTATGGAATACATTTAAAAAGAGTGGAAGGATCAACCACTGTTCCAATTCACAAGAAAGACGACAAAATTGATTGTAATAATTATCGAGGCATTTCTTTTAACATTCTATTAATAAGATTGACCCATACGCAGATGAAATTATTGGAGATTATCAGTGTGGATTTAGTCGAAATCGACCAGATATTTGCCATTCGACAAATACTCGAAAAGAAATGGGAATGTATTACCCAGTACATCAACTGTTTATTGATTTTAGAAAGGCTTACAACTCGGTTAGGAGGGAAACATTGTACAACATTCTTACAGAATTTGGAATACCGAAAAAGCTAGATTTATTAAGTGTTTAAGTGAATCCCAGAGTAAAGTCCGACTAGAAAAATGCGAGCTTCCACTTCGAGATTGGCCTGAAACAGAGGTATGCGTTATCGCCGTTATTATTCAGCTTTGTTCCGGAGTACGCTATAAGATAAATCAAAGATAGGAACCAGGGCCTAAAGTTGAATGATATTCACCAGGTTATGGAGTATGCTGATGATGTAAATCTGATAGGAGAACAATCGAAATAAATGCAGAGACCTTATAAAACGCTTGCAGGGACATGAGTAAATGCAGAGAAATCTAAACACAAGGAAGTTTACAAGGATTATAATACGGCAAATTATGAATGCGTTAAAACATCAATTAATACTTTCGACACAGTGGATACTTTCAAATATCTTGGATCAGTATTACCAGACCAAAATCATACCCACAAAGAAATTAAATGTCGATTGAAATAAGAAATTCTTGTTATTATTCAGTTCAAAATATTTTGTCGCCGCGAATTCTGTCAATGAATTTAAAGCTTAATATATATAAAATGAATATAATGCCTGTTATGCTTTATGGTTGTGAAACATAGTCGCTTACGCTGAGAGAAGAACGCAGACTGAAATTATTTGAGAATAAAATTCTGAGACGAATATTTGCACCCAAGAGGAACAAGAATGGTGAATGGAGGAAACTTCATAAGGAGGAACTATATAATTTATACAGTTTACCAAACATCGTTAGAGTCATCAAGTCTAAGAGGCTCAGGTGGGCAGGTCATGTAGCCATTTGGAAGAAAGTAGGAACGCTTTCAAAGTTTTAACTGGAAATCCAATCGGGGAACGTCCATTAGGAAAACCTAGACCCAGATGGGAGGACAACGTTAAGATGGATCTAGCAGAAATAGGAATACAAGGTAGAAAATGGATTGAATTGGATAAGGACAGAAGTCAATGGAGAGCTTTTGTGGCCATATAGAAAGAGAGAGAGAGAATACATTTAAGTTAAACACAACTGCACAACAAACATGAGTTAGTGGGTAGCTTTTGCGCTTCTATCGTGAAGTCCGGGATTCAATCCCGCATTCGACCATTTTGACAAAAGTTTTTCTTAATTCCATCTGTGAATGTAGAGATAGTGCGTGTACGATGAGTCCTGGCCGACTTCCTTTCTAATCGTTTTTAAATCTTTGTTATTAGACTACTAATTACCAGCAGTGATGGATTTGCGAAGAAGGTTAGGGTGGTGATGTCTTTCGGATTGAAGCCTCTACCCCGAAATTCCGTGCTCGTGGGTTTTCTCGGGGTTCTCCCATTTCCTCCCACTTTCTTCATTCCACCATTTCACTCATCTCTCATCATCACCATCTTCTTTAGCCTAACCGGCATAACCGTGGGACGTAAAACTTAAAGATTTCATTTCATTTTTTCTACCCCGGAATTACGGAATTTCTAAAACAAACTAAATATTAGTTTTGCCTTTACTCTTAAACTTCAAACTGTCCTCAAAAAATTACGAATTTTTAGAAAAACTAAGCATTAATAAGAAAAGCCCCTCCCAAAATACTTTTCTAAATCCGCCACTGATTATCAGTGGTCTTCAAGGTTGTATCTGGAAGATTATAGATGAATATACAAACGAAACGAAATATTTGTTATGCCTATACTCATAAACTTAAGCTCCTCTTAAATAAAAGTTAGGAATTTTTAGAAAAACCAAACATTATTCGGAAAAATCCCTTCCAAATATTTTTCTAAATCCGATACTGATTATTTCTATCAAATGGTATTCAAGGTTGAGTCCGGAAGATTATTGTTAAATCATTGCACAGCTACAGTATAATGGAAATGTGGAAGTACGCTCTGACAGATATATTGAAAAACGTACGCTCTGATTGATATATTGAAAAACATAAGTTTAATTATGTGCTAGAAGCTAAAGTACTAAGCTCTAAGAAGTGAAACACGAATGACTAAAAAGAAATGATCTAGAGAAGAAAAAAATGTCGATAATTCAGAAGTTAAAATAAAGTTAAATAGCTTCTAAAATTGTCCTCAAATACAACGTACTTTATGTTTACTTTAATTCATAAACTATGTGCTCCATCCATCATGATGGTGAATTTCAGAGCGAAAATATGGCATTTAGGTCATGAATCTTATTTAACTTTAGAGTATATTATAAGAAAGCTATTTAAACAGAAAAATCATGAAAATGAAAAAAAGCCAAAATTTCCAAAATTCTCGTTTTTTTCCCAAACGAGATAGCTTTTTATGTGCAAAAAACCATCGATTCAAAAAAAAGCCGGCTTTTTTGGATCTCTAGTACTAAGTATAAGACCTAACCATTTCAGTAACCCAATTGTTCCTACAAATCTCCTGAAGTGAAATACTGTCACCACGACCAAATATCATACATTATTATTATTATTATTATTATTATTATTATTATTATTATTATTATTATTATTATTATTATTATTATTATTATTATTATTATTATGTGACATAATAAATGGAATAAGACAAACGCATTAACTTCCGAGCGAATTTTCAAAATTTCAACAGAAAGAAAATTTATGAATGTGACGAATTTAATATAGTTGGAAGCATGAAAAAGGAAAGAAGACTTTTATCAATAACTTGATATGGGTCTACAAGAATGAAATTTGATGTACAGAAGCTATCTATATACAGAAGGTGCATACATTATCCACTTACACGAATTCAATATGAAGGATACAGGGAAGAGAAAGGATTTCATGAAACATTGCAATGTGAGATAAGGGAAGTAAGGACTCTGAACTACAATTAATTTGACCTTGCATCAGCGTACTTCCCAAGCCAACAGGTAGAGATTTGTACTATTTCCACGTTTTCGCCAATCTACTATGTTAGAAAGTACTTAAATATAGAAAAGGTGTACAATGGCCAAAAGGTAACATCGATCTTAAGTATAATGAAGCATAACGAAATGTCTATTCGTTGCACACCCACTAGCACCAACTATCAAGAAGCACAACTTGTTTTTGAACACAATTACATATTCTTCTGGAAAGTGGATTTCGATTATATACGCTAAATTTAACACAGACGAGCGACGGGCTATCTCTGTTGCTGATTTGATGCGCAGTAGGACGAGTGACGGACATAGTCCGCCTTTGCTTTACAATTTTGTTGCGAATGGACAACTTGCTATATTCACAGTGTGTCTTCTATGAACAATTATTGGCATCACTTTGTTCAAATTTGAATCACTGGTTAGCACAGATACTTATTTTTTGTCACAAGAGAAGATTACTTGAACACTTACAGTGTTCTCGTTTATACTATTGAGAATGGAATGGAGAAAGAGGATTCCGGTTGTGATCATTTTCTAATAAACGGTATCGATACATTCAATTTTAAAGATATTTGTATAATACTTGTACAATAAGTTTTAATACAATATTGCATTTTCTCTTTTCCAAAAAGTGGTTACGAAAAGGATTTTCGAATATTAGAACAATTGTTGACATAATATTACATGCCATATATCTTTTGAAAAGTATACTTTCTATTGAAAACTCCCTGAAAAAAAAAAGAAAGCTTCAACAAATTGTTTTGAAGTTGTATATGAACTTAACATCACAATCTACTTCCAATTTAAATTCATCATAATCATAATCTGTTTGTTAATACTAAATACTCAACGTCTTAAATTTGCCTTAAGTAATCTAAGCTGCAAAAGCTGGCGAGACACTTCAACAAATTGTTTTAAAGTTGTATATGAATTTCTGAAATCATCAAATTGCTGAAGAAATACTTTAAACTCCTTCCGTAAAGAGCTAATAATTGTTTTAGATCCCAAAGTCTTCATCGGGTAGAAAGCTTAAAAGTTGGTACTTGTGCTACAAGCCATCGATATACAGTACATGAATTTTGAAATCAGTCACATCTAGATAGCTGAATTGAATTTACATCAATTTTCACGACAAAATGTGGTGCTCAATGTAGTGGTGTTCCAAATCGCATAATGTTTCGTAGAACGTAGTAGGAATAATAATAATAGCAATAATGGAGTGAGGGACTAGTAGAGAAAATTAGTATAAAATAATATTAAAACATATTTAACAGAAGATATATCCTATGTAGTTTAACAGCGTCTTTCTTCAGAAATGAAGAACCAATAGGAGTAAAATATATATTATTTAAGAAAACAACTTCCAACACTGTTTACATAGTTAATTTTTGGGGTAAACAATGTACAGTTTGTAATCCTTGTTACATCATGGAAATTAGTAGAGTACGTTTAAACTATTTTAAAAATCATCTTTCGGTCACTCTGTTGTAACGAATTAAGCATGGGAAGGAATTTTCTTTAAAAACGCTAAGGAAAGAAGAAAGGCGGGAGGAAGCTGAGTAATTTTACCGAGAGATCTGAATATAATTCTCGTGGGAGGAGATTTAATTAAAAGTTTGCCACTGCATATTGTGTTCATTTAAATTAAAAATAAATTACTAAGACACGTCTAACATTACCTAGTGTAGCTTGCTTTTGAGTTTTCGCTATAATATATAAAATTTATAGTTCGTTGTAGAATTACAATCTAATAAGGTGGAGAATTTTCGAAGGAACATTCGTGCTCCGTAATAATCATTATGTTGGGGAAAAATGTGATAAAGTTAATACTCATGTGTCAGTGTAAGCAACATCATACCTCTAAACATATTTATTACGGACCATAAATGTTCCTTCGAAAATTCTCTCCTCATCTTGGTAGATTCCCTTCTTATAAAAGATTATTTGTATTTTATTTACTTTAATGAAAATTCAGCTGCAAATTACACCATGTGTACACGTGTAAAAACAATAATAATAAATTTCAATCATTTAAAAGAACAGCTGAGTTTAATGTGAGTTTGCTATATAGTCACCAGGACTAGAAAAATGTCCCTTGTTCCATATTATTGGACCTGACCTTTGAAATAGTAAAAAAAAGAACTTTTAAAGTGAAAACAATATTCTTGAACTGCTAAACCCCTGAGTTCTTTTTGTAAATAAAAATATTTTTCTGGATTTTTTTGGTTATTAGTTTTCAGTTACTATGTGAAATGAACTTATGAAGGGCATTTGGATGATCTATTTTAGAAATTACGCAGTTAAAACTATTTGATCCTTGAAATAACTATAAAAACATGTCTAGCTAGAATATTCCAGGCTGCAAGAGTGAATTAATCATAGTTATTATTAAAATTACAAGTTCAATTGGAATTTACACAATATGGCTTCCAGTTAATCTAATATATTCACCCTTAATTAGATAAGTGAGCATTCTCAAAAAGTAGTCTATATAAATTCTTAATTATTATTCATACGACCACGATCTGGTTTGCGGATTATTGTATCTGTATCCGAAAATGTATTTTGGAGTAAATTATTCATTTTGATTTTAAAATTGATTAGATTTATCATGGCAGGAAAATGAAGTTTTTCTGTAAAGAAGTAAATACAAGTGAAAATAAGAGTAAAGAGGTAGAAGTAAGGCAAGGCGTGTATGTAATTCCTTGCCCATTAATAATTTATTGTTTAAGTTAATTATGTAATACCCTCCCCAGTAATAGGTTTAAAAATGCAGTGTAATTTCTCTGAAGGCTTTACATATTCTAAATTGTTTTTTCGTATTAAGAATTATTTTTCGTAAAATCTAATATTTCTACATTCAAGCATTAAAAAAAGAAAAAAAAATTAAAACAGACAAGTCTGATCAGTAATGTTTACAAAATTTAGTATCCTTGTTACTTTCAAGGAGTGTTTAAGGTGTGGGAAACTAAGAAAACATGTTTCGTGTCTTACTTTATCATATTACGAATGAGAGTAATATATATATATATATATATATATATATATATATATATATACAGGGGCGGATCCAAAGGGGGGCTATAGGGGCTATGGCCTCTCTCTTGACGTTTAGGTATACACTGGATAAAATGCACTTCAATCCTGTTTTACACTGGATAAAGTGGCAAACTGTGGTTTAGCCCCTCCCTTTATCATATCCTGAATCCACCACTATATATATATATATATCTTGCAGTCTCGAACCGTTGTTCAAACTGCATAATCAATCAATATTTGAATAGTTCGAAGAATATGTTTACCAGCAATATTACATCCAGATGAAAGATGTGATCTTACTGCAGACAATTTCCACTTAAGTTTATTCCATCTTTAGAGAATATATTCCTTATCCTTCATTTTTGAATCATTCACTGAATTGTATTGACATGTCTATTAACTTGCGTACTTAGTTAAAATTATTTGTGAATGAAGGAAAATGTCTTGTAAATTATTCCGGTTGTTGTTATTTGAATGCTTGCTTCTGCTACTCACAGTGGCGTCATTTAATTTTTCGCTTGGGATCCAGGAAGGAAGAGGGAAAGACTCCTCACCGACGTAAGTAGAGTTTCAAATACGTCGTTAATACTATTGATAAAAGTGTATATTTTATTGAAATTATTGTGATTCGGAAACTAAACCTTTTCCCACTTTCTGGGTAACAGATGGATTCCGCGATTTTTTTAAAAAAAGAAGTCAGGTTCTTTCAAGGCGATACATCCATTGAGTCATTTTCTGATACCTTCAATAGATCTAAAGTCTTGTTAATGAGGCCACGCTAATAGATCGAAGCAAATGGTAATATGAAGGAGCGACGTCTGGTGAATAGGATGAGTGGAGAAGACATTTGATCGAAGAGTATTCAAGGTTACCTTCACTAGGTTTGCAATAAGTGATCTGGCATTGCCATGGTGACAATGTTTTCATTGTGTCTTTTGGCATATTGGGGCGTTTTTCTTTAAGTGCTCGATTCGAATTGAGTAATTGCTTTCGGTACTGTTTAACCCGGTTGCAGCAGCTCATAATACATTACACCGACTTAACTCCACCAAATGCACAGCATAATCTGTTCATGAACATACTGTTGTGGAGTTGATATTGATGGTTCTCCGAGACGTATTCTTGATTTCCGGCGTTTAAGATTGTCGTAACGAGTCCATCACGAATCACAATACGATGCAAAAATCACTTCCATTTTTCTCTCTGATTCAGAAATTCTCAAATGGTTAAGCATTTCGAACGTCTCTTTCTGCAAATTTGTGTGATACCCAATTTCCTAATTTCTGGATCATTCTTATTGTTCTTAAACGTTTGCTAATGGTTGACGTATCGACATTTAATGTATCAGACAACTCTTTAACCGTTTGATATGAATCTCATTTCAGTAAGTTTTCCATCCTCATACTTTTTCAGCTGACCAGAGCGCTCTTTGTCACTCAGGTCAAAATCGTATGAATAGTCGAAACCACTATCTGCAAGTAGTCTCTGATAAAACATTTTTTCTATTCACCCCCACTAGCAAACTATGGCCCTCAGCAAAGATTTCTTGAGATGAAAGTAGTCCCAAAAATGGTCTTTTCTTGTGTCTAAAAAAAGTAATCATGTTCTTTTAATTCCAATCTAAGGTCGCACATGGAAAGTGCTTTTATAAATGTCTAATTCATTTTCCGATGGGTTGAAATAGCATAATTAGTGACCTCTATTAATCAATAGAGATAATTTATTTAAGCTCCTAATATATATGAATCTTCATAGGAGCAATTGATATCTGACATTCCCAATTGATCTGCTGGATACAAATTTTAAAAGAAGTTTCGTTTGTATTAGCGAGAGCTGATTAACTTTAAGCTTCTTAAGTTTTGTTAAGCAAATGAGCGGACGTATTTGTAGTTTGTCAGATTTATTTTTTTAGAAGCATTTACTGGAATTTCTTCCTGTTTAGATCAATTTTCTGATGACTTCCTTCGTTTCAAACAAGACTACATATGCATAGAGAGTATTATAGTTTATTCTCCTCAGTAATTGAAGCTTACTTCATGTAAAAAAAGAAAGGGTAAAATATTGATTTGTTTCATACTAGCTCTAAAAAGTATAAAAGTAGCATCTACTTTTAAACCTTCTCAATAGCTATGATCTCCAATACTCTCTACATGGTTACACCTGATTAGTGGCGTATGCAGAATTTCATCTAGGATGCACTAAAGCATCCCAGTTCGTATCATTACAGGTGTTTGTATGTGAATTTTGATAAAGTAAATGTTTATTTTTGCATATCTTATTCAAGAATGAGAGATGTTCAAAACCCGGAAATCCGCGTTTCGTACCCCACTGTCTCTGATTAAATAAACATGCCGTTCAAACCCAAAAATGTACTAATTTACATGAAGTATTTGTTTTATTGTATGTTTTATATCTGCATATCAACAACAATGAAACAAGACTCAAGTTTGAGTACCAAATTTGATTATAATCAGCATATTTTTTTCTTTCCATGTTGTGTTGCTATCTGCTGAAAGTGCAAGGTTCTGAACTACATGTTACGTAATGTTTTTAATTAACATTGTTTAATGAGCGTACCATATGACCTTCTGTGAATATTAATGTTAGATACACGTGCGTTTGAAAACATATATATCAATAGAGGAGTTTGATACAATAAGGGCGTAAGTCTGAAACATGCAGTTGGAGAAAAACATTTTTTCTTACATAAAACAATGTAATATGCAGCATTTTATTCCGATATTGAATTGAAATTTTACCAGAAGGTTAAACAAGCGTGGCAAGAGCCACAAATGCATTTGATGCAAAAAAGGGCGTAAACTCGCTTACTCAATTATGACACGTTTTTCATTGAATTGAGGCACATTCAGGGTGGCATTGGGAAATCCATTTGCACCTTTAATCGGCAAAGGTAATTTGTTTCTATACCAGTATTTAAAAAATCTCACCTTTATTTCAATACTTTTGGGCCTCTCAAGAGACAATATCTTAGATTGAATGTACTGCATAATTTAGTTCTAGTATGGAATGTCAGTTAATTGTAATTTTACGGTATTACTGCAGCATAGCAATAGTATATTGGCGTGCAAGGCCTGGAAGCTTTGCTTCTTGTAAACTTTTGCTATGAGTACATTATTCAAGACTATTGCTCTAAATTACTTTAAGTAATTTATTAAGATGCATATGTTTTTTATAGTGATGAGCAAATGGAAGACCAAGACCAAGACCGGGGTGGTCTTGGTCTTGGTCTTGCACATCCAGTCTTGGTCTTGGTCTTGCACATCCAGTCTTGGTCTTGGTCTTGCACTGGAACACTTGGTCTTGCTCTTGGTTTTGGTCTTGCACACCCAGTCTTGGTCTTGGTCTTGGTCTTGCACTGGAACCCTTGGTCTTGGTCTTGGTCTTGGTCTTGCACTGGAACCCTTGGTCTTGGTCTTGCACATCCAGTCTTGGTCTTGGTCTTGCTCTGGAACCCTTGGTCTTGGTCTTGCACTGGAACCCTTGGTCTTGGTCTTGCACACCCAGTCTTGGTCTTGGTGTTGGTCTTGGTCTTGCACTGGAACCCTTGGTCTTGGTCTTGGTCTTGATCTTGGTCTTGCACACCCAGTCTTGGTCTTGGTGTGGGTCTTGCATGCAAGAGTCTTGCAAGTCTTGCATTTAAGAAATCTTATGCTTTTCATACGTAAATTTTACTCTGGATATGATGGATAATAAACTCTATAATGCGCCAATAGTAATGGAAATGCAATGTATATTTCTAAATGTAATATAGTTTAACTTCGTGTAGGTATGATGATAGTGTACAACATAGGTGATGGCCATTATTTTTTTAAAAATGGGTGCCCGCGCTTCACTACTTTTAAGATATGCCTAAATCACAACGTAAGAGATGCCTAATCTTTCAATATTTTTTAACAGACCCAACACTCCATTGGTTCCCAAACTGGGGAGGCTACCCCTGAGACGCATGAAAGAAAAACAAGAGGCACTGATTATTGAAATACCATGAATTGCAAAATTATTTTTACACTCTAAAGGCGTCAGGTCTTTCTTTTCAACCAGGATTAGCTAGTCCTTGTATTAACAAACTTCCAATTAAATATTGAGATTTCGTTTTACTGATTCCAATAGGTACTCTATGGAGCAGAAATATTGACATTATGCAAAAACGATGAAAAAATTGCAAAATTTCGAAACATGGGCATGGAGAAAAAAGGAGAGAATTAGCTGTGTTCAACGGAAAACGAACGAGGTGTTAGAAATATTAGCAGTAGGGAAAAAAAAAAGAATTTTAGGTATTGTTAAGAGGAGGAAAAGGAACTGATTAGGATATTGGCTGAGAAGGAACAGTATTATGAGGGACGTGCTAGAGAATATTGTGGAAGAAAAGAGGGGGAGGGACTAGTTGAAGGAAGGTACTAAAACAGAAAATTGTTACGTCAAGACGAAGGGACTAGCTGAGGACCACCTAACGTCAAACCTTCTCAGTTGCAGCAAGTAACTTGCCAATAATGACAGAATACCTATTATGATGATGATCATATGTTTAGCAATATTGACCAAAAAAGAGAGAAAATTAATATAATAATGATTATAATAAAAACTCTTAATATTTTAGAATAATTCGAGTGGAAACTGAAAACGACTGAATCGTCTATGTCTTTTGTGTAAACTCAATTTATATAAATGCTTTTGGCCTGTATTAGAAATACAAAATAACGGCATCAAACTCCAAGTTATTTGAAGTCTTACTTGTGAATATGGATTACTAGCATCAATTACCCACTTCGTTGGGCTAAACTAATAATAATAATAATAATAATAATAATAATAATAATAATAATAATAATAATAATAATAATAATAATAATAATAATAATAATAATAATAATTCGTTAGTCAGTCACCTTTTTACTATTAGTAAAGCACTGTCTGATATCGGTCATTTTCGATTATTTTTATATTTCTCTTCCCCCTCCTCCCCAAGTTGCGGGGCTGAATTTGGATTTAAACGGCATCAGAAGTTTCACTCTTCGTCTTAGAGACCCTGAAAACTATGGATTCGTCACTAATATCGGTCATTTTCAATAAACTTATATATTTCCTCCTCCCCCATATTGCGAGGCACGCACTGGAAATGTCATTGTTCATCTCAGTGACCTCGAAAACCATAAGTTCGACATTGACAATGGCCATTTTTGATCATTTTAATATATATATATATATATATATATATATATATATATATATATATATATATATATATATATATATCGTTCTTTCCCCAAGTTGTGGTATTGAATTTGCATTTAAACGGGATCGGAAGTATCACTGTTCACCTTAGCGACGCCGAAAACTATGGATTCGACACTAATATTTGGTCATTTTTTTATCATTACCTAGGTATTATGTGTCATTTTCGATCATTTTTATATTTCTTCCCTTCCCTCCGCCAAGCTCCGGGACTGAATTTGGATTTAAACAGCATCAGAAGTGTCACTGTTTATCTCAGCGACCCCCAAAACTACATATTACATTTTAATATCAATCATTTTCGATCATTTTTAAATATATTTCCCCTCCCTCTCCCCTAAGCTGCACCGTCAAAGTGATACGACAGAAACCATCTCAGGTCCAATCCTCATCTATGTTGAAAATTTGATTGAGATCGATCAGCTGGTTCAAGAGTGACGAAGTCACTAAGACAGTCTTATATTTTTTTTTATTTTTTTTTTACATATATCTTCCCCCTCTCCCTCCCCTACGTTGCACCGTCAAAGTAAAATGATAAAAATCGCTCCAGGTCTGAACTACATCTATGTTGAAATTTTGATTAAGATCGGTCGGATGTTTTAAAAGTTATTTTTATTTATTTTATATATAGGGTGTTTAATAAGTAATGGTCATAAATTAAACCGTAGATAGTACACGCCAAAACTAACAAAAACGTCTTAGTAAACATGTATCCGCAAACGCTTCGTAACGGAGATAGGGGCTGTCGAAAGTGTGAGAAAATGAAGTTTAGAGACGAATATCTCAAAAAGTATGAATCAGATAGACGGCAGTCCACTGAATGACTATGAAAGTCAGACCTGCGCTATGCAGAAATGCATGGTTGATAACTCTGCAATGCGCGCGCAAGGGATTCCCCAAAGAAACGGAGGGATTCCCGGAAAATTGTCCGAGGAAAGGGGGCTCAGGATGAGCATCGAGGGCGCGTCTATCCACCAGTAATTCATAAGTCGTGGTACCAGGTCGAAAGCTCGAAATGATACAAAATGGCGGACAATGTTGACGTGTCGTGTGTGGTTGCATAACCAGCAGGAACTGAGAGAGACAATCGAAGAAAGGTCGTGGTGCATGTTGTGAACTACTTCAGAGGACATTTCTAAGACGAATGCACATGTACAGAGTAGTCCTTTACTGTACCATACCAAGGTAAAACAAACAATGCGCGAAAATGAATGGAAGAGCCAAAAGGAACACTGGTAGAACATGCAAGCCAGCTGGAAATACTGAATCGGCGTTGGAACATACGTCAAGCTCACCTTGGGTGCATGATGTTGCGGGTTTAAATCCGCTGAAGTGCCCACTGAATGCAGTTGTTGTGATCCCAGATTTTCCAAATTGTAGGTCCCATCCTTCGGAGCTCCTAAGTTCGTTTGAAGCAACAATAACTCAATCAATCGAGCGTCTGTAGGTTGCTCATTATTTGGGTCGTCCCCTGTAAGTATACGTAAAAAAAAAACTGTGTATGTAGTTCTTGTCAATCAGCTGGTAAGCCAGGAAATATGGACTGGAAGAACACTACATTGTTTCGATCACAGACGTGAATTGGAAACACGCTTGCCTCTCCACGTTTGTTTATTATGTTGCCTGAAGGGTTCTACTACAGGTGTACATGCTTTCGTCGTACCGGAGTAGTCGCTTGGGAGAATCATTCAGAGTGTAGAGGTTCGTTGTCTTCATTTGTCTTTCTCGCCTACAGTGAATGTAGTAGTTCTGTGTGTTGAAGAGGTGTCAAATGCGCGTGCCTTTACAGTGTTGTGGATGTACTTGCTTCACCGTATTGCGGGGAGCAGTGCAATATTTTCAGTAGTGTTGCAAAGCCACGGGGATACTATTGTGCAGTGTTAATTAGTGCTATTAGTGTGGTGCTAAATTATTGCTTACCCTGCCATTGATACAATGTGCAGCAATATTGAGTATGCTGACATGCACTTTATGTACGGCAAAGCAAACGGGAATGCGGTAGAGGCCGCTAGGTTATATCGCGAGACTTTCCCTACGAGACAGCAACCAGACCAAAGAACATTCATCAGAATACATCAGCGGCTACGAGAACATGGGAGCTTTACACATTGTTCCCGGCCGGGAAAGCCAAGAACAGTACGTACCCCTGAATTAGAAGAACGTATGCTACAGGCAGTGGACGAAAATCCAGGAACGAGCACAAGACGTGTGGGACGTGCCGAACGCGTATCCAGTGCTCTCGACAAATGAAGACATGGCATATTCTCCACGAACAGCAGTTGTACCCATACTATCTGCAACGTGTCCAACATCTCACCACCCACAGACTTTCCGGCGAGAATGAAGTTTTGTCAGTGGATTCGCAGACAAATTACTGACAATCCTCATTTCAATGATGAAGTCCTATTTACTAATGAAGCACAATTCACCCGGGATGGCATTTTAAATTTTCACAATTCTCATGCCTGGGTCCCTGAGAATCCACTTGCAATAGTGGGAGTTAGGACATCAGCGTAGGTTTTCCTTAAATGTGTGGGTATGACTCTTAGGTGATCAGCTGGTAGGACCATTCTTTCTTCCTAATGCATTAACTGGGATCTCATATTTGCGATTTCTCCAACACGATTTGCTGCTTCTACTCGAAGATATACCTCTCGATAGGCGTCAGCGACTGTGGTTTATGCATGATGGAGCGCCAGCATATTTCTTTAACCGTGTCAGAGAACATTTACATGCCCGATTCTGACGAAAGTGGATAGGACGTGGGGGTCCTATTGCTTGGCCACTGCGCTCCCCGGACTTAAATCTTTTAGATTTCTTTCTCTGGCACCATGTGAAATCACACGTTTATTCTACCCCTGTTGCAACAATGTTGCGGACATACTCAACAGGATTCTGACATGTTATCACGAGTACGTGGATCTTTGCGAAGACGGGTACAAGCATGCATTCGCATGAATGGACGACACTTCCAACATTTACTTTAATGATAGAGGTAAGATAATTTCTCATGCATTTCTTCTGTGGTTACACATCTTGGTATTTACTGTTTACCTTATGATTAATACTGTACACATTACCAACATGAAGATTTATGTTTGTTGATATGGACAAACGCGACATGTCCATCAATTTTCGCTTCTTGTAATACACTTACGCGTTTAACATGCGGAATGTTTCAGATTCGCCTACCACATACTCGAATGTTGTCATGCTTTTCCCATTGCAATCCAGTTTTCGGATATTCGTTACGTTAACTGCTTAGGACATAATGCTTTACCAGTGCCTTGCATACCATTTGGTTTACCTAAGTGCTGCCACACTTGTACATATGCCTTAGTTGTCGGAATTCTTCCTTGTGCCATTTACAACGTACATCACCACACTTCGATTGCCTCTCTCATTTCCTGCTTTTTATGCAACCACACACGGCACGTAAACATTGTCCACCATTTTGTATCTTATCGAGCTTTCGAGCTGGTTCCAAGACTTATGAACTATTGGTGGATATACTCGCTCTTGATGTTCATCTCGAGCCCCTTTCCTTGGACAATTTTCCGGGAATCCCTCCGTTTCTTTGGGGAATTCCTTGCGCGCGCATTGCAGAGTTATTCAACCATGCATTTGTGCATAGCGCAGGTCTGACTTTGATAGTCATTCATTGGACCTCCCTCTGTCCGATTCATACTTTTTGAGATATTCATCTCTAAACTTCATTTTCCCACACTTTCGACAGCCTCTATCTCCGTTATGGGGCGTTTACACTTAGTCGATTTAGTCGCACGACTAAATCGATTCGCTGCATTTGCCACTAAATCGAAGCAACTAGGCCGAATCAGATTGATGGATGTGTTCAATTATTTCAACCACAGAAAATAGAACGTCTTTTAATTCAGTTGCCAGTCGATTAGTCGCCTTCGATCAACAAGCGATTAAGTTGAAGTCCCGTTTACACGGTCGATTAAGTTGAAAGTGACGTCAATTCAACTGAATCGAACGCAAATCGACTAAGTGTAAACGCCCCATTACGAAGCGTTTGCGGACACATGTTTACTAAGACTTTTTTGTTAGTTTTGACGTTTACTATCTACGGTTTAATTTATGACCATTACTTATTAAACACCCTGTATACCTCCCCCTCCCCTAGATTTTACCATCAAATTGAAACAAACTATAAAACACTTTCCAGGACCGAACCTCATACATGTTGAAAATTTGATTGAGGTCGGTTCAAGAGTTTTTAAGTTACAAACTTAGTCACCTTTATTTTTATTTATATTGATTTTTGTACATCTACCCCTCCTCCTTCTCTCCTACGTTGCTCCGTCAAAGTGAACTGATAGATAACATTCCAGACTTGAACCTTATCTATGTTAAAAATTTGATCGAGATTGGTCGTTTGTTTCAAGAGTTATTAAGTTTTATTTATTATTTTATAGCTCTCCTTTATCCCCTCCCCTAAGTTTTACCGTTAAAGTGAAATGATGAAAACACTTCCAGGGCCAAACCTCATTTATGTTGAAAATTTGATCGAGATCGGTCGGTTGGTTCAAATGATTAGGAGTCACAAAAATAGTCACTTTCAATTTTATAATACAGATAGTATAATGTTATATCCAAGCCTGAGGCCATAGAGGTTTGTGGGGGGGACACGAATATGTTAGGATGGCAAGTCATTAAAATTTTCCTTAAAAATATTTTAATTGTAATTTTTGTACTGATATCTGAAGGGGTCACGAAAAGTTTAGGGGGGCTAGGCCTCCCTAGCCCCCTCTGGCAAGGTCGCCGAGGGGCAAGGGGCCCCAAAACTGATGTGGGTCCCCCTTATTTTATTTAAGAATATACAATATTTGGTATTATTTGAATGCAATTTGTCTTAAAATCATCATATATGCCTTCTGCATCTGAATGGGTCCCCCCAAATTTACAGAGAAATCGGCTCAATTGACCTCTGGTTGCGAGTCTGGTTATATCGTTCAATCCTCGATGTGCCGTATGCCTAATGAGGCTAAAAGTTATATTAATAAACAATTATTCAACGTATAAGCATCCTCCCATGAAATCAAACTTGCGGTCACATGCACTAGGTTTTTGCCAATGTCTTGAAAATGTTATTTTAATATTAATTTTATGAGCAAACATTAAACATTTCCAACGGATGCTTGAGTCTCGGGGCCAAGACCATACCCATGTATTCGACACCTATGGTGTACGGTATTACCGATGTTCATTACTCCATTTCTCTTTAGTTTTGGAAGAAGAACACCACTAATATGCTTTGAAATAAAATGAAGCATCTAGTTTAACGTCCCACGATTATGCACCAAGGCTAAGGGAGACGGTAATGATGAGAAATGACTGAAATGGTAGAATGAAGAAAGTGGGAGGAAACGGAAAAACTCCGAGAAAATCCACGTACACAGTGTTTGTCCACCAAAAAAGCTTACATGGCGCAAAATGACACATGTGCGGCTTGAAAACGAGCAATATATACAGAAAACGCGAACAACCAATTCAGGAAACGACATACTGTAGCTATATGCTACAGGGGCAGATCGACTCACACGGATTGCATAACCTACTGGAAACACATCCACTCCAGCAGCATTTTTACTGAAGCCAAGAAATTCATCTCCTTCTTTTTTACATTCTATTAAAAATTCAAGTAGTGCTCAGAGTCTGTAAGACTCAGTTGCAAGTTGCAGCACTCCAGCAGTTGCGCAAGAGTCTTGGTTTTGGTCTTGGTCTTGGTCTTGGTCTTGCATCGGGATTCCTGGTCTTGGTCTTGGTCTTGGTCTTGCATGCAAGACTCTTGCAAAAACTGCAAGACCAAGACTCTTGCGCTCATCACTAGTTTCTTAATATTCACAAGATTGGCCGATGATCCCGAGCCTGTCAGCTTCCATATATTTACTTAGTTTTCTTTTGGATTTAAGCGGCGATTCATATACATCTTTCTGGTGCGAAAACTGATAATTCTTCTTTTGTTTGTTTCTTAATATTCTTTTGCTATAATTATAGCTGAAATAACCCTTCTTCGCACGGAGAGAATAGTTTTTTTTTTTTTTTTTTTTAATATTTGAAACTACTCTCCCTCTCATGATACGCATTTCGGTGAAAGTGTAATTATAAGGTACTCAATTTTCAGTATAAGTTTTGAACTATATTAAGTATTATAGATTTATTAAGTATTAATTTATTAAGTATTAAGTATTAAGTATTAAGTAAGAAATGTTTCTCGTTCTCCCCTTAAGTGGGAAACTTTTGAAAATGCTTAAATGAATGTCTCCTCATTCTCTATGAAGAATCGTTAACGCGCACATTTCGGTATGCAGGCTCCCTTTCTCCCGGTGCGAGCACAAAACTTATCCGGTGTTGATTTACCACCATAAACCAAGTGAGGTTTATGAATTAAAAGGTATCAAATTCTGGTCCAGAAAGCTATATTTCTGACCTAGGTCGGTATGTATAATGACTTTATATAATACTTTGGTATATATTATGGGTAAGATACAAAATTTCAAATCTGAATCCAGTAGCCAGATCAGATAGTTTGGCCGCCATTTTTTTCTCGCACAGATACAAATGCCTATCGCCAAACTAAAATATTTAGTCACCAATGACGGCATGGTCACGGAAAATTTTGACCTGGTGACCAATTTGATAAATAACCGTACATGTTTTGGCCTTAAATAGCCGTATATGTTTTGGCCTTAGGCACCAGACTTTTACTTCTAGTCGTCATGGCGACCAGGATCTTTCGAGCCACACACACACATACAGTACATATTATATATATATATATATATATATATATATATATATATGGGATTCATAATTGAAAGTATTAATTATATAAAACATTAGGAAGACCCAGGCGCAGATGGAAGGACAATATTAAGATGAATTTACCAGAAATAAAAATACAAAATAGAAAAATAGAAACTGGATCTAGTTGACTGAAGACAAACCTCAGAGAAAAGCTTTTGTACATACGACATTGAACCTTTGGGTTTCGTAAGTCATATAGTTAGTTATTATTCCCTTAAAGCATATTTCATATCCTCAGGGGTCCATTTAACATATGCTCTTGAATATTTTTGATTTGTGTTATCTTTTTCCATTCTTTTAGATGCTAATACAAAAAAGTGGAAACACAGTTATTATCCTACTGCCTCAAATCACACCGGTGCGATTTATGTGTTCAGGTCATTTTGAAGAAAACATATTTCCTCCGCCTAACATTCTAAGTACATATTTCTCGTAATATCTTTACTACTACTATTAATCAATATACAAATATGATAGGCAATTTAAGTGTAAAATAAGGAACGCACTTTCCCTAAGAAACGTTGTGAAGCACTCCCAAATTCAGCAGCACACACTCTTTCTTTCTTCAATCATACACACAGCCCGTCGGACTTCACAACAGACTATCAAATTTATAGGTGCTACTTGGTATGGTCGTAGGTTCTTGAAGATGACGATAAATGGCATCTATAAATGTAACCAAGAAAGTTCTGTCGCTTTTTGTGGAAGTTTGTGTTCCATTGGCCCTCACAGCGTGAGTTGAATGCGAATGGAGATAAGGCGAAGGTCAGTTGTTAGTGTGGGTATATCCAACACACTACCTAGTTGTGGCAATTCAGTTACACCGTGAGCTTGCGTAAGGACAGAGTGAACATGGGACCTCCACAGAGCGTTGTAAGAACGTGTATGCTGCATTAGTTCAAACTGGGGTCAAACGCCGCTGCAGCGGGGCGGAAGATATGCCAGGCATTTGGTAAGGGTGAAGGTCTTCAGGTTGAAATTGAGGCGAACAGTTGCCAGGCATGTGAGGAACTGGAAGTACAATTCAGTGTGAGTGGAGAAACCATTCGGCAGCACCTCCATCAACTTGGGAAGCACTACAAGTTGGGTCGATGGGTCCCACATGATTTGACTCTGGGTCAGAAGATAACGCTAGCAGACACCTGTGCTTCTTTGCTATCTTGTCTGAGGAACGAGCCATTTCTGGACAGGGTGTTGACATATGATGAGAAGTGGGTCCTGTACGAAGCTCCACAGCGCCGTCATCATTGGTTAACACCCCATGAACCGGTTCCAAAACAGCCTAAACCAGCACTGCAAAACAAGAAGCCTTGTGTGTTTGGTGGACTGCTCGCGGCATCGTGCATTGGGAACTGCTACCAGCTGGTCAGTGCATCAAGGCAATTATGTATTCTGAGCAGTTGAGCCGTGTTAAAGAATGACTCAAAACTCTGAAGCCAGCACTAGTGAAGCGCAAAGGGGTCCTACTGTTACAAGACAGCGCTAAGCGCCACGGTGGCTAGGATGACCCAGGACGCCATTCTACGCCTTGGATGGGAAACAATATTGCATCTGCCATACTCCTCGAACATTTCAACGTCCGATTATCACCTGTTCCATTCCTTGGACAATCACCTTAGAGGACGTCAGTTCAAATCCCTAATAGAGGTGCAAAATACACTTGATACCTTCTTCGCTTCACGTCACGGCCGATCAAGTTCTACCGCGATGGAATCCATGGCCTTCCAGAACGTTTTCAAAAGGTCGTTGGTGCTGATGGTGACTATTTTTGATCTTCCAGGTATGTCTTAGGTTATATATCGAAGGTGTTGGGTGAAAAAGCGACAAAATTTTCTTGGTTACTTTTATATATAAAATAGACATTAAAACGCTAATGGTGTGATTTAAGAACTAGTGCGATAAATACAATCTTTTCCAACCATTCAGTTTTTCGCTAGATTCCATATGTGTCTACTGTATTGAAACTCATTTTCATCTATATAGTCGAGTATGAGTGGTAGGAGTGCTACAAATCATTCGTATTCACAGCTTCAGAGCATCCTACTGGTAGGACCAGTGTAGTAAAATTTCCGAAAATTTTGAACCCGTTAGTAAAAACAAACGTTTTTTTCCGGTTTCTTTCCGAAAAAACTGGGAAAATAACAAAAATATTTCTACAACGGTGTATTAGGTTAATTTTAGTAGTAATAGAACCGTTTTTCTCAAATGCGTGAAAATGAAAGTTGAGAAACTTCAGTATTGCGAATATTTAAAAAAGAAACAATCGTAAATAAAACTGTTGTAATTATTCTTGAAAATTAATAGTCTGCAATCATTTCTTTTACATGCTTTTCAGTCGTTTACTCGTGATTGTGCATTAATTACAGGACTTTAACAGCTGCACACACATCTACCAGCATGAAGTGTTTCTGTTGCAACAAATAGAGCTCTTGAATGAAATAGTTCTTATAATGTGCTCTTTGATCCGGTGAAACTTGTTCATTTTAACAAAATTACTTCTTAAAAGAGAGAGTAGTAAGCAAATTTCACTAATGCACATGCAATAAAACATATAATTACTATTATTTAATATTCTAATATAGACTTTTATATTAATGTTATGTACAAAATTTTATATGTAAACAAATACCTGATTTCAAGTGTGACAAATTATATAAAAATAAACCTGACTATACTAGTAACTTAACAACTTTTGAACTACCAGACCGATCTCGATAAAATTTTCAACATAGATGGAGTTTGGGCCTAAGATGATTTTTATAATTTCACTTTGAAGGTGTAACTTGGAGGTAGGAAGGGGGATATATATATATATATATATATATATATATATATATATATATATATATATATATATATATATATATATATATATATATATATATATATATATATATATATATATATATATAATAGCCGATATTAATGTCGAATCCATAGTTTTCGAGGTGGCTGATGCCGCTTAAATCCAAATTCAGCCCCCATCAGTAGGCTACTCCTATAAGAGTAGGGTGACATGTGAAAGTAATTGAAAATGACTGATACTAGTGTCGAATTCATAGTTTTAGGGGTCCCAGTTCATTGCTGACAAATTTGGTGCGTTTTATGTTTAAAATGCAACGTATTTTCCCCGTGCGAAGAACAAGTATATTGTTAGTATTCAATAAACAGTAGTTTCACATGTTACTTTTTTTTATATAGGTATTTCTCGCTGTTCAAATTTACACTTGTGCGGTATATATGTATGTGTAAATAAGATCATCTCTCTTTCTAAGTTGTTCGAAAACTATACAAATAATAAAGAGGGATTTTTACCAGAAATTAGAAAACTAAAAGGTAAAATTAAAACCTGTTGCTTTAAGTACTTTTCCTGCTAGGAAATACGTCTATATATGTTGCAGACACGTTAGTGCAAATAAGATTAACGTCAGGCGAAGAAATAGTTTTTAAATTATATTTTCCTGTTTTTGTCGATATTTCCGAAAGATTTTTTAATAGGTTCAAAATTTCCGGAAATTTTACACAGGACAAGTGAGATACCGTACGGATTTGCATAAAATACATATTTGATTTTAACATGCCGTATTAACTAAATGATTCTGGCCCCGTTATTTGAACACTTCCCTGCCATAAAGCGGGAACTTCATAAGATTGCTTAAAATAATTTAAATGTATCTATCTTAATTAATTTTATTTAGTATCTTTTGTAACCATGACTCCATTCTATCACGGTGCTAACATTAAAGGATGGTGCACAAATTTTCCCCATTCTAATACAACATAAACATTTGATGATATTAACTGTAAACTAGTAAATATAAAATATTTTTCAAAGCATAATGTAGTAAAATATTCGAAAATTTCAATTTTTCCCAAATTTTTCGTTTTTTCCAAGCTCGAAAAAATATGGTAAAGAACTGTTTTTTACCAAAAATTTCCAGGCCTTCACAACATTAGGTAGGGCACTATGTCCGTTTGTTAGGACGTATGGTCATTCCTTCATTAAGACATCTTTGCGCAATACATTTGAAGACGAGAGGTGTCCTCGACACTCTGCTCAAATTTGTAACAATTCCAAATCCAACATAAATAAACTATTTTGCGCCAACTTTGATTTTTTTTTTTATGAATGATTTGTGTTATCCCACCATTTTTGCACTTCGCAACATTAATAGTAAAGTCCATAAAAATGTCTTACAAAATGAGTTCATCATCTCTAAATATTTTGAATTCCAAGAATGAACCCCAGCTACTAAACTTCTTACTTTTCCTAAAGAGTCTAACTCTTTTCCCTATGGCAGGGACCTTTTTAGATTCGGGGAGCAAATGCTCCAAGTGGCCCATCTACGGAATGGCCCTAAGTAAGATTGTTCCGGCTGTAAACATTATTAAAACTCTCGTTGCCGAGCGAGTTTATAGACAATTTATAAAGACTATTGCCGTCAGTTCAACATCAGTAGTGCAACACTCATCTCATATATATACAGGGTGGAAGGTAACAACACCGAAAAACTTTGGGAGACGATTCCTTATATGAAATGAACGAAAAAAGTTCTAATAAACATCAGTCGAAAAACGTCTCCTTTTAGAGTTATGAACCGCAGAAAATTCGAAAAATCACGTTTCAAAACGCCCTGGCTTAGAAACTATAGGACTATCCTAAGCGGTTGAAGGAATTACACAGGAACTAGTATGCACTCTATCTAAATATCCATGTTTCACATCCTCCGTTATCAGCGAAACGAACTGTAAAAAGGAAGTTCAGGTATAAGGATATGCCTTTAAGTACTAATGGTGCGTTCGTCTCGCTGTTACCGGTCAATTCTGAAACATCAATATTTAGACAGAACGCATACTAGTTCCTGTGTAATTCCTTAAACTGCTCGGGATAGGCTCTACAGTTTCCAAGCCAAGGCGTTTTGAAACGTGATTTTTCAAATATTCGTCGGTTCATAACTCTGAAAGGAGACATTTTTCGACCCATGTTTATTAGAACTTTTTTCTTCCATTCCATATAAGAAATCACCTCCCAAAGTTTTTCGGTGTTGTTACCTTCCACCCTGTACACATATATATATATACAGGGTGCGGCATGTAAAGTGAACACATAAAATGAAATGTAATGTATTGAATATGATTAACTACAACACATAAATGAAATGTAATGTATTGAATATGACTACTCACCTTCACAGCAGCCTTCACAGCAGGTGCTGAAACTGTCCTCCGCCCACTTCAACACATATGTGAGCACGATTGAGGAGATTCATATATACCCTTGTCAGTTCTTGTGTTGTAATGCTGTTGGTGACATCCTGGATCCTGGTCTTGAGTTCTTCAATTGTGTGTGGATTTGTTTCGTGTACTCTTCCCTTTAACAGTCCCCATAAGTAAAAGTCACACGTTGTGAAGTCTGGTGACCGAGGAGGCCACAAGCTTTTGCTGATTGTCCTCTCTGGTGTAAACATCTCATGCACAAGGGACAATGATGCAGCTGATGTGTGGCATGTTGCACCGTCCTGCTGAAAGTAACATAACTGACGCTCCTCTTCGGTCAAGTGTGTATAAAACTCCTCCAGGATTCCCATATACACGTCACTGTTCACTGTCGTCTCAAAGAATATGGGCCCAATAACGCGTGTGGCGGAAATGGCACACCAAACACCAATCTTGGGAATTTACGTACCCAGACAGGTGGAACCACGCCTCTTCACTCATGATGAGCATTAGTGGATCCAAGAAACCACTGGCAACATTGCTCAACAGCCATGAACAGAAATGCACCCTCTTCTGCAGGTCAGGCTCTTTCAGTTCTTGCACAACACTTATCCGGTACGTTTTTAACTTCAGTCCCCTTAAAACACGTCTGCAACTTCTCTCACTCGCATGAACCTGTTGACTCAATCTCCTGGTTGACTTTCGAGGACTTCTTGTCATTATCTCCTCCATTTGCATCTTTAATTCAGGTGTGCAGACAGATGGTCGTCTGTTCCTGGGAGCATTTTGAACCGATCCTGTACGCCGCCATTTTTCAATCAATTCCTGAATGGTGCTTTTTGCTGGCACAGAACGTCCTGGAAATTTCTCCCGAAACAAATTCTTTGTTTTCACAAAAGATCCAGTGAGAATGAACCCTTCAACAATGGCAACGCGCTCGGGTATCGAATACGGCATTATCACACACTGACACTCACCCGGCTTAACACAACGAGACCTTTTTCTCAACTGGTTTCGACAAGTTTCACTGGCTGCGGCTGCACGTGACTGCTGCAGGTCACGTAAGTCAACCCGATCTCGACACGCCATCTCTTGGTAGGAAGGTAGATTATTTAAGTGTTGCCAAAAACACAATATACCAGAATATTACGACGGGCCGGTTTTACGTGCCGCACCCTGTATATATATATATATATATATATATATATATATATATATATATATATATATATATATATACCTGTAAAAAACACTAAGCTTGCTCAGTGTGTTATTGTGTATTAGTACAAAATGGAAACAAGGCCTGATAGAATAGTTATATATATAAATATACCTGTGAACATAATATATATTCAAGTTGGCTAGAACTACGCTTATGCGTTTCATAAGAAGGTCATTCCTACCAGGGGCGGACTGGCGACCATAGGGCCCACCCTGCTGAACTGAAATGAGAGCCCACTGTATAAAAATGTAAAAAATGTACTTGGCATTCTTCATATGTATTACAATGGAATAAGGGCATGTAGCCTATTCAGGGGCGGCGGAGAATGAACAATAGATTTTTTAAAATTATAAACTAGTTAATTTTGACATGATTTTACCCATGTCTGCTGGAAATCCCAAAATAAAGACGTGTTTCAGAAAATGCCATCAGATTTTTAAAAAAGCAGTAGAGGAGATATAGACATTTGGGAAACGTTAATTAATTTTGAGGCAATTTTTATTCCGTTTTCATGTAAAATAACATATCTGAGACTTTTTTTTTTTTTAATAAGTAACCAAACCTGCAATCACCCTACTTAACGAAGATCCGTATTTTGTCATAGCTGATCTGGGTCTCCCCTCCCCCTTTATACGTAAAAAATACCACTTACTTCAGTCCGGAGTCTGCTCGCGAATGTGCCGCAATCTCTCTCTGTAGCTATCTTTTTGGCGAGAAGAAAATGTTGTAACCCACATACACAAACTCGTCTAAATATTGCTGTATCATCTCGAGGAAGTACGCCCCGCTCTTAGACAACTCCTTCCCCCCAAGCGTGTCAGGTGAGACAACAGACATGGGGTCAGTGTTGGAAACTTGAAAAGGCTGTAACTTTGTGGCCTCAATGCAACCCAAAAAATGCGCTTGGAGGTACATTTGCGATAGATTTCGAAACGCAAGATTTTCCTTGACATAAGTAAGTCATAATATCATATCTTCATGTCGCAGAAAGATTAGATATCGTCTATCGTCTAGTGTAGTTCGCCCATTCCTCGGCTGGTCCCAACTTCTCTTTTCATATGAATACCTACTTTGCATACCACAAATAATTTTTACATTTTACTACACTTTTATTTTAAATTAACTTTAAATAACTAAAGAGAAGTTAACATTTACACAATATACACACTTATTTGACTGACAGCATAAGTGTTCAGCATTTTTAGAAGTTACACCAACGCTTACTGAGCCCAGTGCCGGCAGCTAGTGCTCTCAAACGGGTCAGGTCAGGCTTCATCGGGTCAGGGCTCGAGTCGAACCTCCTTGGGTCACACTTCGGGTCAGGGCTGCTCTAGCCACAGGTCGGCTCGGGTCAACTTTCTTATGCGTCGTTTTGGCTAAAACCTATTCGGGTCATGAATCGGGTCGGGTCGACGTTCAACTCGACTCGACCCTCTCGACCCGAGAAGGATTTAGCCGAAACGACGCACAAGAAAGTTGATTCGAGCCGACCAGTGGCTAGAGCAGCCCTGACCCTAGCGTAGGTAACCTGACCTGACCCGTGTCTCAAGCAGGCTTGACTCGACCCCTGACCCATGAAAGCCTGATCTGACCCGTTTGAAAGCACTACGCGGCAGCAAACAGTTCAGTTAATTTCGTGTTCGCCTGTTAAAGTTGTGTAATTTCAAGTAAAAATAGCCATAAAAGATAAGCTAAAATTGACTGAAATCATCCAAACACGTGGTGTATACATTATAATTTATAAACACCTTAGACAGAAAAAAAAATACCTGGCAACTGTCCTGCAGTACTCGAATGAGTCACATCACGCTCATTTGTATCTTGGAGCTTCACAGATTCAAATAGCCTACGTTGTTTTGGGTCAGATGCAGCTTTTTGTAAATCACATCTTCGTTTGTGGTCTCGCTTTTTAGCACCACTTTTATATTTTTTCTTTACAGTAATCTTACAATCACTCCTACCATCCATACTGACACAACCACATCTGTCTTCCACGACAAACGACACGTAACTGGTGTTCCAATAATTGAATTGCTGCTATCGGATTTGCTTTTCAATCTAATATACAAATAAAACACGAGCCGAGGGCAGCAACTTCATAGTAATTGTTTGAGGTTTGTATAAAACAATCGTTGATAGTGGCGACTAATTTCTTTTCGCTTTACCGAACTGAAAAAAAAAAACAAAAAAAAACAATGAAGCCTGATCCAATTTCTTTCTTCGAAGCTTGGTCTGAGGACAATGCAGTTCAAAAGAGTTCCGGCTCCACCTCCACTTTCCACAATAACAATATCTACGAAACTATTGTTTCTTTAAAACACCGCCACTCGCCGGTTTGTAAAAGGACAGGAGTAGAGAATGGTATCCAAATCCAATAACAGCCTGAAATCTACTGTGTTTCTTATATTTAAAAAAGTATTAGTTAACGTGCTCGTTCTTAACAGCTGCTGTATCACAAACCCCGCAATGTTTTAGGGCCTGATTGTCTCATAGACGGAAGAAAGAATAACGTGAAGAAGAATAAGGTCTATTCATGAAAGTTTAATTTTACGTCTTTTTTATGCAAAACATAAGTTTGCAGTAGTCACCCTGCCATATTTTTGATGCTGGTAGGTTTAATTGAGCACATCTTTTTAAAATTGGTGGAGGGGCCCACCTGTTTGGGGGCCCACCCTGCATTTGCAGGGTAGCAGGGTGGGCCAGTCCGCCCCTGATTCCTACTAGAATTTAGGCTGAACTTCATCAACTTCGTTGGCATTAGAATTAGGAATTAGATTTCTGGAATTTCGGCAGCTATGACTATGTTAACCCGTCACGTATGAGAGATGACGCGCCCGGAGATGACGCATACTTCCCAAAAAAAATGGGAGTTAAGGAAGCGCCCTGCAACCATTATGTGAGCTACCACCTCAGCATTTGCCTGGTATGAATGAGAAAAACTCAGGAAAACCTCACTCAAGAAAAAAAGTGGCCTGAAAAAAGTTGTATACTTTATCGACTGAGTGTTCCCATCGGGAATCGAATCCGTGAGGGCTCGCACCGAATGTTATTGTGTAAGCATCTACACTACGCGGGGCCACTGTATTGATTTCTTAGGTGCTAGTGGATCATGCGACTTAAAAGTGTAATCGGTATATACAATGAGTGGTATGCGTAGGACACAAAAACAGATTCTACGTGTCCACCGCTGATGCACCTAGCACTTTTATCATTACATACTATTAGCTTACGAGTTAAATTTATTTTTGCACATGTAGACATAAGAGTTGATTTTAGGTTAGCGTCCCTTTCAGCAGCGAGGCTATATGAGACGCGGACCTACTGATTAACGTGGAATCCGAACCACATGAGCTCCCGCCGGGAATCGAACCCGGGTCTCCCACGCCAAAGGCGCGTATGTAGACATAAGAAAACACAAGGAAACCGTCTTATTAGTAATCATATTATTATGACGTATTAAGACTAAATGGAGTTTCGTCGGATTACTGGGAGCTGGAGTTGTTTTACGTATCAAGAATTTGCTAAATAGCTAAAGTGTTATTGAGTGGATTCATTAAAACGCAATTTTCATATTCAATACAGTACATTGCACATTCTACGATAAGACGTAAAATGAGTAATCCATTCTAGTAAGAGCGTGGATTTTTTTAAAAATATAAACCACGTATTCAGCGTCTCAACTCAGAAGAAAAGAATGCTTACAGGAACGTCTATAGTACATAATTTGCTGCGATAAGCAATCTCAGTCCCAAGAGCTAAAGGAAACAATTCCAATAGAGAATTCTGCCAAATGAACAAATACGTAATAAAAATATCTTTAGGTCTACTATTTCTACTTACAGTGCACGTTTTATCGTCTTTTCGGTTGTAGCTATTACTCCGAACAATGTTATAACTTACAGTATGTTTATCATAACACATATTTCTATATTTATTTATTTACTTCAGTATGTGCATAAACGAATATATGAGTCATCATTAGAAAATGACCAAGAACAATAGATGCAATCTGCTAGTTATACTAACAATGAATTTGGCTATAGGGTGGCTCATTTAAATCTTTCCACGGAAATATCTCGGAAACGATTCAACATAAATGAACAAACAAAAACTTAAATAGAAAATGCTATGTGATACATCGAATGGTGTTATTGCGCTGCCCCCAGGACCACCCTTCATGGGGGTCCAGAGCCCAACATTAAAATTTTAAATGGAAATATGGGGCGAGTAATATCTCGTTCAATAGATCTTTAAAAACTAAAAAGCATTGTGGCAAAATATTTTTCATATCGGTCATCGTATTCAAAATGGTCGCCAAGACATTGCCTGTATCAGATAAAATGTCCAGTACCAATAGAATGAAAATGGTTAAAGATAAATGAACAGAACAAAAATTCAAATAGGAAATCACAGAGGATATTGTACCAAGGGTCGCGCATGTTGCAACAGAGGAAAAGATGATTAGAGTAAAAATACCATAATGGAAAAGAAAGAAATCTAATTGCTAGAATATTATCGCTGCAACCTCCCTCCGTAAGTGGGTAAAGCGAGAAGGAACGGAGAAATTTCAAGTGAGAACCTTAGGTTTTGCAAATTGTACCTACACAACAAAATTATCTGAAATACGTTATATAACAGATAGATGTCTTGTAATGAGAAAAAAGTAGTTAAAATTCGTGTTAAATGGTACCTTTCATTTTTATTGCAGGCAATAACTTGATGCAAAAATGGATCAACTGAAATTTGAAACGAAATTATCAAAGAATGCAGTTTTTAGAACAATGTGTACACACATTGGTTTTATTCAATTGTCTTTGTCAGGTTTCTAGCTTTTGTGTTTTCAGCTGTTGTGTTGTATAGCTTCTGAATTAAGATGAAATTATTATTATTATTATTATTATTATTATTATTATTATTATTATTATTATTATTATTATTATTATTATTATTATTATTATTATTATTATTATTATTATTATTATTATTATTATTATTACAGTAAACCCTCGTTAACACGAATTCCAAGGGACTGAAAAATCAGGAGTTCGTGTTAAAAGAATTCGTGTTAACCGGGGACCCAAATTTTATTATTCGAATACATTTTCTCCATACATACGCACTACAGTATACATACTATGCATACCACTGCAGTATATTATGTATGTCATAGAAAACACTAGAGATGGTATCGAAACGAGACTGAGTAATCTCGGTCTCGTCTCGATTTCGAAAAGCACTCCTCAGTCTCAAATTCGAGTTAAGATCGAGATCGAGACTAGTTTCGGTCTCGGTACCATCCTCTGAAAAGTGAAAACACTACATTAAGTTTATTATCCTATCTTCGAAGATTAAAAAAAAAAAAAAAAAAAAAAAAAAAAACGTTTCCACGCAGAAAACCCAGGTCAAGTTATAAAATTGATAACTCCGCTAGCAGGGTGAGTACCGCTAGTAACGGAAAGGTATTTATGATTGCTGTCACCAGTTTGGAGTTACAGGGGAGAGAAGATGTTTTGTCTCGACCTGTCGCCAGCTCGTCTGCCAAGCACCTGCATGTTCAGCGCTTGACGGAGGACAGAATCAACACCTCATAAGAGGAAAGATACCTGTTTCTGGTTTTTCTCTTATTTATAAGGCAATTTTCGTCTGTATAAATACTGTATGACAAAAACTGATCTGGAGTGAAATCTGAAATAAGAAAAATGATCTGAAAAAAACAAAGGATTGAAAGTTCGTGTTAAATCAAAACCTTTACTGACTCAAGGGACTAAAAATTAGTTCGTAATTCGTGCTAACCGAAATTCGTGTTAACTGATAAAACTTCCTATAAGATAACGTACAGCGATGCCGGGACCGAAATTTTGTTCGTCCTAACCGAGTGTTCGGCTTAAGCGAGTTCGTGTTAACGAGGTTATACTGTATTATTATTATTATTATTATTATTATTATTATTATTATTATTATTATTATTATTATTATATAAAAATTTTTATTCAATTGTCATCTGCACGATATTGGTTCGATTTTTCTCCTTCTGTGTCTTCTTGCATATCATGTCCAGGGCTTTTTGTGAGTTTCCTCACCTCTCACGTCCGTGGTGTTTTTTCTTCGTGAGTCCCCTCTCCTCATGAAGGGACTCACGAAAATTGAACGAGAATTGACGTGACATGACTATTTTATGACGTGCAGTTGTTTCATGCGCAGATCGCGGATTAGTGGGCAAAGATGTGGAAAGTTAATGGCCGTGGCAATACAGAAGTTACCATTCTGATGGTCCCCTAATGGAAAAGAGACAAGAACAATCTCAGTTATAATGGGCGGAGCAGGATACATGTCCATTTTCAAGGTAACCAATACCACCTGCGAAAGAAATTTAGGAGATAGAATATGACGTTTACTGAGATATTGTCCACACCCACACAGCACACCGACGTCCAATGTACATCCATTTAACGTCCGGGCAAGATTTTACGGGATGTCCAGTGGACGTGTGGTTTTGGTCCATATAACGTCTAGTGGATGTACACGGGAGAGTACAGGTGGCACAGTTGCCGTGCATCTACTGGACGTCCAAAAGTACATATTATGTCCATTTCTGATACCAAAACGAACTAATTATGGACGTACAGACGCCCAATGGACGTTCAGAGGACGTGTTCTTTTGGTCCATACGACGTCCACTCGATATACACAAGATGTTACTTTGGGACAGTTGGCATGCATCTCCTGGACGTCCATTCGGAGCTAAAATGGACCTATTATGGACTTCAAGCTGATGTAGAGGATGTCCATATGTGGATATCATGGGAACCTGAACGTACAAATTGTGACTATTTTTGGTTCCTACACGGACCAATTATGGCCTTTCACTGAATGTTCTAAAGGACTGCCACAGAAGGATTATTTACTTAAAGCCCGATACAGAAGCCATACTATCTGGAATCAATCTATTTTTAACATAGGTTAAATTTTATCATATCAAAGTGACATTTAAATAAGCCATCTTCCATCAATTTTTACTATCAGTCAACAAATACACACGTCAACATTTATACTATAAAGTTTTATGAGCAAACAAAAAAGCAATGAGAAATATTTTTAATACGTTTAATATTTCGTACCTTTCCAGTCAAAATTATTGTTCTGTGTTCCACGAAAATAATTGGTTTTCGACTTTTATCTACTGAAAGGTCAAACTATTTGAAGATTCGGTATCAATAGCAAATCTAGTTCCAATTTTACATGAATTAATCCTTCCTAACAATAATGCATCCTTATCTCCCGAAAATGAGAACTCAAAATATAATTAACAAAGTAAAGTATTCTGCCCATACGCTTCAGTTAATACAATTTGTTGATTAAAAAACCTTCAAACCTGCATCCTCTTCCACTCTTTGTAGATGCATAGAAAAATATCACAAACCGAAACCTCCCTCGATTCACTCTAAAGTTTCAAATTCATTTGGAAATATCAGTTCTCCCTTTTCGTTAGTATTGAGAACAGGCAAGACAGCTACGCTTCACTTCGCATATTGAAACAAATGATGACCAAAAGTTTTAACAATATCCCCCTTTTTTTTTTTTTTTTTTTTTTTTTTTTTTTTTTTTGCATATTATCATACTGATAGGAGAAACATTAACTTCAATCAAAACATGCCATCCATTAATGGCCGAGAACGTTACAAATTATTGAACTTATATACATTAAAGAATAAGAAAGGCGTAACATAGAAAGAAACGAATAACATAACAATATACTTTATTGGATTACCTCTAATTACATATACTGCTCCACAATATTATCTTTTTAATATATTGAATAAGATTGTAATACGATTTTCTTTCGCATCTCAATGATATTAAAAGTTTCGTATACATGTTTTATTCTTGATTATGAAATGTATTATAAACGCATAATATTGTTACTAAAATAAATATTTTTTAAAAGAAAGTGAATTTTAACCTTCTCACTGATATATCATGAGATTCTTTCTTCGTGTGCTCCATTTTTCTTTTTTCTGAAATTAAGAAAATGGGAAAATTAATTCTAGGTATAATCAACATCACAACGATCAAAATTAAAATCAGATTATGAGGTTGCTGTTAAGTAAGGTTCTTTATGTTTAACTTTGAAGAGTAAAAATTACATGACGGATTCAACTTGGGACCTTTTGGCTTTAAACTATAAAAACGGGACTCAAAGGTATACAAAGTTACAATTACAAATTCCAAATTGAACTACAAATTACAAAAATGAGCTCCTCCGTGGCTAAGCGGTTAGCATACGCGCCTTTGGCGTGGGAGACCTGGGTTCGATTCCCGGCGGGAGCCCACGTGGTTCAGATTCCACGTTAATCAGTAGGTCCACGTCTCATATAGCCTCGCTGCTGAAACGGACGTTAAACTAAAAATAAATTAATCAATACAAATTACAAAATGTAATATTAGCGGCAGTTTCAAGTTTCTGAAAATCTACTTTTTTTCTTGCAGCCTTGGGCCCAAAATGTATTTCCTTTTCATACTTTATTCTGTTCAAGCACAATACAATGAATCTCAAATTTCAAGTTTAACTCCCAAAAGTCGTTCCATCTAAGAAACAGGCTTTCTCATTCCATTGTAAGATCGAAGAATGTTTTCCGATTTTCTGAAATATCGGAAAAAAATATATACTGTAAGTACGAATATATCCCCACCTTTCCGAAATAATATATATACAGGTGGCGGCAGTGCGAAGCTCAACAGTGGCGTTCTGTTTCCAAAGCTTAACCCTTTTAGGCTTTATAGTAACTTGTTACCACGGCGTAGTATCGTATTTGATCGCTTATTTAGGTTCTATAACAAATATTTAAGCCGGTTTTTTTTTATTGGTCAAGTCTAGGATGGACCAAAGAACACCCCAGATGCGTTTTGAAACCGGATGGTGAACTTGGCGACGCCAAGTGGGGGCGGAGGGGCGTGAAATTTTTCATAAAACAAATTTCAGAAATTTTTCACGCCTTTAACTTTCAAGATATCAGGTTGAAACTTTGCATACTGATGCGTTCACCATTAGGTATTTCTCATTCTTTTTGAGATCCCTATGTGAAACCAGTGTCGGGTACGAGGGGCTCAAGTTTTTTCGGAGGGGTCCGAAGCGGTGAGTTTTTCTGAAAAATTTCCGATTGTCTCGATTGTTCCGGTTGATGTGTACGATACGGACATGTAGTGGTACTGTTAGAAAGAGCTCGTTATACTGAAGAAAATGACGTTTGAACCATGACTGTACCCAGGCCCGGGCCAGAAGGGCGCAAAAATTTCGATTTCTTTTTTCCAAAAAAATCTCCCAGTTTTTTTTTTTTTATTTTCTAGTGTATAATACGGACAAGCGAATGATACCATTGGAAAGTATCCTCTATCCTTAAGAAACAAGGTATGAACCTTGATCCTACGACAGATATTAAGGAAGCAGTAGTTGTTTGAGTGAAAGTCTCAGGTTAACTCAAAAAATGGAAATCCTAAAAGGTTTAAACATTTCTATGTATTTATTTATAGTTTCGTATCTTAATCTACTACTTATGTAGCATGAATACAAATGAATAACAAGCTGTTCGGTGAAACTATCATTTTTCTTTTCAAAAGTTTTGTTAAACACTGAGTAAACACCCTGATATTTTTAAAAAATTAAATTAAACGGGTAACTGTAAGCAAGTATACTATTACTTCAATACAACACAGCTTCTTGGTATCGTAGAGTTTGTTGCCAGAGTACATTAAACTTCAGTTTCTATTCTGTACGTTATCTTGTTCGTCTACCTTATGTTCTACGCAATCCATTAAAACAACCGTAATATCATTTTACTACTTTGGAAATTTGTTGAATTTTATAACTTTAAACTATACTTGCTCAATAAATCATAACTAACCTTTGTTCTCTTCCCTCCTGTCTCTCCTTCGTTCGTCGCAGCCGATTCTGAATTATCGTCTCCACTTTTTCTCTGTAACTGTCCCGCAAGCTTTTTCTACGGATTCTGTGGAAAGAAGAATAAGTGTTATACTTGAGTCTGTGTGTATTATTTTGACATTCTAACATCTGCAAATCTATGAGATCTAAACTAGTTATAACCAGAAAATGTAAAAACAGCAACTAAAGAAGTTTGCAGCAATTAACGTAATCATGCCTGTTTGCCTCTAACCAGGGCCGTAACTTGTGGGGGCAGGGAGGGCAACTGCACCTCCAGGGAAGCTTCCCGCCGTTCGAGGGGGCCTACTTTAAGACAATGTTTTATTCCATATACTGTAATACATGCAATTATAAATGAAGCATCAAACAGGTTCACTACATTACATACACAAAACAGCACACAACAGGTAGATAAAACAAAAATGTGTCGTGGACCCACTTCAGTAAAAAATGTCTATATTATTAAGTGCCCCAGAAATCTTTATTCTTATGGCTTTGACATTTGTAAATATTGTCCCTTGAGTTAATTTGTCATGTACGGAATGGGCCCTGCAGAGAGCTGGAGGGCCCACAAAGAGTAAGAGAAAGATGGAAAGACGAGATCTATTTTCGAATTTTGTAGGGAATCCAAAACAATCTTTTGGAGGGGGCTCAAATATTAATGCTTCCCCCCAAAAAAAATCTAAGTTACGGCGCTGCCTCTAACTTTAATTTAGAGCAAGACATGATATACTATGTGTAATTGAAAGGAAAAATGTTATAAGGTAGATATTTGTAATCGACTTCAAAATGTTATCTATCTAACATTGAGCCCATCCGCATTTACTACGAAAATATATTTATCGCACATTAAATGTGTAACATAAAACTTGTACTTTTTTTTTTAAAAAAAAGGAGATAAACATATTTGAGTCATTGCACGTCAAATTATTACACTACAGCCCATTTTCAACCCACCCTTTTCTTTCAAGTAAATTTTATTTCCGTGTTATCCTGGATAAAAAATTCATTAACTGTCTTAGAAGAAATTATGAAATCAATTACAATTTTATCTACGTCCATTATAGCTTACAATTTAGCCTTTAAATATTAAGACTAAAACCAAGTCTTTAAATATTAAGACTAAAACCAAATTGATGATATTTTGACAATATGATGACAATATTTTTGACAATTTTTTATATTTCAGACGCGTGTCTCTGGCAACATGCTACACGTATGAACCTAACACTGCATTTCTACTAGGACAGTACTGCAAATGCCATTTAATTCTGGAGATGGTGTGCTATGGACTTACAAAACTTACAACCATTTGTTGACTTAAACCGAAACAATTAGACATAGACCCCAAAAACGTATGGTCCTCTCAATACAGACCGATTATACTATCCTCAAACCAGCTATAAATCTGTGACCAAGCAGAGATACGAAGGAGGACCACCGTTAGAAAGTTCCCCCTTAGTAACTGCATCTTAGTTATTTCGTCTCCGCTAGACGACCTTCAGAATTGGAATTTACAAACAAATTCTATATAACAAACAAAAAATTCGTTACCACCAAAAGTTGGTTAAAAAGCAAAGACAATAGAAAGGAAAATTTTAAAAAATCCAGTTTAAGAAAATTTAAATAATAGAAATTACTCTCATCAAAAGGTGAACTAAGTAAATAGGAATAAACTACATGTCCGGAGGAAAGCTTAAAATTAAATCGGATAGTTATTAGTACAAGTCCATCGGTGATGGAAAATAACGTTAAACTTTCTTACTGTGAGCTCACACACATGTCCCTCCACATCACACCACTCTGCCCCGAAGGAACCATGACAAACGCCATGAAGTATACAAGGAGATGAAAATTTCCTCTCACACGAAAACAAAGTAGGAAGAAAGTACTTAATTCGAATGAAAATAAAGTACAACAAAAAAACAGGAAAATACCGAAATAATGAAAAAAAACCATAGGATGTGTAAACCTGTATTACTTTTTCCTTACAAAATCTTCCTCGTTATTGGAAATATTGTAAATATATAATATAATATATGACACGATTGCTTCGTGTTCCTGTTTGGGCAAGCCATTCTTATGACAGTAAGGGTTCGATTCCTGTCTGTCCCTGTTCGGCAAAGCCATTCTTATGACACGACTGGGTTCGGTTCTCGTTTGTCCCTGTGAGGGAAAGCCATTCTTATGACCGGTAGGGTTTGGTTCTTACGTGTTTCCATTCGGAATAAGTAATTCTTATAACCCTACTGAGTTCGATTCTTGTTCGGTACGCCTTACCTATGGGGGGGTTCTAGTGGTTAGTGGGGAAAAGATTTCACTCCGCAGCTGGAAAAACCAGAATAAACGATGCGCAGACCTCCAAGTTGGATCTCGAACCAATTTGAACTCCGATTGAGGTCGCGACTGCGGGTGCCCACCGTCCTCGTCACGCCTGCTGACATCAACAGAATAGACACAAGTAGTAAAATATAATATCCACCATTTCAATAGTGATTCGTGTAGTGAATACAGTAAAGGTACTTGCAAACAAAACATATACATTAAGCAACTTTTATTCAATTAACACAGGTTGCGTATAATACTTACGTGTACAACTTTATTACATTTTATTAAAAAAATTATTTAAACATGTGCTAATGCCCTATAAGCCCATATTAATACTCATTTAGAATTTGTACGTAGGAATAATTATGAACAATTGGTTTCTTTCTTTCTTTACAAAAAAATACCACACCGTAGTTGCCGGTTAGAATTTACTTTGCACGATGCATTAACATTTAACACACGCTATTTATTCGCACTACACATTACTGCACTGCAAAGTGATGGATTTTGGGGGGGGGGGGGGTCATGTAGTTACTCCCAATAGAAAAATTTCTTATAGATCCTTGTTGTCCGTCCAATGGTCATAATTTGGGCTCCGTTCTGGTTGCTACTTCTCAACCACGAACATAATTAACCTTTTACCTGCATTGATTCCTTGTTCACAAAGTGTGGTGTTTCATTATTTTGAACATTATCCGCTGTTTTAGCATACGCCCATTGGTTCTATGAAAATTTTGCGTTTGAACACTTATTATGGTTCCACTTCCTTTTCACATAACTTAATTCACACTATTTTCAATGATGGTTGAAGAAATTTTGGATTTATCGATGGACGCAACATATGCAGGACAGTCTAGATAGCCATCATCATCAAGCACACCTTCGCGCCTTTCAGACTAAGCGTCAGTAAGTTTGCGCTAGTCACGACAAAAAAATACTTTAAAAATATCTATAACAAATATTCTTCACAAGGAATATATATATCGAAAGGCGTTAACTGAGTTCACCATTAATATGAAATAATTAAAATATTAAAAATAGTAAAAATATTCTTTGATTAAATTAGATTCGGCTGTACTATATTTTATAACGTCACGACCACATCACATCCCTTTTGTTCGATGAACAAGAAGTACAAGTCATCACTCACAGCACTGCCAACTCATTGAAAAAGAAAAACCATAACACAGTTTGAGTCAACGTATACTGGACGGAGCCTTATTCCACTTCAGCAAAGAGTAACTGGGAAAATTAAAATGGAATGGGAGTGAGGGGGGCCACACGCTCACAAATGGCGTGCGGAAGGGACGATGATCTTCTTAGAAGATTATCAGAATCCTGGAATCTTGAAATTATCCTCTTCCCAAAAGTTTATTTTTTTTTGGTTATTACTCCTCTTCTTTCTTCCTTCCTTTTTTTATTAATATTTAATTTATTATAGTTCACTAACACGTCACATAAACGTAGATGGGCTATTTTATTTTTATGGGCTATATACTCTAAATGGGCCTTTTTTGTATAGGATTATATTTGTCTTCATAACAATATTTGAATATGAGTTGAATAACATATTTATTGTCTATTGTATTTTCATTTTATATCATGTATATGTAACTTTCATATTCTATTTATTTACATCATATAACTAATATATTTCTTACACCATTACATAAATCGTAAAATTTCAACCTTTCTTCTCCTTTTTTTTGTAAGTATCTGACTCGTGTTGTTGCATCTTACACTAAATATCCTTATGGAATTTTTCAATATTTTAAACAGAATAAAATATAAAATGCAAAGATAACAATTTTGTACGTATATGTACTTACTTATGGCTAATTTTCAAAATATCTCTTATAGTGTAATATTTTCATTATTCAAACATTTAAAGTACAACATTTAAACAACACTATATCAACTTATGAGTTAATTTTAAACATAATGCAATAATACGATAACACAAATACAGTGAAACCTCTACTAACGGACACCTCTGTAAAGCGGACACCTCTCATAACGGACATATTTTTTAATCCCCAAACACTGTAATAGGGAAAAACCATGTTGACAAACCTCTCTAAAGCGGACACTCTCTAGTACGGACACAGACAGTCTTTTCTGTCTCTTATAGGTATTATTTACCTCCGTATTACGGACACTTTCTCTAGAAACAAGTTGAAAAGTACAGAAAAATTACATTTTCAGAAATGCATACATGTATCACCAAGGAAGCATTGTAATAACATTTTTTCTCAGCTGTTCAGAAACTCAGATGAATCGTCTTTGTTTAACAACACTCTCATATCCTTTGCTTGCATTCCACTCCCACCCACCTGTTTTAGAATCGAAAGTGATTGACAGTTGCCTGCCATTTGGGATGACACGTCATTCTACTGTTCCGGTGGAATCAAGCAGAAGACATGTTAGGTATTTTTTGTCCGCGTATTCGCATATTGTCTTAGTGCCTCTATTTGTAGACGGAAATCTTTCTAAGTCATTCTGCATCGAATAAGCAGTAAGGTGTAAGTTGTCGTGAGTTTTCGAAATGCCACGAGAAGCGTTAATGTTAAAATCGAATTGATTGAATTTTCGAAGAATACTGAGGTGTGCGAAGGATAGCTGAAAATTTTTGTATCGGTAAAACACAAGCACCTGAGATAATATGAAACCAAGACTAGTTAATAAAGTTGTGGTGTGAAAATGACAATGAAAATAGTGTCTCATTGCTTTGAACAAAGTTGGTGTGCAAGTAAATGTTCTTATAAAGTGCGGAATGAAAAAAATTCCTGTGTTAGGGTCGATGCTAAAAGCTAAGAATTTGGAGGTAGCAACAGAAATAAATGTTTCAGATTTCAAGGTCTCGAACGAGTGGTTAGAGAAGTTTCGGATTAGACACAAAATTTCTTTCAAAGCGATTTGTGGAGAATCCGCAGATGTCGACATGCCCACAGTCATAGAACGGTCTGATAAATTACCTTCAATAGTTTGTAATTACATATCACCTTATTTACTAATTTACGTAAGAATATATCGAAACCTCTCTGAGACGGACACCTCTCTATAGCGGACAATTTTTGATTCCCCACGGCTGTCCGCTTTAGAGAGGTTTCACTGTATATGAAATAAATTCTCTCATTAGTAAATAATTTTTTCAGAACATATTACATATTAAAACTTTATTTTCACACAATATTGACTAACATACGTTTTTGTCGAGATTTAATAAATTTTATCGGCGCCTTTAAGATTCACAGCTATGATTCTCTCTGACCACTCGACAAGGTCTGCCTGGCTAAATTTCGAAGATACCTACCCACAATAAATTATTTGTTTTCCACCCCGAGATGAGGCCGAATTATAGAACACAAGGTTAAAAATTGAAAATAATGGGATTTACCAAAATTGCTTACTTCGATAGTTAAAGAAATATTATATTACCCAACATATATAGGGGGGGGAACCTCATCTCAACGACTTGGTATATGTCTTTGCATGTTTTTCCATTACTTTGGAAAAGAAACATCAACGGCCATCTGGAACTCGCATAGCTAATCACAGATGCCTGCTTATATCATATGAAACAACTTTTTTTTTTACATTCCTTGAACTCTCTCATTCAATAACACGTAAGGATTTTGTAAATTTATCAATGCTAATTCCAACACATCGGATGAACACAGATTTTTACAATACAGAAAATTCAAATATTTGTCAACTTCCAACAATTTTTCCAAAATTTTGTGTATTCGTTCATTATTACTTCTCGACTGAACACTTTGAGACAAACATACTGGTATTGTAGTTAATGCGTTGCAAAGAACAGTTTCAACACTACTTTCTAAATCTGAATTTTTAAATTCGCTTGAAATCATGTCATGGTATTTCTCAGAACTATGTTTTACAGCTAAGTCTAACCAAATTTTTCGAGTTTGTTTCGTAGGTTTCCACACCTCAAGTCGATCTACTGAATGTGAACCAATTGATTTACCATTAAAGGATCTATCAATTCGAACACCTTTTCTGAATTTGATCTTTTATTAACACAGAGATAGGGTCCTTTGAACACATTAAAGAATTTTGAAATTTTCTTGTCTGTTGCGGAACTTAAGTACGTCTGTTTCAGAGAAACTAAGTCATTCACCTGTATTTTGTGTTTACTCTCCTGTTGTGAGTTGTACTTCTCATTTCGCTTTCGAATCACTTCTTTTCTTTTAAAATCTGCCATTACCAATTTATTGTCCCAACTTTCATTGTCATTTTCACTTGTGTCATTTGTAAAAATGCCAAAATGTTCAAAGATAGGTTTTTCAGTCTGAATATTCGGATGTAAACTAGCCGGACTCGCGCCAAGACTGCTTGATATGGAATAATTCAATAACACAACAACTTGCGGTATGAATTTCTCCCAGGAACCATGATCATCTTTACAAAATAGTCTAAATAATCTGTTCGTCTCCCGATGGATCCTCTCAACTGTGTTCGACGCCGGATGGTAGGACGTTGAATAAAATATTTTAACACCATATTCTTCCATTTTCTGTTTGAAATTTTTAGAAATAAAACAACTACCATTGTCCGCTAATATAGCTGAAGGTATTCCTAAGTGCACAAAGTACAATGATTCCAAACATTTAACTACACACTTCGTAGTAGCGTTCCGGATGGAATAAAGAACAAGGTAGCGAGTAAAAACATCCAAGACTGAAAGTATAAACTTATATTTTGAAGGAGATGTCACAAGAGGTCCGATGATATCAATCGAAATCAATCTCCTGGGGCCTTTCACCTGTATGGTTTCTAGAGGTCTAGCTGGGGGTCGAGTATCAACCTTTGTTCGTTTACACTCGAGACAATCGTTAATATAGTTCATCACGTCTCGCCGCATAGATTTCCAATAACAAATTTCGCTGATAAAGCTTACAGTTCTTTCACATCCGAAATGACCACGGTTGTTATTCATTTCTTCAATTACCAGATTTACTAAAGATGGTGGAATGCAAATTCTCCAACTGTTAGGGAAATGAAAGTTCTTATACAACAAAATTCCGTTTTCCACTTTGTAGAATTTCTCTACATTTCTATTTTGCATCTTACTATAGGGATCGTTTGGTTTCTCTAAAAATTTAATAATTTTACTATACTCAGGATGTTCTTTTTGTTTTTCGGTTAACTCTCCTGGTGTGAGGTTTCTGAAAAATGATGGGAGAACTTCTAAATTGTTTATGTCCAAAATTTCACTAGGAGGGGCTAAAACTATCCTGGATAATGCGTCACTGGCAACATTTTCACTCCGTGAAATGTGCTTTATTTCTAGATTAAATCTCTGTAGTTCTAGAATCCACCGAGCCAAACGAGAGTTCCAGTGGCGAATTTTATTCAAAAACACTAGTGAGTTATGGTCTGTGTAAACTTTCACGTGATGGCCATATAATAAATGTATCCACTTACGGATGGCAGTAACGATTGCATAAGCCTCTAATTCCATGATAGTGAAATTTCGCTGTGCACTATTGAGAGTCTTACTGTAAAAACCAAGTATGTGTTTTTCACCATTGACTTCTTGGAATAATATACTTCCAACTGCTACCAAAGAACTGTCTGTCACTAAACAAAAATCGCGATCCAACAGCGGGTGATTTAACAGCACCTCTTCAGATAATGATTCTTTCAACTTAACAAAACTTTGCTCACATTCGTCAGTCCAAATCCACCTTTTATTCTTTTTCAGAAGTTCAAACAATGGATTGGCTAAATGAGCGAAATGATATACGAATTTAGAACACCACTCGAACAAACCCAACACTCGCTTAAGTTCCTTTACATGTTTGGGACGAGGCAATGTTCGAATTGTTTCTATATATGAGGGATCCTTTTTCACGCCTTCAGGTGTGACTACGAAACCAAGTAATTGAAAATTCGTATTACAAAATGAGGATTTCTTTAAATTTACAGTCATATTAGCTTCTTCTAATTTTGTAAACAACAAATCAAAATTTCTAACTGTTCATCAAAAGAAAAATTGGTACAGAAATGTCATCAATATACGTAACTAATTTGTCGAATAATGCATGACCTAACACAACTAAAAGACAAGCCATTAATCCTACGCCTCCATTTGCGTATCCAAAAAGGATGGATGTAAATCTATACATTTTACCGTTCCAAGAAAATGCTGTGTAATGTCTACAATTTTCAGATATTGGAACTTGTGTATAGCTTCCTACTAAATCGATATTTGATACGTACTTTGCACCCTGAAACTTTAACAGCAGATCATCAATTTTGTTTACCTTTAAAAGTTTTATTTTTACATGCTTGTTCAAAACTGTTAAATCCACTACTATACGCATTTTACTAGTATTTTTCTTTGGCACGCAGAAGATTGGATGTGAATGGATTGACACACAAGATTCTATTACACCACCTTGTAACCACTCATCAATTTGCGAATCAATATGTTCTTTGAATTTATATGGTAACGTATATTACCTTTTAACTAAAGGTTGGTCAGTGTCTACCTCAATTTTATACTCAAATTTGGTACAACATCCGGAAATATTTTTAAAAATTTTCCTGTTTCAACAACAATTTGAACAATTTCTCTTTCTCAAAATCAGACAATTGAGCTTCCCTAACCTTTTCCCGTATTTCTGAAATTGAAACAAATTCACTTTCTATTTTACTATCAAATGTGTTACAAACTGCAACTCTATCTAACGACTTACAATGCGATTTTTCGATCTCACAATCTATCTCTGAAATTTGTTGTGAATAGTAATCAAACAAAAATGTATCTTCATTAGCAATTTCTAAATTTAGCACTTTCATTTCCTTTTTGTTACTACAAGAATTACGAATTTTATTATAAGCTTGATCAGAAAGAACAACATGATTAACCCATTCTTTTTCTAATTTTTGCTTTTCACTTACCAAATTATTTACTATGGGACATTCTACATTCACTTTTCCAATCTCATATAAAATTTCCGATTCATCATCACTATCGCTAGTAACATTCATTTTAGTTTCGATACCAACTTGAGACACAAAATTTACCTTTTTCTGTACATCACCTCTAGTCAGAATTTTTGTAACTTTAGTATTGTCAACTTGACCACCTAGCATAGGTACGTTAACGATTTCTCCTTCTTCTTCAACCGTAATAGAATTATCACCAAAATCTATCTTTGCCTTGGATTGAGTAAGGAAATTTCGACCCAACAAGCACTCAGTATTTAAGTCAGAGACAACTAACACACGTACGTCAAAACTAACTTTCCCTATTTCAATACACAATATTGTTTCACCTTGCACCTGTTTCTTTTCCTTACCTGAAAAATCCACCAACGAAATATGTGGAGCTGGTCGCAAGTGAGGATGGGAAATAATAGACGCTACTCGTTTCCATGTCTCTAAAGACAACAGGCTGACTGATGCTCCAGAGTCACACAAGGCCACTATTGGTTGATTTAAAACTTGTACCTTTATCTCAGCTGACCTAGATTGACTATTAAATTTTTGTTCTTTATCACTGCTTTCAGATGAATCGGTGTCCCAGCTTACAACATTAACTACGTTCTTTCCAATTACAACAAGCTCGCATTGCGAATCATTTTTGAGCGCATTTTGACTTTCAGTACCAAAATTACCATTCACATTACCAACTCTCCCAACCGCACTCGCGGTTGGAGAGTATTCTCAGTTTAAATTTTGATCTTTGTTTTGTGGGAGCATAACCCTTGGACTATAATATGGAAATTGTGGTGCAGATTGAGTATATGTGGGCATTGGCTGTGCTCGGTTCATACCTTCATCATGGTTACTATTTATGAAGTTCACTCTTTCGTTTTGATTTGAATTTTCATACTCGTGATCATCTTCGTAATTACTACGATTGTTACCTTGGCCCTCATTGCGATCATTATTTCTTGCATAACTATTCTTACCTTTGTTCCAATGGAACTTTTTCTTATTCGGACTTCCCTTCCTTTTGGGTCCGTCAAACTTACCTTTACCTGAATTTCTACACATGAATCACTACTTTTTGCGTGAACGGTGCAGGAGTTTTGTGTCTGTTTGGAGCGCCATTCTTATGACACGATTGCTTCGTGTTCCTGTTTGGGCAAGCCATTCTTATGACAGTAAGGGTTCGATTCCTGTCTGTCCCTGTTCGGCAAAGCCATTCTTATGACACGGCTGAGTTCGGTTCTCGTTTGTCCCTGTGAGGGAAAGCCATTCTTATGACCGGTAGGGTTTGGTTCTTACCTGTTTCCATTCGGAATAAGTAATTCTTATAACCCTACTGAGTTCGATTCTTGTTCGGTACGCCTTACCTATGGTGGGTTCTAGTGGTTAGTGGGGAAAAGATTTCACTCCGCAGCTGGAAAAAACAGAATAAACGATGCGCAGACCTCCAAGTTGGATCTCGAACCAATTTGAACTCCGATTGAGGTCGCAACTGCGGGTGCCCACCGTCCTCGTCACGCCTGCTGACATCAACAGAATAGACACAAGTAGTAAAATATAATATCCACCATTTCAATAGTGATTCGTGTAGTGAATACAGTAAAGGTACTTGCAAACTACAACGACTCACCAAAGGTAGTCGTCAACCTGGTTCGGCTAATAATATAAGTAGATTTCGAGTGGTAGTAATTGTTTACACATTAAAATATCTTCTGTGATTACATTTACTAGTATTCTCACCTTTTATATTGAAATCACAAAACGATGATACGTATTAAACAATTTTATTCGTTGATTTTCTTTGAACGAATATGCACATAGACTGTATTGCAATCGTACATGTTTGTTAGGTATCTATCAACAACTACATAGCAACTAATTATACAATAATGTATATATCTTATATATTTTGAAAACATTCTTCTTTTGTTATTTTTAAATTAACATTATATCTGGTATAGTGCTTATGTAGAAGCACTTTCTGCCCAAAAATACAAGTAATTATCAATTTATACAAGTATCTCGTTGTATAAAAATGTCGCCCGACGATGGGACTGAATATAAAAGTTACAAGGAAGCTTGGTTTTTATATTTAAGAACCACTGGTCCGTTTATAAGAACAATATTCCATAATTACGTCCTTTACATTTTGATCGACCCTCGCATATATATAACATTATTTATTTTCATTCATATAAATATATTTATAATAAATCTTTCATTTCATTATCATTTATCTTTTATTACATTAATATATATTTTATTATTAAAACGTCGTCGCTTATTTATATAATTAACGAAGGGTACGAATTCAAAATAGTAAGAAGCAATTACATTTTAAAACATGAGTCACCATGATCAAGGGCGCATTATATATTAATTACTTTAGATGATACTCTACAGTATGCATTGTATCAATTAGGCGTCAGAATATAGAAGAATCTTATTCAAGTAACATATAAGATTGTGCATGAAGACAGTCGTTGAATAATTAGCTGAATAGAATGAATCATATACTTAACATAATCTTTTTGACAATTAAGTTTCAACATAAATCAAATATACTATAAATAACCTTTGCTTTTAATGAATCGAACTATAATTCTTCATATTAACAAGAAAGAATTAAAATCATTTGAAAATTATCATTTGTTGGAACAAATGTGAAAAAAATATTTGAGTTCATTAACTAATCCTATCAAGTATAATGCTTGTATATCGAAGTCATAAGAATTGTTTTCATTATTGATATTAACACATAGACTTAAAAATAAATATTCACAAGAATCTATAGCTGGTATGGGTTTAACCCTTACTTCATTAATTAGAGTCAGTTTAAATTTGTATTAGCATATGATTCTAATAAAGTACATTGTACTGCACTATCATGATTAGGTTCCGCAATATTTTGTACATGTATGGCGTCGTGATTCTGATTTTGATACGAAGTGCCATCTCTTGAACAACGATTATGTCTATACATAGAATTTGTAGCATTTCTAGAATTTCGCCATGTATTTCGATTGTTTTTATGTCTACTTCGGTTGAGTGATCTGACATAATTATTGTCACGATTGGTTAGGTTATTTTGATTCGCAACATAGCTTTGCCTATTTTGCTCGTTCTGATTGCTTGAATTTACTCGGTTTAGGTTATGTTCCGTATCGTTCATACTACGGATATTTAGATTCCGAACAGGTACAAAATGATCTGAATTATTTTTACTTTTACCTACTCCTGCTTGTTGATTCAAAGCATGGTATTGATTTTCATAACATTGAACAAGCATTAATAAATGGTTAAAACTCATACACTGGGTAGAAAACAGGATCTGTTGTAGTTTAAACGGTAGCAAATTTCGAATTGAGGCTATGATTCTAGATTCCGATTGCAATGGATTTACAACTTTTAATTCGTTGTATGTATTTACAACAAACTCGACAACAGATTTGTGCAAACGAGGATTGAAATATTGGTTTCTAATCGTGGCATCTCTGTTTGCAAGCAAAAAGTCATTTTCGTAATTTGCGATTAGCGCTGCTTTGAATTCCTCATACGTACTAACGTGATCTCGTACTGCTTTAAACCATAAAGAACATGGTGGGAGTAATAAATGAGGGATTAGTTTCATATATTGTGATCTATCTATACACATTATATTGCACTCGTCCTGAAATTTTTCTAGGAAAGAAGTAGCATTCTCATTACATTTACCACTGAACTTACTCATAGCACGTATTTCACTCATCTTTACGCTTAACTTTACCTTCCTTTTATCATTCCGTGTTCTTGTTGTGTGACAATTCCTACCTATGGCGTGATGTGTAGTTGCACCATCTCTTTTCCGCCCATCTGTACTCCTCGGATGAATTTCTTCCAAAATAATGTCCTCATCAGATACGGGTGAAGGCGAAGTCATCTCTTGTGAACAAGGGAATTCTACACGATCATTATCCATGTTGTTGTGGTATGTGTTGTCCTTGATCTGTAGTGTCCTGATTTTCTCTTGTAAGGTAGCTATCAACTGTGTATTTACACGTATCTGGTTGGAGTTATCCGTGACCTGAATCTTTTGTTGCTGTACAGAAGATTCTATTACTTCCAAATCCCTTTTTACACCACTGACTTCTTGGATTAGATGGTTTTGATTATCCTGGCAATCCTCAGATATTCTTTTTAATTTTTCATCAAACTGCGAAGTGATGTCATTCATTGCCTGGATAATAAATTGTTTCGTCTCATCTGACTTCTGCTCCAATCGTCTGTTGGATTCCTCGGACTTCTGCTCCATCGTCTGCTTTAATTCTTCATATTGTCTGTTGGATTCCTCGGACTTCTGCTCTATCGTCCGCTTTAATTCTTCATATTGTCTGTTGGATTCCTCGGACTTCTGCTCTATCGTCCGCTTTAATTCCTGCTTCATGGCTTCCATATCGTCTTTTCGGCTTTGTTCTTGCCGCTGTAAGACTAGTAAAATTCGGTCTTCTAATGTCATTCCTGGTGCTGCACTTTGCTCACCGTTATTACTATCACTGGTTCCTTTCTCCATTGCCTCACCGTTCATTTCTCTTGTGATTATTCTACCACTTCTAAGTCTTGTCAAGTTCGTAGTCATTAACCTTATTACAGAAGTAAATTCACCCTTACTTTACTTCGGGATATGAATTTACAAGAATCCCGGGTGAGGTAAACCAAAATTTTTACAACGACTCACCAAAGGTAGTCGTCAACCTGGTTCGGCTAATAATATAAGTAGATTTCGAGTGGTAGTAATTGTTTACACATTAAAATATCTTCTGTGATTACATTTACTAGTATTCTCACCTTTTATATTGAAATCACAAAACGATGATACGTATTAAACAATTTTATTCGTTGATTTTCTTTGAACGAATATGCACATAGACTGTATTGCAATCGTACATGTTTGTTAGGTATCTATCAACAACTACATAGCAACTAATTATACAATAATGTATATATCTTATATATTTTGAAAACATTCTTCTTTTGTTATTTTTAAATTAACATTATATCTGGTATAGTGCTTATGTAGAAGCACTTTCTGCCCAAAAATACAAGTAATTATCAATTTATACAAGTATCTCGTTGTAAAACAAAACATATACATTAAGCAACTTTTATTCAATTAACACAGGTTGCGTACAATACTTACGTGTACAACTTTATTACATTTTATTAAAAAATATTTAAACATGTACTAATGCCCTATAAGCCCATATTAATACTCATTTAGAATTTGTACGTAGGAATAATTATGAACAATTGGTTTCTTTCTTTCTTTCCAAAAAATACCACACCGTAGTTGCCGGTTAGAATTTACTTCGCACGATGCATTAACATTTAACACACGCTATTTATTCGCACTACACATTACTGCACTGCAAAGTGATGGATTTTGGGGGGGGGGTCATGTAGTTACTCCCAATAGAAAAATTTCTTATTGATCCTCGTTGTCCGTCCAATGGTCATAATTTGGCCTTCGTTCTGGTTGCTACTTCTCAACCACGAACATAATTAACCTTTTACCTGCATTGATTCCTTGTTCACAAAGTGTGGTGTTTCATTATTTTGAACATTATCCGCTGTTTTAGCATACGTCCATTGGTTCTATGAAAATTTTGCGTTTAAACACTTATTATGGTTCCACTTCCTTTTCACATAACTTAATTCACACTATTTTCAATGATGGTTGAAGAAATTTTGGATTTATCGATGGACGCAACATATGCAGGACAGTCTAGATAGCCATCATCATCAAGCACACCTTCGCGCCTTTCAGACTAAGCGTCAGTAAGTTTGCGCTAGTCACGACAAAAAAATACTTTAAAAATATCTATAACAAATATTCTTCACAAGGAATATATATATCGAAAGGCGTTAACTGAGTTCACCATTAATATGAAATAATTAAAATATTAAAAATAGTAAAAATATTCTTTGATTAAATTAGATTCGGCTGTACTATATTTTATAACGTCACGACCACATCACATCCCTTTTGTTCGATGAACAAGAAGTACAAGTCATCACTCACAGCACTGCCAACTCATTGAAAAAGAAAAACCATAACACAGTTTGAGTCAACGTATACTGGACGGAGCCTTATTCCACTTCAGCCAAGAGTAACTGGGAAAATTAAAATGGAATGGGAGTGAGGGGGGCCACACGCTCACAAATAACGTTACTAAATAATATATGGACGTATTTATGAAGTTTCGCAAGATATCAATACGCATATTTTTTTTTTTTTTATTATAAGCCCTCCACACTGCCCTGCCATTGCGCCACTTGGCGTCTTATCAGCAGTCGCATCTTCCCCAACTGATCTTTTGGTTTAATCTCTCTCTGATTTTTTAATTTTCTCTTCTCTCTTTGATCAGGGTTTGGGGCACTATTTTCTTGTCTGGTATCTTAAAAATTTTGACCAGACGTACTTTTCTATATTTTATTTTTCTTTTCTCTCTTTTGTTTAATTGTATATTACAAAAGGTGTACTTATTTGTTCCAATGCAACTACATTTGTGCAATTACATAGTGCTACATAATAATAATTAAGTGCATGGTGCATTACTACAGTGCAACTAAATTACATGCAATATTACATTACAATATTTAACTACATTTGATTACTATAATATTTAACAATGATATTTTATTGTTTGTTACTGTCCCTTGTCTATCCTTCGTGACTTGGGTGGTAGAAGACCCTGCTGCCTGCTCCATTGTTTGATTTCCTTCCTCTCCGGACTGGTGCCTCTTCTTCCCCTCCGGTTGCCTGGAAACACTGTTGGTGTAGTTTCCACTATGCTGGAATCGGCTGCCAATTCCTTTTCTTGCCATATGTCTTCTTTCCTTTCCTCTTCTTTCGGTGGCACCTGTATGCGATTTCTTGGTTGGACTTTCTTTCTACTACCATCCAGTTCACTTCCCATATTGAAGACTAACCTCCACCTTGTAGCTTGAACACTATTATTATCACTACAACACTACACTACAACGTTTTCGCTACACATCAATTTTCACTACACTACACTACTAATTTCTACACTACTAATTTTAACACTGATTTGCTGCATACATGCAGGGTAATACACAACTGTCCTGTCAGTCGTTTATTTAACCGTCCTATCGGTTAAGGGGGAAATGACTCCTTTCACCTTAATTTTGATTTCTGTTTTGTCTTCTTCTTCGTTCCGTTCTTCTTCTACTCACGTACTCTTCCTGGAAAGACTTAGAGATATGGTTGGTAAGTTTTTCGCAGTATTCATATAGAACCTGATCCCGTAGGATCTCATTTTCTGTTTTATTGGCTAGAATTAAAAGCTCTCTTTCTTCTGTTCCTATTTGCCGTGTGTTCATACATTCGAAGATTATGTGTTTCGGCGTGGCTTCCGTTTGTCCGTCGCATTCGCAGGTGGAGCGTTCTGTTAATCCTAAGCTGTGTAATTTCTGCTTGTACGGTCCATGTCCGGTTATATAGTGTATCATTCCTTTGGTTGGACGTATATGTGTCAATGTTAATCTCTCCCTAACGTCAGGGAAGAACTCGTACACTCTTCTTCCTTTATCTGAATTGTCCCAGAGATGTTGCCATTTTCTGAGTATCAATTCGCTTATCTGTTCTTTATTATTTGCTGGTTAGTTTAATATTTCTTCTATTTTATTCCTATTATTCTTTTTTAGCCAGTAGTATGCTGCCCGTTGCTGTATTACCATGTGCAATGGGGGTATTCCTAATGCTACCAAAAGTCCATCCTTTGACGTCGTGTTATATGCGCCCTTAAACCTAATGAGTACGTTTCTTTGAATTCTGTCAACCATCTCCGCATTTTTTCTATTGTTTAGACGGTGTGCCCAAGCGCTAGATGCATATGCTGTAATTGCCACCATTATTGCATCGTGATATACTTGTATTGTTTTGAGTGGCAGATGGAAACGCCTTTGACCAATGGTGATTATTTTGTTCATGATAGATGTAGCTTTTTCTTTTACGTATTTTACGTGCTGTTGAAAGTTTAGTCTATCGTCGATCATTACGCCTAAATATTTTGTTACTCTTGTTCTTTTAACTATTTTATCTCCCACCCTTATAATAGGGTCTCTTTGCAGCTGTCCTTTCATCAGCATGTACGTCGTTTTTTCTGGTGACAGTTTCAACTTGTTTTGTTCGCACCATTGCTGTATAATTCCTACTACTAATGCAGTTTTGCGTTCAATTTCATTTCTTGAGTCTCCTGCAACTATCACCGTTAGATCGTCGGCGTACGCTACCACTCCTCTTACGTCTTGATTGTCCCTTAAATGGTTTAAACATGGCTCCATCACTATGTCCCAGAAGATCGGTCCACATACCGAGCCTTGTGGGCATCCTTCAGTTGTGTATTTCCACTTAGTTGTTTTGGGACATGTAAACTGAACTTTCCTATCTTTACAGTAGTTCTTGAAAATTTTATACAAGTATATCGGACATTTTAGGTTTCTTAGGCTTTTGAAAAGTGCTGGCCACCACATATTATCGAACGCACCTGAGATATCTATAAATAATCCTAATGAATATTTTTCTTCCGTTGTTTCTATTATCTCCAATACTTTATTAATGGCATCTTCCGTTGATCTCCCTTTTCGGAATCCGTATTGAGACATGTTCATTTCCACGTTTTGTCTATGGATAGTCAATCTGTTGACTAATATTTTCTCGAATAGTTTCCCCAAGCAGTTTATCAAACAGATCGGTCTGTAGGATCTTGGCTTTATTGGATCTTTGTCCTCCCCTTTTTTGATTATGATCACTTCTGACTCTTTCCAGATTTTGGGGAACCTGCCTTGTATTATGCACTCGTTCATGAGCCCTGTTAACTCGGTGACTATTTCCGTTTTTAACTCTTGAAATACTTCTGGTTTTAGTCCGTCTGGCCCTGGTGCTTTCTTCTTCCTGAGTGAGTCTATGGCTGCGCTGACCTCTTCAACTGTTATTTCCCTGACAACCTCTGCCTCTCTTCCAGCCTGATATTCGACTACGTCTTGACGTCTTATTTCCTTCTGTACTTCGCTGTCTTCTTCCTCTTTGTCGTCTGGCAGTAGAGTGTCCATTAAGAGCGCCATTGATTCTTCCCAGTTTTTTGTTTTCGATCCATCAGTCCTTTCTAGCGTTGTCAAAACTGTGGGTACTTTGATCTTATTCGATACTATTTTGTAGGGCATTCCCCACGGATCTAATTCGAGTTCTTCCTTTACAAACTTCCCCCAACTCTTAGTTTTTGCTTCTTGTAGTTTATTTTCAAATTCCCTTTTAGCGTTTCTATAGTTTTCTAGCCGAACTTGTCTTAGATTATCTGGGATAGTCCTCTGATATGCCTTTCTCATCTTCCTATATCTTTGTTTTAGTTCTTCTATCTCCTGACTCCAGTAAGGTGTTCTCACATTTCTTCTTTCGACGTTCTTCTGTGGTGTTGCGGTCCTGATGGCCTCCTGCAGTCTTCTTGTTAGATGTTCAGCACTTTCGTCGATATCGTTCCTCGTTTCTGCTTTTCCTTGTGCGTATCGTTCTTTTACCTTCCTCCAGTTTATGTTGTTAACATTGTATCTTAGTTTGCCTTCTTCTTCCTCTTCTTCATCTGTGTCTCTTCTTTTCCTATGTCCATAATTATTAAATTATGGTCGCTTGCAGTGACATTATCCATTACTTTCCATTCTTTTATGTAATCTGACATGGTTCTCGTCGCCAGTGTAACATCAATGTTGCCGGATGCTCCTGCCCTGTTGTGGAAAGTGGATGGGTTTCCCGGTTTGTTGATAATCATCAGATTTAATTCTGCGATTAGATCTTCAAGTAGTTCTCCTCTCTCATCTGTTTCGGTATGATGCCACTGCCCTGATTTTGCATTTGCATCTAAGAGGTATATTATTTTTGCATCGGAGAAGGCGTTAGTTATTTCGCGTAGATTGTTTAAGTAAGGTTCAATGTCATGGCTAAACTGGAAGTAGGAATTGACTAACAGGAAGTCACTCGTGTCCGCTTTTACTTCGATACAGTTTGTCCATTCATCACAGAATTGATGAATTTGTATTATTTTCACCTTGTTACTGAAGTTCAGAATAGCTGCCATCGGCATATCTCCATTGCAAACTGTTTGTGTATTTAATGGCATAAAAGGTACCTTCCCTTTTTGTGTGTAAGGTTCCTGTAGACATACTATGTCTAGATCCTCTTCTTCGACTAATTTCCTAATTTCGTGAAGGACCGTTTTCGACCTACTTGCATTTATTTGAGCTACTCTGATGTTATGGTTGTTTTGTTGTGACATAACACGTGGGCCATCTTTGTGACGGATCATGTACAGTCCTCCCGTGTGTTCTCACGAATTGTCTGTAGATCTCATTTATGTCGAAGATTTCATTTCTTCTGTCGAAAACTTTCACAACATACGCCATAAGTTCAAGTGGGTCCGTGGGAATATTTTCAGCTTTTAAGGAGATCCTATCTATTGCATCTATTTGTGGGAAGTGGGATGTTTTTCCCTTTCTCGTGTAGGTTCCTTATTAGTATTCTTAGGGCCATTGTAAGCGTCTTTTGATCCTCTAGCCTTGAGAGTCTTAATGCGTCCTCTATTTGCTTGTACACTCGCTCAGGATTAACGTTTGTATGCGTGGTTTCACCTGTATGACCTGTTGGTTCTTGACCAGCACATTCCCTATCACTATGGTTTTTCACCTGTGTTCTCATTTGGTTTACTCTCCTGTGTGGTTGTTGGATTTTCAACTACATGATCATTGTCTGTTGTATTTTCTGTTTGTGTGCCTGTGTTTTTCTTACTTATAGTTCTAGTTTTGTACGCTATTAGTCTTTGCAGGTCCCTTAATTCCTTGCTTAGACTTCTCCTGTTCTTGGGTTGGTTTTCCTCGTGTTCTTCTTCTATGTTTTTGAGACCCCTAGTCGCCATAATCTATTTTGGCGATAGTCCTCTGCAAAATTAATTTATATGTTAAACAGTCCTTCGTCTTGTCTGCTTTGCAGGTTTTCTTCCTCAGTGCGCATGGTATGCATACTGCTTTTTGCTCTTTCTTCCCGCAATCCTTTTTCTCGTGTGATTTACCGCCACAGTGTGAGCATACTGCCTGATTTTTGCAATATTTTGCTATGTGGCCGTAGTCTCTACATTTCATGCATAGTGGCACTGATAAAAAGTCTTTGACTGCTATGGATTCGAATTCTACATAGATTCTTTGATCGCGCAAGAGCTTCTTCCTTATATCCGGCGACACCTCTACTACGTGATGACATGTCACTTTATTACGTGGACCTGTTCTGAATTTAGGTTTGAACACGTTCTTGAAATCCTCGAGATCCATCTCGTCTTCGTAATTCTGTTGATGGATGATCTCCACCAGTTCTTCTTCTTTTATGTCTGACGGCACATTGTACATGATGACTAGTGGTCTCTTCTTCTTCTGCCTTTCGCACGTTAAGGTTTTCCGGATGTTGTCATTCCTTGTAATTTTTGTTATGTCCTCTTCACTTTCGGTTTCTACTATTAAGGTGTTGTTTGTTGCACGCATGGATCTAATTTTAATTTTGTCCTTTGTAGGGTTTAAGTTCCTTGTAAATTGACGCTCTACCTCTTTGATGTTCTCATTTTGTTTACCTTTGATGAACAAGGTATGTTTCTGCTTGTCTTTATTTAGTTCTATCTGCCTTTGTCTCTCGTCGGTCGTAGTCTTTAGTACTTCTGCGAATGTTGGAGTACTTTTTTCTTGAGTGGCTTTCCGTAATTCTTTATTCTCTTTTTGTAAGAGTTCCACTTGTCCTTGTAATTTCGCTTGTTCTATTACTAGCCATTGGTTTATTCTCTCTTTTAGTTTTGCTAATTTTGCCTCGGTTATGTTGAGGCCTACTTCTAGGATTTCATCTACGAATTTTAGGTCCTTTCCTTCCTCTTCTGTATCTTTCCTATTCGTATCCGTAGGAGTCATGGGTTCTAGTCTGACCACTGGTTCTCTTGTGTCTCTTTCCGTGTATCTATCTTGAAGCATCATCCTCCTTTGAGGAGGAGGTGATCTTCTAAGTGACATTTTTCTCGGCTAGAGGGTTTCCCCTCTGCCTCTTTGTTCTGTTCCCTGTTGTGTCTGTCCTGTCTATCTACTCTTTACCGTATAGCGAATTATACTGACCTCTTTGCCGCCAAGTTGGTAGAACCAAACTTAACGTTGCCCGGGGCTTGCCACGTGGAGGCGGGTCAGTCTTCAGGGTGCTAATTTCTCTCTTACTTCCTCTCTTTTGCGCACTAATCTCTCTCTTCTCTAGTGCACCCTGGGGCCCAAGCAGGAATTCGCTATGGTTGTGGCGTACACACTGCACACAACCATACGGGACCAGCCCCAATGTCATTACATTATTCGTCTTCACTTACACACCGAATTGCGACTAATTTCCAATCAACCTCATCTGGTCGATATACCTTTTACGCCAAAACTTTAAAACTGAAAATTTCTATAGTTACGTTGTACGTGTTAATCCAACTCCGATATTCGAAGAAAAGACGCTTCTACATCTCCTACTCCCAGCTTCTAGAAATCTGAGAGCTAAAATCTTTAACCAATGACATTTCTTCTATCCATCTGTGGCAGATGTGACGAAGAAAAAATATCACTGCTAGCATTTGCTAGTAATTATTTCAACTTAATAAATATAAAGGATACTGTAAATAATAAACTTTACTATTATGATCCCAAAAAAATTGATGCTATAGACCTTTTACGTTTATTTGTTAACTGACATTTCTGTTTCTTGGCAAAGCGCTGATACTTAAATACACGATAAAAAATCTATACAGAAAAGGGGGAGGGTATGAAAAGAGTTTCTCTCTCTCTCTCTCTCTGTTAATCATTATAACGATAAGTTACACACTGATGTATTGAAATGCGGGAGCGTTTCAGGCAGAAAAGAGAAAAAATAACTCAGGGGAAAAAATAAATAAATAAAAATAAAAAAATTAAAATAAAATAAAAAACAAGTGCATAGAAATATACAATTTGGCGACTACTATCATCTGAGTATCTATGATCCAGCATCTTCAGTTTTTATTGTGCAGTATTTTCAGTACTTATATTACAATATCTGCAGATATGTTTAAGTAGATAAACACTGCATCTAAAAGTTTTTAGTATATCGTAGTGTGAAAGCGTATCTTCACTATAAAATAATGCCTTCAGTTGACTTGAAGAATTCTCACTTTACGAAACGATGGCTCAGTGGTAGAGCGTTCACCTCTGGTGCATATGGCCCTGGGTTCAAACCCTGTTCCCGCCAAGTGAACTTTGTGGTGGACAAACACCATGTGCGTGGGTTTCCTCGGGGTTCTCCCATTTTCTCCCACTTTCATCATTCCACCATTTAATTCATTCCTCATCATCACCACCGTCTCATTTAGCGTAATAGGTATAATCGTGGGACGTCAAACTCAAAAATATAATTTTCATTCATTTACGAAACGACGGCGCATAAGTGATTAGAAGGGGGAAGGGGAAGCAGGTGAAGAGAAGAAAGGTAAAAGAAGGAAAAGAGGTGGACTCAAGGAACTTGTGCTATTGTCGATTGGGGCCAGAGGGAGGGTTCATCTTTAAATTATTTCTTTTTTTACTTTTCTTCTCCTTATTTAAATCTAACAATACACATTACTGGCTTGTGCTGTATGCAACTTCGGTAGAGACTAAGCACCGCTTGGCGAATACATGTTCACCCCATTCCTCTGAGCAGACGAGAAATGATGCGAGAAAAGCTTTTAAGCGATAACTAGAAGTGTAAAATGTCCATGAGCTCTCATTATACTCTGAAACAAACTAGGCCTAACCTAACTTGATGTAAATGCACATAATAATGGAGCTGTTATCTACATCCTTCCAGAACATTTCATATAGCATCAACATATTCAAGCGGCAGGGGTGCAGAACACTGACTCGCCTCCCATTCAGTTGTAATAAAACAAGAAAGTAATGTACCCTACGGGGCTCTAACAACCCGCCTTTATAAGCTATTGCTCGCTATGTGAATTGAGGGGTTCATCCAAGCAAACGATTCCACCAAATAGAAAATTTATGGGTAAAATATGATGGGAAACACATTTCGTGAAGAAATGAAAGTGTGAATATGAGTAATTACTGTCAGTGCACACCATATTAAAATGAATTCGAGTGATAGTGGAAGTATTTTATGTGTATATGTGTTTTTCCACTATCCTCGCTTAGCCTATAACTCTCGTAGCCGAGACGCCCGCTCCCTACGGACGTACGCCCTCCCTACCGCGCCTCAGCCTTGATTCGGGAATATAGCATTCGTGCTTTTTATTGGTCACCTAGCACAAGTTGGTACATCATCATGCACTGCAAGCTTTATGCCACACACCCGTAATTTTTTTTTATGAGGCTCAGGCCAGTCTTTCAGAACCGGTATCCGCAATGTCGTTGCTGTTGAGTTTAACGTCCCGTTCATCAGTAAGGCTATATAAGATGTAAACTTACTGATTAACGTGGAATCCGAACCACCTGAGCTCTCGCCGGTAATCGAACTCGGGTCTCGCACGCCAACTGCTTAGCCACGGAGGAGCTCACATCCGCAATGTATTTATACTTATGGTATTACTGCTGTATTGCCAGAATACGAAAATAAGAAAAGGAATATTATTTAGTTTCTCACCCAAAATACTAGATATTGGCCCTGACTCACTTTGTTCGAAATACGATGTGAACGTATGGCATAAAAGCTAGTCCATAAAACACTGACTAATTTGTGCTACGTGACCAGTAAAAAGCACGAATGCCATCTAACCGAGTCAAAACAGGAGAGCAGAAACAACGTCCGTAGGGAGCATTCGCGTCAGCGGCGATGAGTATACGCATAAACGAGGATGGTGGAAAAACAATTTCATCAAACAGTTCATTTCATAAAATGCATGCCTTATGTGTTGCACAGCTTTGGGGGAGGTACTACATGCAATCCAAAAAAAGTACCAAAATGTACTAAATTAGATTATACTCGATTAGGTTTGGTTAAATGTTCTTCTTCTTTTCTGTAGCTTCAATTTGTTTACACTAGTCACAATAAACTTTCTGCCTGTTTAGTAGACCATGCCTTTCACACAATTTCGACAACTGACACAATGTATAACTTCATAAAAATCAATCACGATATGACACAACCTTGTCATTTACGCACTGCCTTTCCCAAAAATCATAACAAATATACCGCCAAATAGTCCCTTCCGCCCTCCATATATATATAGTGTAGCTTACAATATCAAAAATAACTAACGACAAGTATTTTGGTAACTATCATCCTCAACTTACTTTTATTCACGAACCAAAAGAAACTCTCCAGTTTATCTGGTAAATTTTCTAAAATTGGTCCGGCGATACAGTAGTTAACCCATACTGAGCCCTCCTGAAGTCAATCTGCAAGTAGTAATGGAGCTCCTCATTTTGTGCATGCTGGGCTAAAAGAAATACAAAACTCTAATCTAACCTGGGAATGTAAGAAATCTGTCAAAATTTGGTAGAACCGTCTTCTCGAGTAATGTCGAATTGAGTCCTGAGCTTTGGTACAGAAGGAACGAACCTCACTAGTATCTTATATGAGGGTGTTATTACACCCTTCAGCATCTGAATTCACTGATATGTATATATATTACCAATTCCATGTGCCCATCTACGTTACCCCAGCCTATTATAATACACCCGAATATAAGATTTGAAATGGCATGTCGACGTAATAGTGAAGTTATCCACGTCCTGAGTTGTTCCTTCTTAATTAAGAATTGATTTATAATTGATAATGAGTTACTTTTGTCCACTTACACAAAAACTTTCAGTTGTATAATAAATGGTGCACCAGAATAAATCTATATAAACAAATCACTCATCCACATTATATGAGTGTATGTATATATATATATATATAGTGGCGGATCCAAGGGGAGGGCTATAGGGGCTATAGCCGTTGACGCTCAGGTACACACTGGATAAAATGAGGTTCAATCCTGCTTTACACTGGATAAAACGGCAAAATATGGTCTAGCCCCTCCCTTGATCATATACTGTATATATATATATATATATATATATATATATATATATATAATATTTCTTCCAGCAAAATAAAATGTGTAAGTTATAACATTGTGCAACAAATTTAAACTTTTTTCTGTCCTTTAAATGAAGTTATGTGATTTTAACTAAGTGGCAGATGCTGAATTCATTGGTGGAAACTAAAATGTTCCATCACGTCACGTTTTTGTTGGGTAGATACAATACATTATAAGAAATGTACATATTTACGTATATTAACTATCTAATGTAGGCTGGGAAGGCGTATTATACTAACATTAAATTTTGTTGACTTACCCTTTAAACTACTTTCTTTGGTCGCTTACGCTTGCAGACATCTTCTGGAATCCCTCTGACGATAGACCAGCAATACTCAGCAAGATACTTTCAGTAAAATTTCTACTGTAACGCTTTTCAAATGTGACAATGTTCTGATGAAATCATTCTCCATGTTCATCACTTACTACGCGGAAGTTTTGAGGGAAAAAGTCAAGATATGAGTGCAAAAAGTATAATTTTAATGATATGTTGCATCCCATGAGTTGGAAACTCCACATCATGTCACTTCATAATTTTCAGCTTTTACATTTCCAAGAAAACCTGAACATACCGGTTTAAATGATAGCCAAGCTAATTTCTCAATTTCAGAGAGTTTAGTTTCAACCTTCATCCTGTATGACTGTTTTAATCTGTGGACCAACAAATACTCATCCCTAAGTTCGTGGATTTCTCCTTAAGGTGCGTGAAAGCAACACCTTCTCTATCTAGTGCTTTAACAAAGATCGTCATCAACCCAAGTATGATATGTAATGGTGGCAAAAATACATCTTGAGTTTTCACAATTGGTTTACGAAATATGTTCCTGGTATCAGGAATGAAGTCTTCTCTTTGAGGCTAGTATTTAAGGACGTATTTGTTTACTTTGTCATGGCTGTCTCACTCACATAAAAAAGAAAAAAATACTGGACTTGTTGCATTCCTGTGAGAATACCAATAACTTTCAAGTCCCCCCACACATGTGATTTGATTTTTTTATAGTCAGTGAAGTCCAATATCGCACTCATAACTTCATACGTCCTTTGAATGAGCCGCGTATGCTATAGAAGCAGATGGATTAACATTTCCAGTATCGAGAAGCACTGCCTTCAGACTTAGTTTCGACCTGTCAATAAGTGCCACTCGGTGGAATTATGTTTATGTCCCAAAGACCATCTACATCTTTGCAATAAATAATGTCTCCGTTTCCAACAAACTTGTTCTCAAAATGACTGTCGTTTTATAAACAAACTGATTTTAATATCTTGAGCTAAAAGATTCCAACTTTGAAGCCTGGAACCCAACAATTCCCCTTTTCTTTTAGGAAGATTAAGTCTCGTATAAGATGGTTAAGTTCTTCTTGTGTGATCAAGTAAAGTGACGTTGACTGGAATGCAGATGGGTGAAAGTCTACACTTTCCCCGTTGCTTTGAACGTCTGAGACATCATCTTCTGAATCAGTAGTGTAACGTTCTGGAGCTTTGGGTACTGGAAGATCTTCACTGTAGGGAATTGGTCGAATAGCTGACTTTAAATTAGGGTACTAAATCTGATGTTTAGAAAAAAAGTCCTTTACATCTGTCAAGCAAACGTAACAGTCAGTACATGATCTATATGTTCGCGCCAAATCATAGGAACAGCAAATTTCATAGAATTACTTTTTCCTTGTAGCCAGTTTCTCAAATTCCTGGAACACGTAGTGCAACGTATGTGCGGGGCCCAAGACTTACCCTAGTCTCCAAACTTACAGCTAAAGTACAGTTCATAAGCCTTTTTAACTAAAGGTGTACATTTATTCAACATTTTTTGAAACCCAGATGCACAGCACACACTACCACAAAAATACACAACCGTTAGGCAAATCCGACCACGCCTAACGAAACACCGCTCAGCAAATAACAATACAATCGAACCAAAAATTACTCAAATGCTAGAACATGTGGCAGCAGATTTAGGCAACACAAATCTGAACTCATTTATTACTAGATATTAATGGGCTACTATCTGAAATGAAGATAAAGAGTGAGGAGAAATATGAGAAACTAGTGTTCCCTATTATAACACAGAAAAAGACTCGTATGCGGCGGTAGGAGAAAATTGGGGGATGAGGATTACCCCTCTTTAAACAGCGTAATTATTCTTTCTGTAAAGAAGGAAAAATTGTCGCTTGCATGATTTTTAAATGAGAGAATATATTAAGGTATACTACATATGCAACAATTTTTACCTTAAGCACATTTTTGCCCTCCCCGCTGGTCTACTTGGTAGCACGCGCGCTTTCGGTGCATGGGATCTTGGATTCAATTCCCGGTAGGAGAAAGTTGAATGACACGATGGCTCGGATTCCACCTTAAACTGTAGGATCACATCTCATATAGCCTCGCTGCTGAAAAGGTACGCTAAATTCCAATTACCAAACCAATTATTAATCATATTTAATCACCACCCGTAAAAATACGCTATTTCACAGTACAAAAATTTCAAACTTTTCATTTTTCACAAAATTGGTATGTGATACATAAAAAGTAATTACAGATTCGATTTTCTCATGCAAAAATACCCAAGAAAAACATTTTTTATGGAAAGTAGAGATTTGATGTTGCACAGTGTAATTAGCAACGAATGATATACATTTAGTGCCAAAAAGTTCTTGAAAACTATACATTAGAATTTATCACAAAATACGTTATCTTATTCAGCTGATGTGACCTATCGACTGATATGTCTTATTTTTTTTTAGCAATATTTTAGTTAAACAGAAGTTTAAAATTTAAGAGTTAATGAAAATTTTAGGCTGTGCCTTTTTAACCAATTAATAAGTTGCCATATGTATAACCTGGTATGAAGTGTTATGTTTTCAAATAGCACTAGACATCCACACGTTTACATATGATTCCTGACATCAAAACGTTCCTAAACATAGGGAAGATTCTGCTTCGATTTCAAAAGGCAAGGCATCCAAGTATGAGTCAATTAACGGCACACAATAGGAAACAACGGTTCATAGATCACAACTCTTACATGAAAGTATTATTGAAAGTGTTACAAATGAATGCACGTGTGAATAACTTACAAGGGACATCACCCAATTGTCCGGCTCCGATTTCAATGAAATTTTTATTGCTGATAGAAGACATGTATTTATTACTTGTAATGACAGAAATTTTTGCCATGGTGCATGTTTTCTATTTTTTAATAATTTTGATGATGATTTAAAAGTTGTGATGTGGTTAATAGAGATTACTGCAGAAGTCCCTTACTACCCTTTGTAAGCGAAGTGTTAATGAAAGAACAACCATGTAGATACGTATAGGGCATAAGGGGAAGTCGTATGGTATGTATGACCTTGACGCCAGCCATCTTGAAATCCGCCATTTTGAATTAAGGTCAAGTTTTTTAAATGGGAATAGGGTAATATGATACATAATTTCGAGCTAGAATTTAATCAGAAAGACAATGGTGAAGTTAGTTTTAAGATGCGCCCATTTGGGGAAAAGTTACAGGCATATTAATTGTTTATACTTACTATGTGCGTAAGTCCCTTACCTCCGCTTCTAACCCGCGTATTAATCATAATGAGTGGAAAAAGGTTTCGGTAATACATATTATGTCTAGAGGGAAGTGATACGATAACGGTATCATTGACGGCATCCATCTTGAAATTCGCCATTTTGAATTAAAGTGAAGCTTTGAAAAATGAAAACCATAGCACGTGGCACCTAATTTTAATGGTAAATTTTCCCCAAAAGCCAATGGTATGCTTATTTTTGTTCTATAGTTAACTAGTATGAATTTATGATTCTTCTAATGAGAACGAAACGTCCATTATTCGATCTTTCAAACTGGCAAAACTCCTAATTTTCACCGCATGTTTTAAGATTCCAACTGGCACTTTGCAATTGTTGCTATGGCTCATGTTTTCTAAATTTATTACATTTTTTTAAGAGTTGCGATTTGTCAGTTCATGAATAGTGTTGAGATAAGCATCCAGCAATCTTTCTGAATTTTGAAGACTTGCCATGTAATTATTAATTTCCTAGGCAGTGTAATCATTTACTTTAACCCAGAGTACATGAGTAACCTATGGATCTATGTGACGTAAAGAAATATAAATAAAATTATAACTAATTGGTGTTACACGAACTAAAAATTATCATGAAATGTAGCCTGCATGTTGCGCAAACGATAAACAGTATTTTTAAAATAAATGCAACTTTACAACTTTAAAGGAACAGCAGCAATGATAGAAAATATCAAAGAGACATAATATGACTGTTCCCAACACACTGTTTGTGCCAATATGAAAACAGGTAACTTGTTTATAAAGAGGTGTAACTTAATCGAGTTCCCGATCAATACTGATTATAAATCTTACAAACATGAACCATCGACAACAATCGCTAGAAAACGAATGACTTTTTTGTCTGACTAGCTAAAATATTGCCATAGAAAATAAATAAATATACAATAAACAAATAAATATAAAACAAAACAAAAGACCATTGATTTACACAAAAATCATATTTTGTTTTCTTTTTTGAAGTGAATTTTCATTTCATTTCTCGTCTCATCTACTATCCATTACAAGCTACGTCTTCGGTATTACCTGGATGCAAAGTTGGAGTTCTTTCGTTGTGTGATGATTCATGTCAGTAAACGAGTTTTTGAAGGCAAGGTATAGGAAATAAATAATTACATTGCCTAGGAAATTAATAATTACATGGCAAGTCTTCAAAATTCAGAAAGATTGCTGGATGCTTATCCCAACACTATTAATGAACTGACAAATCGCAACTCTTAAAAAAATGTAATAAATTTAGAAAACATGAGCCATGGCAGCAACTGCAAAGTGCCAGTTGGAATCTTAAAACATGCGGTGAAAATTAGGAGTGTTACCAATTTGAAAGATCGAATAATGAACGTTTCATGTTCACTAGAAGAGTCATAAATTCATATTGGTTAACTATAGAACAAAAATAAGCATACCATTGGCTTTTGGGGAAAATTTACTATTAAAGTTAGGTGCCACATGCTATGGTTTTCATTTTTCAAAACTTCACTTTAATTCAAAATGGCGGATTTCAAGATGGCTGCCGTCAATGATACCCTTATCGTATCACTTCCCTCTAGGCATAATATGTATTACCGAAACCTTTATCCACTTATTATGATTAATACGCGGGTTAGAAGCGGAGGTAAGGGACTTACGCACATAGTAAGTATAAACAATTAATATACCTGTAACTTTTCCCCAAATGGGCGCATCTCAAAACTAACTTCACCATTGTCTTTCTGATTAAATTCTAGCCCGAAATTATGTATCATATTACCCTATTCCCGTTTAAAAAACTTGACCTTAATTCAAAATGGCGGATTTCAAGATGGCTGGCGTCAAGGCCATACATACCATACGACTTCCCCCTATGCCCTATACGTATCTACATGGTTGTTCTTTCATTAACACTTCGTTTACAAAGGGTAGTAAGGGACTTCTGCAGTAATCTCTATTAACCACATCACAACCTTTAAAAATTATTAAAAAATAGAAAACATGCACCATGGCAAAAATTTCTGTCATTACAAGTAACGAATACATACCCTCTATCAGCAATAAAAAAAATCATTGAAATCGGAGCCGGACAATTGGTGATGTCCCTTGTTAGTATGAAGCCACAAAGGAATTAAACGCTAAAAGCCACAAAGTAATGTTATTGGGTGACAATGTTGCCAACTTCGTATAAAGCCCAGGTTGACAACACTGAAAAGCCAATAACCTTAAATGTTGGTTAGTTTCATTCTCTATGTTAGTGTAAATGTATTCTGTACAGGCATAATTCCACTTGATTGTATTATTCCTGTAATATTGAACATTTCCACTCACTTTTCCATAGTAAGTCATTGGAGGGACTCGGCATTTGAACACGCTGTATCTCGGAAACGAAGCGGCATCGAACCCATGTTCATAAGAACATTTTTACTTATTTGAATGTCCTCAATCACCTTGTCACTTTTGGCTATGCATTTATGTTGTACCCTGTATAATGCTCTTTACTTTTCAGTCATGAAGTAATTGATATTTCCCATAGAGCATAATATTTTTAAACTATGGTAAACTAAAATCAATATAGATCAAATAAATGTTCATTACCGCGCTTGGGTTTTTACCAGGTGAAGTAATAGCATTATAAATAATACAGAGAAAAATGTCATCTATTAAGTTTCTAAGATTTCATTCTCTTGGTAAATTTTCCACTAGCAAACTGATCACTCAGGAAGGATTATATTCCATTACTGTGCCAAAAATGATCCATTGGACAACTTATTAATTAGTTAATTTTCTCTTATGTTCTATTTTCTGGGTAACCAGTTACGTATAATGCTAAAGAATCCACTTTGTTTATGTATGTGCAATAAATGGAGTTACAGGAAGTCGGAATAAAAATCTCATTCTTGTTGCCAATTTCTTTCTTCTCTTTTATGATTGTGATCCAAGTTGGCTGTGTCTAGACTCGAGGAAAATACGATAAAAGCCAAACCTTTCCATGTGGCCCTGACCCCTGAGAATGAAACAAATATGCGGAATTGCATTGCTTCAATGGGATATGTCAAGATTCTAGAATTAGCACTAAATTGCGCAATATCATTTTTTATGGTATTATGTACAAGAGCAACAAGGATGATGCTTAATGTTATATTTATAGTTGCACCTTATGTATACCTGGTGTGTTGGGTGTCGATTAAAATTTGTACGAACTAGAAAAAGAATTGAGGTAAGTACTTTGTAAAATTCATAGAACTGAGCTCTATGTGATTGGTTACCCTTACATATTTTGTAACGACGATTAACTGTTTTAGAAGATGCTTAACTTTTCGTAACCTTTCCAAACCAATTTGAAGCTAAATTAGTTAGAACGGATGGGTAAGTCGTAGGTCCTTCTGTTCTTACAAAATAAGAAAGACGAAAATTGGTCAAAGTTATGTAAATCAACGTGAGTATGACCTTACAAGTTCTCATTTATGTCAAATATAAATAAATTGAGAATAGGTATATCAGACTTGAGACATGTGATATATTATAATTAATGTCTCAACAAGATTTAAATGGTGAATAAACTATTCTATTTCATGATATAATAGATATTTTCACATTGTTTTCAATTATGCATAATGACATTTGAATATGAAAAACAATAACCTGCACAGGTACTGCACGACTTGATCTGCATGTGGTCACTATGATGAAATTCGTGATGACTTTACGTCAAATTTCTGTTTTGTGCTCTGGCAAGATCCAGGAATTGTTTTCATGTGATTTCACATACTCCCAAAGTAAGAGGTCACAGGGTGTCAGGTCAGATAACCTCGCTGGCCCGTTCTGTCACTGTTGCGCGAAAAGACTCGAACCGGAATTTTCTCATACAGCAAGGCAATTATACGTGGGAGGTGTGACCTGCAGCGCCCATCCATCTATTCTTCGCTCACTGTCGTGACATTTCGGTCCTCATCTTGAAGAAAATAACATCTACTCACTTCACCAACCAAAAATCCACTCGACACAAACTCATTGTGGATGCTTTTCTTTGTCATAATTTACACCAAAACGAGCATTGACTTGTCATGGACAAGAGCACTTAGAAGTTTTAATGTGTTCAGAACTTGTTGCCTCGAATTTAAAAATGAAATCTTTAAGTTTTACGTCCCACGACTATGCCGGTTAGGCTAAAGAAGACGGTGATGATGAGAGATGAATGAAATGGTGGAATGAAGAAAGTAGGAGGAAACGGGAGGACCCCGGGAAAACCCACGAGCACGATGTTTGTCCACTACAAAGTCCACATGGCGCGAGCTGGGATCAAACCAGGGACCCCAAGCACCGGAGGTGAACCGCTGAGCCACCGCGCCCCCTTGCCTCAAATTTCTTGATTAATGTGCCAACTATTGTTTCATTGCTATGACCGAGGATAGCACGAGGTTTTCGTATAGATTCTGTGTAACATAGACCATACTTGTAATGCGTCTTCAAATCAAAAGTCGTTGTTCCGTTCTATGGTATTCCATAACAACTAACCGCAATAATACAGAGTTGAGTTGATTTTGAGTTTAACGCCCCGTTCAGCAGCGAGGCTATATGAGACGTGGACCTACTGATTAACGTGGAATCCGAACCACATGAGCTCCAGCCGGGAATCGAACCCTGTAAAAATAGTACCATCAGTCCAATGATTAGAGAATGGCGAGGATTTTAAATGTGAGGTTCTTGTTAGGTTAATATTTACTGTACAAACAATACAAAAGCCATTTCTCTAAAATTAGGCTTCTTGATTTATTTCTTTTTGGTATAATCCCAAAATTCTTAGTAAATCAATTGATTGTTTTTCAGCTGATAGGTTGGTTGTTTAGCTTCCCGTTGAGCACTGAGGCTGTATGAGACGTGAACTAAAGCTTAATGTGGGATCCGAATTATGAGCTCCCCCTACGCCACGCTGTTAGGAAAGAGTCAACAAATAGGAACTAATACGTTTTTCTTTGACTATAGCGAAATACTGAACTAACAGCAAATATTTGAATTAATAAATTGAAATAGTAATTATCCGACTTTCTTGTGCGACATCTGAGTCTTACTTTAAAACGTTAAAAATGAGTGTTTTTTTATTACTGAGGATTTACAAATAGAAAAATGCTTTGCGCTTTCATATATAGGTTCTATTATTCTGCATTAATTTATGGAACGTAATCACATGTATCACATTGAGTTTTGTTTTTTGTCATGTTTTAATTATTTAGCTTCAATAAAAATGTGATATTTGAATCCTGTGTGAAGAAATAATTCATTGGAGAAACAGGAAAATACAATTGATAGCAAAACGGTAAACGTTTTCGTGGCTACAGGGAGTAAATTTAATACCAGTATTTGGCAAGACAGAGCATCAATTCGGTCATTTCCCTCTGATATTTGCCACTGGTCGATGCACTTCTTATAATCACATATTTTACTATATTCTAGTATTTCACCGTAAGAAATATTACGTCGTACAATGACCTGGTTCAACATCAATTTCCATTTTCCTACCATAGCATCAAAACTAGCAACATGTTCCCTCTTTCGGAATCTTTCAAGCTTTTCAATAGCTAAGTGCACATTAATATATTCACATTTGTGTCTCTATGCCCTTTTGTCAGCATAGCATGTCTTCGTCTTTGAGTGTATGCCAACACATGCGCACTACAAAGAGACATTAAAAAATTTAAAAAATAAATAAAAAAAGGAAGATGAGTGAGTGGCGAGTACGTGCTTCTTGGCACGTTTTAGGAAAGCAGACCCATTTCCTGGTGAATTAAAAACAAGTCGTTTTCGAATGTATCTCCAATCTTCTACTCAATGCAAAAATCTTTGTATTTTTTCCCCCTGAGCTTTCTTCTTCTTATAAATAGTATTCATTTCCGCTCTGAGGGAAGATATTTTTGTTCTTTACGAGTAGTTGTTGTTGTTAATTTCTAAAGAAAATTGTTTATGTTACATTTCAGCTTTTGTTTGTCTCATTACAAGTAGTAGAGTGCGTGTGTCACTGTTTGAATAAGAACTAATAACTTCCTAGTTAACAGTGTATTATAGTGCGCATACAATGCATAAATAAATAACAATATTTTCAAATCAAAATAGAATGTGTTAGTTATTATTGGCCATTCTTTTCAACGCCATAAAAATTCTTGTTTCCTTAATTATCTCGAAAATGACACATGATAATTTACCCTTAAACATGTTCGTTTGTTCAGCTCGATGTGATACATTGATTGATATACATCAATATTTTAGTTAAACAGAAATTGAAATGTATAACTTATTGACAATTTTAGGTTAAACCCAGTGGCGGATCCAGGGGGACGATCGGGGCAATCGCCCCCACCAGAAGAGGCACCTTTCTTATTTTATAAATAAATAAATAAAACCCATTCCAGAGTGTGGAACTCTTAAAAGTAGGTCTAGGTAGCAGTATTACAACCCCTCCCAGAAATGGCTTGTGCCATAATGAAGAGCTTAATGAGAATACAGCTATTTCAATCAATATCTCTTTCAACTCAATAAGTGGCACGGTTCTCGCCAGAGTATCAATTTTTACGTTTCACAAATTTTAATTTCAGAATTATTTTACAGAAATGTTGCTTTGAAATTCCGTTTAACGAAGAGCAAAACAATTATACTTACTTATTACAGAAGATAAAGTGAAAACTGTATCTTACACTTGCTTGAATCATGACTCTTTACATCTATCTTTTTTTTTTTTAAGTGATGATGGGATAAAAGAAATCATGGTAATCATAAGGAAACTCGAATTCGATATTTCAACGGATTTATATTTCGCGGATTCTATATAAAAATAAACGGTTATTTTTTGCAGTCTTTCCGGCTGTTTGGTCCGTTTGTCATAATGTGTGTGTGAATGTACAGTATTTGTACACTCACCTACAGGCCAAATCAGTCAACGTATCTGGACCAAATACGACACTTAAGGTGTTTGAAAATTCTTAAGAGGGTTTTTAAAGATTTTCATACCTTTTAAAATAAGGGTAATTTACTGGAAACTGAAAACAAAGATTGCAATTTTCTCAAAAATGATTTGAACGATTTTTCTAGTTTTCACAAATTAATATTAGATAACTTTTCTGAAAAAAATCAGAAGCTGTAGTTTACCAGTATTATTGAGGTTGAGTTGTCTCCGGACGATTTTCTCACAAACAACTCACGCTATATTGTTCGCATTTCATAAATAAATCTTAAATATTGATTCCAAAATTATTCGCATTTAACGGAGAGAGTGGGTCAAATGATGAGTCCTCGATTCTCGAAGAACTTTTCTAATCTCGTCTCGATTCTCGAAGAATTATTCTCATCTCGCCTCGATTCTGGAAGAATTTTTTCTAATCTCGTCTCGATTCTCGAAGATTTTTCTCATCTCGTCTCGATTCTCGAATATTTTTTCTCATATCGCCTCGATTCTCAAAGATTTTTTTCTCATCTCGTCTCGATTATCGAAGAATTTTTCTCATCTCGTCTCGATTATCGAAGAATTTTCTCTCGTCTCGTCTCGATTCTCGAAGAATTTTTCTCATCTCGCCTCGATTCTCGAAGAATGTTTTCTAATCTCGTCTCGATTCTCGAAGAATTTTTCTCATCTCGCCTCGATTCTCGAAGAATTTTTCTCATCTTGTCTCCATTCTCGAATATTTTTCTCATATCGCCTCGATTCTCGAAGATTTTTTTTCTCATCTCGCCTCGATTCTCGTAGAATTTTTTCTCATCTCATCTCGATTCTCGAAGTATTTTTCTCATCTCGTCTCGATTCTCGAAGAATTTTTTCTCATCTCATCTCGATTCTCGAAGATTTTTTCTCGTCTCGTCTCGTTTTGTAAGTTTATATACAAATACAAAGGTTTCCCCTGATTTTTTCTTAATTTCATTTAGAAGTGATCACAACCCTTCTGCGTTATGAGAGGTACACGAGGAATGTAATATAATAACATTTAAATCATATTTATTATTGAATTCCAATTGTGTAACGACTTACATATCTTTAAAGATTGATGGGTATGCTCTTCATTTTGTTCGTACAATTACTTTGTCAATTTATGGTTTTTGCACTATGAATCATGTAACACTAAAACAGTGAACTAGTATTTTCCACGAGACTTGAAAAATGTATATTTCAGAAAAAAATGATAAAACTAGATTCTTTTTTATAAGAGAAAGTGTAATGTCAAATTTTCATGTTACATCAATCATTTAACAAGAATAGTTTTATTGAGAAAGTGTACAAATATACGATGCGTTAGGAAGTTTTTTTTTTTTTTTTTTTTTTTTTGGTGGGGCCCGGTGGACTCACCTTCGGTGCGTCACTGATTGTTTGCGTTCTCCCAATGCTGATACTCATATTCCTAACGATACTACAGTGTGTCCGTAAAGTTGCGTAACCCAAAGTTTAATTGCGTATATCTTTCGAATCAAGAATGATAAAGACCTGAGACTTAAAACAAATGTAAGCTTGTTCTATGTAGATATTTTCGAGATCATGACCAATGTTTGAATTTGTAACGTTTTTGTGTAGTAACGAAAAAAGCATCGAAAGTGTAAAACAAAAAAAAAATGAAAAAATGAAGAAAATCAATACTCAATTGAAGAAAACTGATCCCACGGGTGAATCCGTGTGTATATGTATAGTATGCATCAACATTTATCCATTGGTGCGCAAATGTGACAAAGTTGATGTAGTGTTGCCATGTAAAAAGGCTACTTAATGCATTTTTTTAACAGAACACGGCCCCTGCCAACACTGTTGTCGTAAAATTACTGTAGCAGATGTGTTTTAATTTTATTAATGATAAGCAATGAGAATTTGCACATAATTGATAACGTGAGTTTTTATTCAAAACTTTACTTTAAAAAATTACTCACCTACCCCTACCTGGAATCCCTGGAATCCTCGTGGAAAGAGAAGGGCGCTTTACAGCAAATGTTCGAAGTGGCTGCCGCGATCTTGTAAAGACAGTACACGTTTCACCATGTTTCTTGACACTTTTTTTAGGAATGTTCCTGACTGATTGAATTTCTATTTCAATGTTCGTCTTTAGTTTCTAAAATAGTCCTGGAGGTTATTTTTGTACGCCACATTTTTCAGGTAACCCCATAACAAAAAGTCAGTGATGCTAAGTCCCAAGAACGGGGAGCCACAAATTTTTAAATGTGGTCATAAAAAAAAAAGCCCCCTTATGTTTCGTTGGAAGGACAGCAGGATTCCTAGCTGTAGGTGAATAATTTTTTATCGCAAATTTTTGCATAAAAAATCACGTTATAAATTATGTGCAAATTCGCATTGCTTATCATTAACTAACCTAAAACACGCCTGTTGCAGTAGTTTTACGACTACAGTGTTGACAGGGGCCGTGTTTCTGTTTAAAAAAAAGACTTGTATTAAGTAGCCTTTTTACGTAGCAACACTGCATCAACTTTGTCACATTTTCGCACCAATGGATATTGTTAATGCATACTGCACAGATAGGACTACACAGGGATTTACTCGCAGCAAATCAGTTTTCTGCAAATCATTATTAATTTTCTTCCTCCATGTTGACTCTGGAATTATTATTTAAATAATTAGTATTTTCTTCTGATAAGCGTACGTACTTCTTTATTAAAAATTAAAAATATTTCATAACAGTTTCCATAACGTAATATACATATTAAAGTTTGAGGAAGATAACGTTACGTTATGGAAAATGCTACGAAATATTTTAATTTTTAATAAAGAAGTACATACTCTAGTCAGAAAAATATTGATTTTCTTCATTTTGTACATTTTTTAAATTTTATTTTAGTCTTTCGGTACTTTCTTAGTTCCTACAAAAAACGTTACGAATTTCAACTTTGGACATAACTTAATCTCAAAAATATTTACATAGAACACTCTTACATTTGTTTCAAGTTTCAGGTGTTTCTCGTTCTTGATTCGGAAGATATACACAATCAAACTTCGGGTTGCGCAACTTTACGGACACATCTAAGCTACGTGCACAGTGCTTGTAAATTTTAAATATTATTATCTATAACGGAAAATGTATCAGAAGATTTTATATAATGTTCGATTGAACAAAGTATATTGATGGATGTAAATCCCAATGCATATTTTTCGAGAAAATCAAATAAAATTAGTTTTTTTTAATTGTAAAGCTACAAATTGATTATGTAGAATAATCAAGCCTCCTATTCAGATGAAACTCATACTGACGTATATCATCAATAAGTTTTTCATTATTTTATATATACTAACATGGATGAGACTCAGTGGGAAAGTGCTTACCTCTGGTCTGCAGGGTCCTTGGCACGATCACCGACCAAGTAAGTTTGTGGTGGACAACATTATGTTCGTGGGTTTTCTCGGGGGTACTTCCTTTCCTCCCACATTCCCATTCCATTAATTATTCCATCATCATTCACTTGCCTTAATCATCGTCTCCCTTAACCTAAAAGGCATAATCGTGGGGTGTTAAAATGATATCTACTACTAAGATGACAGTACAACCACTGTTGAGATATTCCTAAAAAATATTATTAAATATTTAACTTTTATTTAATATTGTGCAATAATTGTATATATGAATCGATAGGCGATATCGATCTAAAAAAAAATGACATGCTGCAGGGTAAAAGTTCCATGCATAGTCTTCAAGGAAATCGAAAAATACGAATTTTCATTACGCCAAAAGTATATCGCTCATAACCAGTAATCACTGATAGATTTTATTTCGCTAAAAAGACTGCTTCTTTATGTAAAAACAAATACAGTGTTAACTCGTTAAGAAGTTAAGAGCTCCCTCTTGGCTAAGTGGCTAGCATAAGCGCCTTTGGCGTGGTAGATCCCGGTTTGATTTCAGCGAGAGCTCATGTGATTCGGATTCCACGTTAAGTTTTAGGCCTACGTTTCATATAGCCTCACTGCTGAAAGGGATGCTGAACCCAAAATTACAGTGATTGGTGTAGGGGCCTCAAGCCATAAGGGGGGCCAAAATCGTGAAGTGGGACGTAGAGAAGGGGCCCCACTTCACGTTGTCTGCGGGGAGGCCCCCAAGCCTTTAGTTACGCCACTGCCAATCACATTAGTGAAGAAGTTTAACTAAGGCTAAAATGTTCAGATAAACCTTTATTTTGTAATTTCGTACATGAAAATATTTTAAAAGCAAAATAAAGCGTTGAAGTAGCCCCTGAACAACTTTAATTATGATTTTGAATGAAAGCAACTAGCACGTCAACATAGCCCTAAATCGCGCGGTTACATAGAAACTAATTTAAGGCTCTTCACTACAGCGAAATTAAACTACCGCTAATTTTAGAATTTTTCTGTAATATCTTCAAAACAAATAAAAAATACTCAAAAAGCAGAAAAGTAGTGAACTAGGTAACGATTTTGCATGTGATATCGTTATTACAACTCATCTATCTGCTTTCGATTTGCAACTGTAGATAAATTTAGCATTTTTTTGCGGGTTCTGTAAATAGCGGCAGACCAAAAACAGATAGGTGAATTATGGTAAGGGTATCGCATGCAAAATCGTATTGTCTAGTTTACTACGTTTCTGCTTTTCGAATATTTTTATTTGTTTTGAAGATATTACAGAAAAAACTCTAAAATTAGCGGTAGTTTAATTTCGCTGTAGTGAAAACCCTTAATGGAGAGTTCTTATTGGTGTACGTAAAGAGATCATAATAGTAGAGGTGCAAAGCCAAAGGACGGTTTGGTGTTGCTTATATCAATAAAAATCTCAAAAATCGTATCTAATAAATTCACCAAACTATGTCAAAGCATATTAGCAATAAATTTAGGGAAATATTCCCAAAATTTGTTGAATCAAACAATGAGATGACATAAAATGTTATGTATTTCATAAAGTGTGGTTCACTAAATTTTTGACCGATTTTGCTTTGATTACTGATAATCTTATTTCATTAAACACTTTATTAATCAATATAAATTAAACTGCTTAGAACTTACTCTTGAAACGAATGTTGAATCTTAGATTTGCGATGCCCTGTTAACCATGGGTACAAAATACATTTCTTATTTATAAACGAGCCATGTTTTAATCTAAAACATGTCATAATCACGTGAAAATTCAAGGAAATAGTTCAAGTTAACATCTATAGCAAGAAAGCAGCATTTAATTTTCTTGTATCGACAATAGTTGAATTCTACTTTCTTTCCTTCATATAAATGTAAAACGATTGTATTTTCATTGGATTTATTATTGTATCGATATGTTTCTATCAATAAGAATTTAAGTTCGAGATTAACGTCATACGTACTTCGAAATAAAATTGATTTTACTTCCTTTACACAAACATATCATTTATGAATGCACCTTTTTGTCTGAGACTTCAAATACTGTAAAACGTGGGGAATTTTGCATAGAGGAGAGGCTAAAAATCTGCTGCTGGGTATGGGCCTGCTTATGTTTATCAGTAGTGACTTTTTTTTAAATGAGGCACAGTTGTATGATTAAAACTAAAAAAAATCGGATTGCGTTATCTAACATACACTTTAAACAATATACAAAGTCTCACATAGCCTCTGTACTAAAAGAAATGAAAGTGCGGATTAACTTTTAATCAATTAAACGTAACAAGAACTGTAACTTCTGTAAAACAATGTAACTGCAATGTAAATTCGTAAGTCTTGTTGCTACTATCCATTCTCCATTGTAATCTGTTTGTCTTGTTTGGGTTAGCTTTTGTTTAAGACTCGACTTAGGCTCAAAGACTTAGGTCTCCGTCTCGGTTTCCCTGTCGTCAAATTTCCCTGTCTCCCTTGAGAGAAGTCTGTATCTCACTTGGATTCCTCTTCGAAAATTTTCAGTTGATGTTTAGTCTCCCTAAGAATCTACTCAAGTTCCCATCTCGATATTCTTTGAAAGGAGCATAGTCTTTCTTATCAGAGCAAGTGTGGTCGAAAAATGTGATAATCCATAAGATCCAAATTATTAGATGATAATGTTTCAAATTATAAATTAGGTATAATGTGCAAATTATACAAAAATGGATGATATTCTGACAAAAATCAAACAATACTGACATTTAAGCAAGTCGTAACATCGCCAATGGACTAAACATCCATCACCAAACAGTGTTAAAACGTTTGAAGAAAACTGTCTACAGAAAGAAACGATGTTTGGGAGCTATACGATCTGATTCAGAAACATTTACTCGATCGAATTTCCATCTGCGAATTCCTCTTGAAAATTAAGGAACTTGAGCCACTTCTGAAGTGGGTGATCACGAGTAAAGTGGATAATCTAAAACAACAATTTGCGAAAAAGATAATCGAAGTAAGGAGAAAATCTACAGTCATTGGCTAAGCCCACACTGACACCCAGGAAGGTTATGCTGTGCATTGGATGGAGTTGGAAGGACATCCTGCATTATGAACTGCTGCTTCCGAGCAGAACGATAGACTCAGTCCTGTACTGTCGATCATTAGTGCAAGTGAGTAGATGTATCTGCATCCATAGTCCATTTTTGACCTTGAAAGTACTTACACTTTTTGGTACTCTATGTACATACTGTCGTTGAAGTAATGAATATTGTAATTACTCTAAGTACTCTCATTGAAGTAATAAATGTTTTAATTGAACTTGAATTATTACCGGTACTTTAGGTACAATTACTGACATGTAATTATGCTGTACCGGACTGTAGTCTCATTACTTCAGTGGTGCCTGTCTGCGTACGTAATAACGACCTACATATTTTTTGTCCACTTTTTTAATATGCGTTCCTTTGTAGAACATGTTAAAGTGACAGGATGAATTATTATTATTATTTTGATAAAGGTTTAAATATGAAATTGAACGAAACGGTCGGCTATGTTTGTATTCCATGTTGATTAATTATTTTTTGTGTATTTTGTAACATTTTGAATGTTTAAACGGAGCTCGCCCATCTTTGCATTTGGTCTTTATAAAGTGATAAGTAAATGCATTTGTAATGAGGGTGTGAGATAGAATGAATCGGCAGACTTTGTAGTGCTTTGAATTATAGTGACAAATTTAAATAAAACAACGTTATTTACTGAAAATAAATTGTTTTGGGTTTAAATGAGAAAATAATGTTAATTTAGTTTTGGGTGTAGTGGACATTTTAATATAAAGGAAATAATTAATAATGTAAAGAATTCACGCATGGTTCTTGAAGTGTATAATTAATGTCAACCGTTTGATTTTGTAAGACTTTTTGAATAAATTATGAAACGGAAACGGAACCCTTTTAAAGATTAATTGCGTGGCTAAACAACAGGTAAACTGGAACGTGACCAGAATTCGGAGGGACAAAGAAGAGGAACACAGCGGGACAGAGATCTTCGAGAGGCATCCAAAATATTCTGAAGGTCATCTGAGGTAATATAAATACGAAAACATTTGCATGATTCACAATGCGATAAAAGACTTCGGCATCGCGTAACGTTGAGAAAGTACTTCGAAAGAAGAAACAAAATTGACGCTTGAAGAGAAAATCATTGGTAAGTATTAACTGTGTACATAATATTTTCCTTTTCTTGTTTTATACTTGTTCACATTTTCTTTTCATATGGGGGAAGTGACATTGTAAATGAAATACATGTGAAACACAGTACTTTTTTCTTGAATGTATTAGGAAGATTATAGGGGACGGATGTGTTTATCTCTTACCGGGAATTGAACTTGAATTTTACGACATCGAAAACCATATTATTCGGTGTACTTATATGTAATTATAAATTAACTAAGGTGTAGTGTAATGTAATATGGAGGCTACAGGGAATCAAGATTGTTCATTGCACTTGGATTCGATCCAAGATTTTCTTACGTGGCAAACCGTACGCTAAATATTTTGCTCAATGGAGTTTTTACTTATATGGCACTAAAATTGAATACAACCTGTGACGTTGCCGGGAATCGAATTATGATCTTCCGCGCCGAAAGCCAAATACAATAAACAATTAGCAAGTAATTTTGGATTGTTTGGACCTCTCCGTTAGGACGAGGCGTAGTTATTATTTTACATATTAAAAGAATAGTTGCGTAGACACACCAACGGACACATTTTATAATAAATAGGCGATTATTTTCTTGCTCATAGGACCATAGCATATCTTCAAAATATAAGAAGTTAGTGTTACATGAAAAGATCATTAAATGATGTGTGAAACTGATTATTTGTGTAATATAGTATTAATTTTTATTATTTTTGTGTGTGGTATTAACATTTACAGTAGGGGAAAGGAACTGGGTAGCCTACACCTGCTTTGAATTTTGCTTGTTTTTATCTTTAGTAATATTGAACTGAACATAAGTTTGAATTTCGGTGACGAATAATATTTTATATTTGTTAGCATATGTCAGTGGTTTCCAACCTTTTTCATTTTGAGGCGCACCTGGAAAAAAAGTTAACTTTGTGAAATGCACGAGCTGAATAAAGCTTGGTATGTGATACTTTTGTAATCATTTTATGAGAAAATTTAGATTTTTCTTATTGTCCCTTGAAGGTACAAATAATCGTATTTGATTTGAAGTTTAGCGTCCCTTTTTAGCACCATAGTTATGTGGGACATGGACCTACTGATTAACGTTGAATCAGAATCCTTGAGCTTCAGCAGGGAATTCAATCCCCACGCCAAAGGCGCGTACGCTAACCACTTAGCTACAAAGAAGATTTATTCGTGTTTGAAACCGTTACGTGAACTAAAATACGGTATATAGTTAATTTCTTTTGGTAAGCTTCGTGTTTTATATTATGTATTTACCTCGTGATTTACCTTGGCATAAATAATAGATACGAGTTTTGTGTTGTAAATGGGAGGAGAGTATTTGAAAATGTTATTTTGCTCAAAGTCGCGTCTCAGTTTCATTAATTGAATGCCGGACAATCGCCTTTTGTAGGTATAGAGCATATGGTTTTTTCACTTTAACGCCTTAGAGTTACACTTCCTGGCTATGAAAGATGGGAAACTAGTTTAAAAAGTAAAACGATTACTATGGTTTATATGAAAGAAGCACTGTGAATCAAACTTGGACCTACGTGTACGAAAAGCGCCCATGCTAGCCATTAAATTATCGGAATATATTAGACAGTATGGAGAACAAGAATTCGTAGTAAGAATGTAATTTTACGTGCGTATGTGACATACAGGCTGGGACGTTTTTTATACTAACATTATCAGTGATATTATTTTGTTTTGCTAGTATTATATATCTAGGTTTTTGGGTAAAGTAGACGGGTGAAAGCGAATACTTATAAGTAATTTATGAAGGGAAGAAATAATAGTGGTAGAGGGAAACAGACATAATGTTTCTTCGGATGAAAGGAAGACATTTCGTATGAGACATAACCATACTATTTTATTGAGGCATTAGGTCAGATTTTTTAGATCAAGAACTTTTAGATGGGGATAATGTAAAAGTAATTAGAACATGGTATGGTATTAGTTAACGAAGAATCCTCTTCATTGAAATTCTGTGTATGAAATTAGTACACAGTACTAATACTGCGTACTGCAGTGGCTAAAATGAACCGAGAATAATAAGTTGTCTAATATTAATCACGTTGATTGCATGGTTTAAAGACACATTTTAAATATAGAAAACATATTTGTTTCTCGCCGAGGGACTTTGTATGAGAAGTGACTAGTAAGACGAGATATATATATATATGTAATAACAGGTAGTGTACGTCAGGGACAACTTGTAGTTATCTAAACAAGGTAGGTAGCGACACTTGTTGTTACGGAATATAAGAGATAAACGTTTATTCGGCAGCGCAGGTAACGGCATCTAATAGTGTGATTAATGTACTTATTATTAGAATTAACCTTATATACTGATTATAGTATTTAAGTTTATGACAAGATTTACTAGCTTTGAAATTCTGTAGGCCCACAAACTTCCTGTACACTAGCGCCATGTTTGCCGTCAGATACGAGGCAGTTCAGATAATAACAACTATTGGCTTAACCGACTTATTAGGAATTACCGTGACTGAGTTACTGAGACGCCTTGCTGTTACAATAAGGATAGTAGTTTTAATTCGGTAACAATATCTACTGTATAAAAACAAGCAAATGAGAAGTAGCTTGTTTTAAGATAGCAATGGATAAAGCATACTCTTTAACTGGCTTACACACCGTCTGCATGATGTGACTAGATCTATTAAGAGTTAGGATGGGTTGCATTTTAGATATAACGAAAGCTTTACGCAGTATACTTGACATTTATGCTACGTAAAAATAAGTATTTTTAAATAATGTTTCATAAGTTTTTTTGTAAGTTTGTGATTTCTGTGACAAAAAAAATTGCATTAGGAAGTGTGCTGCAATCTATTTTGTATTTATATAATTATTACTATAATTATATTTGCTATGCTTCAAACAAAATCGAGACTTAGCCCTAATAAATGACTGCTTAATATTTTTAACAAAACATATTGCATTCAAATTGTTTTGTTTGAAATATAATTGTGTTCTTATATTTGATATTAAGGAATTTCCGGCTGTACTATGATCGTAAGACTTCTAAGAAGGAAGTGAAGAATAGCAAGCGAAACGAAAATAGCCCCAACTGTGTGTAAATCAGCAATTCACAACTTTTAATGCAAGTTGGTTACTAGTATGTAACTGACAGATTGTTAGAATCTTGCAGATGCTCGCTTGCTGCTAACTTAGAGATCAGAAAACTTTTTAAAGTTCCGCAAGTCTAGTGCAAGTGAAGCGCAAACTTATGCTATGTAGGATGTGACATACTCTGCAATGAAGCAGAAACGGAACTGGTGGGTCACATACCTAGAACAGATAGAAGATGGACGAGAAATAACATACATTGGATTTTCTAGAGATAAGAAGCGATGTACATAGAAGACAATCGAATGCAAAATGTATAGATATAACCTGCCGTTTAGCAGAAACTGTACAAATGGAAAAGATCAGCTGATGGAAACATGTAGAAGAAAATGATGGAGACCTTCGTTCAGGAGATGATTGATATCATTTGAATACATATGAAAGTTACACTTTTATATTTAAGCTGAACGTTACAATTTTTTTTACAGCGATAGGAAAATGATCTAGCAGTTGGCAACACTGAAAAAACGTTAGAAGCACAGACTGTGGATGATTTAAATTATTTATTTTTACGTCCTAATAGTTTTTAGTCTCACATACATTAATTGTATTTTCGTTTCTTTATTATATACATGAACATGCAAAGCATTTTGTTTATACGGTTAGTTTTAATTATTTGATATTGTAGTGATTGGTATATTATTTCAATTACTAGAAGATAGTTGAAAAGTTTTGTGTAGCTAGACGACTATGGAAACCTTAGCGTATTGTGATATGAGCATGTTTTAAGTTACAGAAGAAGGGTGAAACAATCATGATGAAATTTGTAGAAGGAGAATGTGTAAGGAAATAAGAGATTCGTGAATTTAGAGAGACAATTGAAATCATATTTAGTTATTAAACTAAAATGTTTGATAAAGATTTTTAAAATTTTCTATAATTTTATCTGACATATCCAGTTAAAATGCGCATGTTATTCACAAGTAATGTAGTTAGACACGTATTTGAAGACATTTAGTGGTACTTTGATACATTTTTAAAGATATGCCTGAATATTATTTTTAACCATATATAATTGTTTTGACTATATAGCTGAAAAGCAATCATACTGATATGTATTTTGACTATATGTTTTGTTTTCCAAGGTCCTAATACGTGATATAAACTATTCAGCATTTTTATGAACTTATTTTGTTCATCCACTACTAAATTACATCCACCAGTTGCACATTTAAATCAGTAAATTTTTAACTTATGAACCAACTAGTTATTAGTGTGAAGAATACGTTACGTCATAATAAATTATAATTGAGCAAATCAATTATTTCTAAGTCTTTAGCAGTGGAGGTTCAGATGTTAACTATCTCAATTGTTCAAAATTGGATTCCAATTGTAAGTACACTTGTTATGATTACTTTTGATATTTTAGTTTCATATTTAAGTATAAAGTTTGTTTGTTTATTATCTATATAAGTAAATGTTTGTATTCATACTATTTAAAAGTTCCTATAATACATTTTCAATGAAAGGAAAATTTTCTGCATTTTAGTTTATCCGAAGAAACAATATGTAGTGTATTCCCCTGCAAGAGAAATGTTTTTGAAATTCAGTTTAACAGAAAAAGTTGGTAACAAAATATGTTCATAAAAATTTTTTAGTGCAAAAGTTAATGTATATTGTAACCAAAACATTTCTACATTTTAGTTTCTCAGAAGTTAGAAAAAATGTAGTGTCAATTTTCTGCAAGAAAATTTTCTGGAATTTAGTTTAACAACAAAAATAAAGATTTGTAACGAAATGTTAGTAAAACACTTTTTAGTGCAAAATTTATTTGTATAGTGTTGTAACAAAAAAGTTACCGAAAAGTTTATTTATTTTTAGTTTATCAGAAAAGTTATGAAATATATAGTGTACTTTTCTGCAACAAAAGTTTCTGGAATTTAGTTTTAACAAAATGTTAGTAGCATAATATGTTAATAAAAGTCTTTAGTGCAAAAGTTAATGTTTAATGTTGTAACAATAAACATTCTACATTTTAGTTTTCTAGAAATGTTAGAAATATTATGTAGTGTAATTGTCTGCAAGAAAAGTTTCTGAAATACATTTTAACAAAACAGTTAGTAACATAATGTTAGTAAAAAAAAATTAGTGCAAAATTTTATCTGTATAGTGTTGTAGCAATAAACATTCTGCATTTTAATAGTTTATCCGAAGAAACAATATGTAGCATAAATTTCTCAAGAAAAGTTTCTGAAATACAGTTTAACAGAAAAAAGTTAGTAACAAAATATGTTAATAAAAATTTTTAGTGCAAAAAGTTAATGTTAACGTTGTAACAATAAACATTCTGCATTCTAGTTTATCAGATTCGTTAGAATCAGTATGTGGTGTAATTGTCTGCAAGAAAAGTTTCTGAAATACATTTTAACAAAAAGTTTGTAACAAAATATGTTACTAAAATTTTTAGTGCAAAATTTATCTGTATAGTGTTGTAACAATAAACATTCTGCATTTTAGTTTATCCAAAGAAACAATATGTAGTGTAATTTTCTGCAAGAAAAGTTTTCTGGAACTTCGTTTAACAAAAGAGTTAGTAACATAATGTTAGTAAAACACTTTTAGTGCAAAAGTTAATGTTTAATGTTCTAACAATAAACATTCTGCATTCTAGTTTATCAGTAACGTTAGAAACAATATGTGGTGTAATAGTCTGCAAGAAAAGTTTTCTGGAACTTCGTTTAACAAAACAGTTAGTAACATAATGTTAGTAAAAAAATTTTAGTGCAAAAAGTTAATGTTAACGTTGTAACAATAAACATTCTGCATTCTAGTTTATCAGAATCGTTAGAATCAATATGTGGTGTAATTGTCTCCAAGAAAAGTTTCTGAAATATATTTTAACAAAAAGTTTGTAACAAAATATGTTAGTAAAATTTTTAGTGCAAAATTTATCTGTATAGTGTTGTAACAATAAACATTCTGCATTTTAGTTTATCCGAAGAAACCATATGTAGGGTAATTTTCTGCAAGAAAAAGTTTTCTGGAACTTCGTTTAACAAAACAGTTAGTAACATAATTTTAGTAAAACACTTTAATGCAAAAGTTAATGTTTAATGTTGTAACAATAAGAAATTCTGCATTCTAGTATATAAGACTTATGCCAGAATAAGTGTTTTCGCTTTGCTCTCAAGCCAGAAAAAGAAGAAACTCGTATCCACGAAGTGAAATTTCTCGAGTTGCTACTCGCCAAATTTCACAAGTTTCGTGGATACGAGTTTCTTCTTTTTCTGGCTTGAGAGCAAAGCGAAAACACTTATTCTGGCATAAGTCTTATATACTAGAATGCAGAATTTCTTATTGTTACAACATTAAACATTAACTTTTGCATTAAAGTGTTTTACTAAAATTATGTTACTAACTGTTTTGTTAAACGAAGTTCCAGAAAACTTTTTCTTGCAGAAAATTACCCTACATATGGTTTCTTCGGATAAACTAAAATGCAGAATGTTTATTGTTACAACACTATACAGATAAATTTTGCACTAAAAATTTTACTAACATATTTTGTTACAAACTTTTTGTTAAAATATATTTCAGAAACTTTTCTTGGAGACAATTACACCACATATTGATTCTAACGATTCTGATAAACTAGAATGCAGAATGTTTATTGTTACAACGTTAACATTAACTTTTTGCACTAAAATTTTTTTACTAACATTATGTTACTAACTGTTTTGTTAAACGAAGTTCCAGAAAACTTTTCTTGCAGACTATTACACCACATATTGTTTCTAACGTTACTGATAAACTAGAATGCAGAATGTTTATTGTTAGAACATTAAACATTAACTTTTGCACTAAAAGTGTTTTACTAACATTATGTTACTAACTCTTTTGTTAAACGAAGTTCCAGAAAACTTTTCTTGCAGAAAATTACACTACATATTGTTTCTTTGGATAAACTAAAATGCAGAATGTTTATTGTTACAACACTATACAGATAAATTTTGCACTAAAAATTTTAGTAACATATTTTGTTACAAACTTTTTGTTAAAATGTATTTCAGAAACTTTTCTTGCAGACAATTACACCACATACTGATTCTAACGAATCTGATAAACTAGAATGCAGAATGTTTATTGTTACAACGTTAACATTAACTTTTTGCACTAAAAATTTTTATTAACATATTTTGTTACTAACTTTTTTCTGTTAAACTGTATTTCAGAAACTTTTCTTGAGAAATTTATGCTACATATTGTTTCTTCGGATAAACTATTAAAATGCAGAATGTTTATTGCTACAACACTATACAGATAAAATTTTGCACTAATTTTTTTTTACTAACATTATGTTACTAACTGTTTTGTTAAAATGTATTTCAGAAACTTTTCTTGCAGACAATTACACTACATAATATTTCTAACATTTCTAGAAAACTAAAATGTAGAATGTTTATTGTTACAACATTAAACATTAACTTTTGCACTAAAGACTTTTATTAACATATTATGCTACTAACATTTTGTTAAAACTAAATTCCAGAAACTTTTGTTGCAGAAAAGTACACTATATATTTCATAACTTTTCTGATAAACTAAAAATAAATAAACTTTTCGGTAACTTTTTTGTTACAACACTATACAAATAAATTTTGCACTAAAAAGTGTTTTACTAACATTTCGTTACAAATCTTTATTTTTGTTGTTAAACTAAATTCCAGAAAATTTTCTTGCAGAAAATTGACACTACATTTTTTCTAACTTCTGAGAAACTAAAATGTAGAAATGTTTTGGTTACAATATACATTAACTTTTGCACTAAAAAATTTTTATGAACATATTTTGTTACCAACTTTTTCTGTTAAACTGAATTTCAAAAACATTTCTCTTGCAGGGGAATACACTACATATTGTTTCTTCGGATAAACTAAAATGCAGAAAATTTTCCTTTCATTGAAAATGTATTATAGGAACTTTTAAATAGTATGAATACAAACATTTACTTATATAGATAATAAACAAACAAACTTTATACTTAAATATGAAACTAAAATATCAAAAGTAATCATAACAAGTGTACTTACAATTGGAATCCAATTTTGAACAATTGAGATAGTTAACATCTGAACCTCCACTGCTAAAGACTTAGAAATAATTGATTTGCTCAATTATAATTTATTATGACGTAACGTATTCTTCACACTAATAACTAGTTGGTTCATAAGTTAAAAATTTACTGATTTAAATGTGCAACTGGTGGATGTAATTTAGTAGTGGATGAACAAAATAAGTTCATAAAAATGCTGAATAGTTTATATCACGTATTAGGACCTTGGAAAACAAAACATATAGTCAAAATACATATCAGTATGATTGCTTTTCAGCTATATAGTCAAAACAATTATATATGGTTAAAAATAATATTCAGGCATATCTTTAAAAATGTATCAAAGTACCACTAAATGTCTTCAAATACGTGTCTAACTACATTACTTGTGAATAACATGCGCATTTTAACTGGATATGTCAGATAAAATTATAGAAAATTTTAAAAATCTTTATCAAACATTTTAGTTTAATAACTAAATATGATTTCAATTGTCTCTCTAAATTCACGAATCTCTTATTTCCTTACACATTCTCCTTCTACAAATTTTCATCATGATTGTTTCACCCTTCTTCTGTAACTTAAAACATGCTCATATCACAATACGCTAAGGTTTCCATAGTCGTCTAGCTACACAAAACTTTTCAACTATCTTCTAGTAATTGAAATAATATACCAATCACTACAATATCAAATAATTAAAACTAACCGTATAAACAAAATGCTTTGCATGTTCATGTATATAATAAAGAAACGAAAATACAATTAATGTATGTGAGACTAAAAACTATTAGGACGTAAAAATAAATAATTTAAATCATCCACAGTCTGTGCTTCTAACGTTTTTTCAGTGTTGCCAACTGCTAGATCATTTTCCTATCGCTGTAAAAAAAATTGTAACGTTCAGCTTAAATATAAAAGTGTAACTTTCATATGTATTCAAATGATATCAATCATCTCCTGAACGAAGGTCTCCATCATTTTCTTCTACATGTTTCCATCAGCTGATCTTTTCCATTTGTACAGTTTCTGCTAAACGGCAGGTTATATCTATACATTTTGCATTCGATTGTCTTCTATGTACATCGCTTCTTATCTCTAGAAAATCCAATGTATGTTATTTCTCGTCCATCTTCTATCTGTTCTAGGTATGTGACCCACCAGTTCCGTTTCTGCTTCATTGCAGAGTATGTCACATCCTACATAGCATAAGTTTGCGCTTCACTTGCACTAGACTTGCGGAACTTTAAAAAGTTTTCTGATCTCTAAGTTAGCAGCAAGCGAGCATCTGCAAGATTCTAACAATCTGTCAGTTACATACTAGTAACCAACTTGCATTAAAAGTTGTGAATTGCTGATTTACACACAGTTGGGGCTATTTTCGTTTCGCTTGCTATTCTTCACTTCCTTCTTAGAAGTCTTACGATCATAGTACAGCCGGAAATTCCTTAATATCAAATATAAGAACACAATTATATTTCAAACAAAACAATTTGAATGCAATATGTTTTGTTAAAAATATTAAGCAGTCATTTATTAGGGCTAAGTCTCGATTTTGTTTGAAGCATAGCAAATATAATTATAGTAATAATTATATAAATACAAAATAGATTGCAGCACACTTCCTAATGCAATTTTTTTTGTCACAGAAATCACAAACTTACAAAAAAACTTATGAAACATTATTTAAAAATACTTATTTTTACGTAGCATAAATGTCAAGTATACTGCGTAAAGCTTTCGTTATATCTAAAATGCAACCCATCCTAACTCTTAATAGATCTAGTCACATCATGCAGACGGTGTGTAAGCCAGTTAAAGAGTATGCTTTATCCATTGCTATCTTAAAACAAGCTACTTCTCATTTGCTTGTTTTTATACAGTAGATATTGTTACCGAATTAAAACTACTATCCTTATTGTAACAGCAAGGCGTCTCAGTAACTCAGTCACGGTAATTCCTAATAAGTCGGTTAAGCCAATAGTTGTTATTATCTGAACTGCCTCGTATCTGACGGCAAACATGGCGCTAGTGTACAGGAAGTTTGTGGGCCTACAGAATTTCAAAGCTAGTAAATCTTGTCATAAACTTAAATACTATAATCAGTATATAAGGTTAATTCTAATAATAAGTACATTAATCACACTATTAGATGCCGTTACCTGCGCTGCCGAATAAACGTTTATCTCTTATATTCCGTAACAACAAGTGTCGCTACCTACCTTGTTTAGATAACTACAAGTTGTCCCTGACGTACACTACCTGTTATTACATATATATATATATCTCGTCTTACTAGTCACTTCTCATACAAAGTCCCTCGGCGAGAAACAAATATGTTTTCTATATTTAAAATGTGTCTTTAAACCATGCAATCAACGTGATTAATATTAGACAACTTATTATTCTCGGTTCATTTTAGCCACTGCAGTACGCAGTATTAGTACTGTGTACTAATTTCATACACAGAATTTCAATGAAGAGGATTCTTCGTTAACTAATACCATACCATGTTCTAATTACTTTTACATTATCCCCATCTAAAAGTTCTTGATCTAAAAAATCTGACCTAATGCCTCAATAAAATAGTATGGTTATGTCTCATACGAAATGTCTTCCTTTCATCCGAAGAAACATTATGTCTGTTTCCCTCTACCACTATTATTTCTTCCCTTCATAAATTACTTATAAGTATTCGCTTTCACCCGTCTACTTTACCCAAAAACCTAGATATATAATACTAGCAAAACAAAATAATATCACTGATAATGTTAGTATAAAAAACGTCCCAGCCTGTATGTCACATACGCACGTAAAATTACATTCTTACTACGAATTCTTGTTCTCCATACTGTCTAATATATTCCGATAATTTAATGGCTAGCAT